>NC_045548.1:74467218-74788468 GCF_009769535.1 Thamnophis elegans | reverse complement strand
TTTGAAGAAATAATTAGTGGAACAACTTGTCTCCAGAAGTTGTAAATGCTCCAACACTGGAAGTCTTTAAGATGTTGTATAACCATTTGTCTGAAGTGGTGTAGCGTTTCCTGCCTAGACAAGGGGTTGGACTAAAATACCTCCAAGGTCCCTTCCAACTCTGTTATTCTATTCTATTCTATTCTATTCTATTCTATTCTATTCTATTCTATTCATTCCATTCCATTCCATTCCATTCTATGTGTATATATGTCACAAACAACTATGGCAAGCTCTGAATAAAGCTAAAAATTCAAAAGCTCAACTTACTGTCTTTAAAGAAGACAGTTCTCTCAAAACTCACCATATTTTAATGTCTCCAAATCACAAAATAAATGTGAATGTCCAAAATAGCAATAGCAATAGCTGTTAGACTTATATACCGCTTCATAGGGCTTTCAGCCCTCTCTAAGCGCTTTACAGAGTCAGCATATCACCCCCACAGTCTGGGTCCTCATTTCACCCACCTCAGAAGGATGGAAGGCTGAGTCAACCTTGAGCCGGTGAGATTAGAACCGCTGAACTGTAGATAACAGTCAGCTGAAGTGGCCTGCAGTACTGCGCCCTAACCACTGCGCCACCTCGGCTCTTAAAGAAAGCTGCACCTAGCAAAATTCCAGTTCCCAATTTATGCCAAGTTCCTCTGTTCACTATACCCTCCTGCGGTGACTAATTGCATCTCCCCCATTCTTGGGAGATACCAATTGGGAAGAGAGTGAAGTCCACCTTGGAAGAAATCAACTTGAGTTTTTGTGTTGGGATCAGCACTGTGCCTGCCCCAGATATTTGAAGTATTCCTCTTATCAGCAATTCCTCTGCCCCCCCTCCCGCAGCTCCTGTAACTGCCCCCAATGCAATGTTACCAGCCATGGTGACCCCCCCCCCCGTGGTAGGATGCTGCCAGTTTAACAACCAATTCAATGAGTATGTGCGTTGCGCGTATGTGTACTTTACGTGCACAGCACTGAAAATGGAGCATTTAGAAGCTCAGCTGCTTACCTTCCAAGTCAGCAATGGTAAATAAAACAGCTGGGTGGGGAAAATCAGCTGTGCTGAGCAATTGAGATGAGCTAGAAAGCAGGAAACGAAGCACAGGGTAGAGTATGGGCGGGTGGATGGGGCGAGTTGATCTTGGAGTGAACCAGTTGGCTCCTAGCTGATCGTCAGAGCTACTGGTTCACCCAAACCAGTCCAAACCGGTAGAATCCCACCCCTGTTGACACCCATTTTGGGGAGATAGGACAAAGAAGCAAAGAGACCACATTCTTTTCAGGCATGGCTTGTCTTCAATTCATCTAGCATTCAATTGCTGTATGTTCAGCTATCGGTCAGGTGTCCTGTTTCCTCTGTCCTGGGTAAACCAGACAGGAAACATGACTTGATGAGCTACATCTACTTTATTGTAGGGCTGCATTAACACTAATACATCTGAAGGTATAACTTTTATTTAACCATATTGGAATTGGAATTTTATTATTTGTATGCCGCCCTTCTCCAGGAGGACTCAGGGCGGCGAACAATTCAAGGGGGAAAAAGGGGAACATAAAAACAAAATACAAATAATAAAAGTAAACAACAGTCCACAATCATACATGTCGAGAGGGGAGGGAACTCATCACTCCCAGGCCTGCCGGCAAAGCCAGGTTTTGACGGCTTTTCGGAAGGCCTGGAGAGAGGTGAGGGTCCAGATCCCTGCGGGGAGTTCATTCCAGAGGGCCGGAGCTGCCACAGAGAAGGCCCTCCCCCGGGTAATAGCCAGATGGCATTGGCTGGTAGATGGCACCCGGAGGAGGCCAACCCTGTGAGATCTAATGGGTCTGTGGGAGGTAATTGGCAGCAGGCGGTCTCTCAAGTACCCAGATCCAATACCAGAAGATTATAAATAAAAATATAAAAGAATATAAAGATAAGATATCATCAGCTTTTACTGGAAGGAGAGAAAAAAATCCCCTTGGTGCAAATGAAGTTGCTTGAGGCTAAAATAACTTCGCTAAGCCCATGTTTAAAGAACTCTTTATTTCTGTAATTGTGATGCTTGTGAAATTTTGAACATGAAACCACAAAGCTTAAAATGTTTCCTTTTATTCCCCAAGGCAGGCAGATTGCCTTCTGTTGGTATGAGAGCAGAATAGCAGTTTACAGAGTCAGCATATCGCCCCCACAGTCCGGGTCCTCATTTTACCCACCTCGGAAGGATGGAAGGCTGAGTCAACCTTGAGCCGGTGAGATTTGAACTGCAGATAACAGTCAGCTGAAGTGGCCTGCAGTACTGCACCCTAACCACTGTGCCACCTCGGCTCTTAAGCAAAAGCTTTCTTATATATGATAACCCAGAACCATTTAGTAATTTGATATCTACAACTTATCTCTCGAGTTGAATAGGCAGCCGTTGACATCATGGTACAATAAATATAACAACATCAGAACACCAAGTGGCTGCTCCCACCCCCTGCGCCACTCATAATTTTTAAAATGTTATGTCTTTATGGGTAGCCTCACGTGACTCTAGCATAGCAAGATTCATTTTCTCTACATTGAGCCACAGCAAATGAACCAGACATAATTTTTTTTTCTGTCTAAAATAGTCACTTTCACAAGAAAGCAAGAAAAAAAAGTTCAGACATGCTTTGTTGCTTGCTCTTTAGAAGGAATACACTGAGTAAATAATGTTCTTTGTTTTTACCTTCTATAAAAGTACAGCATTGTTTTAGTTGCAGTTGCTTCTGTATCTGTCCTAATAATATGAACCTTTAAATCTCATTTGTGTATGCACAGACCATAAAGCTATAACAAATGGTCACACACACACACCCCACACGTAGGAGAGATCAGTTTGTAGATATTTCCACTTGAAATTGTTTCAGTCTTTCTCTGATTCTTTTCTTCTGGAATCAGCCAAAAATGTTTTCATTTAAACATGTTTTTCTTCTTGTAACAGTTGCCCACCTTTTGATACAATTGAGTAGATAAATCCTGGTCTCATGGAGATACAGATTTAGGATTCTCCAACTAGTGTAGAGCTACAGTTCCATTATCCTTCACCGTTGGTCATGTACCTGATATAACTTGGGACATTTAAAAAGCCACATGTGTGCCTCCGTGGCTTCACCTTTCTATGATTGACACCTTCCAAAGGTGTCAACTTTGAAAATTCTCAACACTTGTCCTACTAGCTATACACTGAAGTTCAACCACACAGAATTGGAGACCACTGAAGTCGGGAAAGGCTGAACAAAAGAAAGCAAATTAATCTTCAGGGGGTAGATATTAGGTAAATAGGTTGTTCGAAAAACATTTTGAAATTCCACAAAGATAATTATCTGCACAAATTATTCAGAATACGAACAGTTTCTTTTAAATAAAAAGAGAGGAAATCAGGGTCTTGCTTGGAAAAAAATGAATGTATCTTTTGAATGACAATGGTGACATTAAAGTTCAGATTTTGGAATCTTTGGATGGACACCTTCCAAAAGTGCGAATGACCACTTTGAAAATTCTCAGCAATGATCCCACTAGCTGAACATTGAAATTCAAATGCACAGAATTGGAGGCCACTCAAGTCGGGCCCAGCTGAATTGGAGAAAGTCAATTAGACTTCAGTTAATACTTGGTAAATAGATTAATCCAACGTGAGAAATGTTTTCTTTTCCACAAAGTTAATTATCTGCACAAATTCTGGACGTGCAGAAATTAATAAGCATAAAACCAGTTTCTTTTAAATAAAGAAGGGCTTTCTTGGAAAGGAACAAATGTGTCTTTTGATTGACAAGAGTGAAAGCAAAGCATTCAGATCTTGGAACCTTCCGAAGTTTCCAGTTCATCAGTAGATAGTTCCTCCTCCTTGAAAACTTTCTGAAACAACTCTTTGATGCCTTTCCGAGCTTTACCCCTCTGCCTCCCCACCAGGTAATAGATCACGGGGTTAATGCCGCTGTTGATACAGGTGCACAAGTAGCCATAATGCACAAGGTTGGGATGTATGTATTTGAAAACATACAGGATAAAATAGAAGGCATTTAGTGGAAAAGCCAAGACTAAAAAGAAGAAAAGCGTGAGCAAAATAGCTGTCAAAAGCTTCCTCCGCCTTTGGCTTTTGGATACGAAGCAGATTCTAACAAATAAGGTGACACTGGAGATGGTCATCAGTGGGAGACAAAGCACAGCGTTAACGATGAACTGATACATCAGCGTATAACTGTTTCCAAATCCGTCAACTGCTATAATTGTGAAGTGAATTGAAGAGAGGATGAAGGAAACGGCCCAGATGACAGCACACACGGTCGTGAACATGTGGACTGGCCGGTGGCATCGATACCAAATTGGGAAGAGGACCGAAAGACACCTGTCGATGCTGATGACTGTCAGGAGAAATTGCCCCGTGCTGTACATTAACAGCAGGCCCGTTTGGAAGAGTTCGTAGGGAAAGTCACAATACAGATGTGTAAAAAGCCAGTGGATTTCGATAATCAGCTCAAAGGTGAGAAAACCAAAGTCTGCAACAGAGAGGTTGATAATATAAATGGCAAAAGTGTTCCTCTTAACGGAGGAGCCCAGCAACCAGATCACGAGGCCGTTGCCCAACATTCCCAACACACAGAAAAGTATAGTGAAGATTGCGAAAATAAGCACTTCTTCGTTTATGCCAGAATCATAACAGGTTCTGTTTTTGCCAGTGAATGTTGCATTGATTTGTGGTAAGACAATGAAAGGAGTGGGGGATGCCATATCCATTATGCTCCACTCTTTTCTCTTCCTTCTATGGCTGCAGATACTCCTGTTGGGACAAAAGAGAAACAGTTGGTGTTAGGCTCTAGCGTAATTCCTAAAAATGCATATTGATTGCATGTCAGAGTATGTGAGAAGATTGCATATAGGCTAATTGCTGAGGTGTGGCAACAGCAGTTGGTTTCCAAGATCACCTCTGTATTAACAATTGGATAATGAGCACACCAAGTCAAATTGGTTTTTGGTTATAGTCAATGGTGGGATTCAAGTAATTTAACAACCGGTTCTCTGCCCTAATGGTTTCTTCCAAGAATCAGTTCGCCAAGCTACTCAGAAAGATAGCAACCCGTTCTCTCGAAGTGGTACAAACTGGCTGAATCCCACCACTAGTTATACTTGTCGTAAACTGGCCAAAATTGCTAAAACTGATCAATCCTATCCTCATCATTAGGTTATATGGTTGGAATGAAGGGCGATAATTTGGCCTTGTTTGTCTGAATGAAATGGTTATGCGAAAACCTTGCTTCATCAAAGCAACGTTGGGTGGTGGAAGTTAGTATATGTGATCCCATCTGGTGAATTCACAGAACACAGAAGATTGTGACTTCAAATTAAGAGTGGTAAATAGTAAGGAGTATGGATTAACAAATGGAAGGGAGGGAAGATGAAAGGGGAAGGAAGAAGAAGGGCGGGAGGGAGGGATAAAAGAAAGGGGAAAATGTACAAGATAAAAATGGTCTGATGGATTAAAATAAGGATCCTGCCTCCGTTCACTTTTTCCTACATTCTCTTTCCAGATGTGTCATCTCAAATACGCCCTTGTTTGCATTTTCTCTTGCTTCTTCATTTTTGGATTTCGGTTGATAATGTTTTTGGCCAGGCCATTTTAGCTTTTGAAAAGTCTACTTGCAAACTAGTTGCTTGACTTGGTTAACCCTTTAAACCCTTCAGAATAGAACAGAATAGAATAGAATAGAATAGAATGAAGAGAGCAGAGCAGAACAGAAGAGAATTCTTTATTGTGGCCAAGTGTGATTGGACACACAAGAATTTGTGGTGGTGCATTTTGAAAATGATATCTTTTCCATCCAAATTAGGTTGTCCTGCAATGTAACCTTGTGACAACCAAATTCTGGCGAAATATTGTTTTTTTTTTGAATGGCTTTTTGATAAACACTGAAGTAGCTTCCATAGTTAATACTAGCATTGTAACCACTGCATATGCTGAAAGTTTATTCAACTCTAAATTGGAAATGTTAAACTTGCACAGTATCTGCTTTGCTACATCAAACATCCTGTTTCTTACATTTAATAAATCAGAATACAGAGTAGTCTCAGATAGAACTTTTGCCTCTTAACACACGTCCTTAACACATGTCCAGTTTTTAGCAATATCAAATCACTGATCATTTCCCCTTTACACTCACCACATTCTCTTTCCAGTTGTTTCATCTCCTACAATCTACTAATTACACTTTTAAAAATAAATAACAAAAACTAAGTGGTGTCTTCTCAAACAATGAGGTTGAGGATCTAAGAAGAATAGAGGAAGAAGTAAGCCAGTTTGCTGACAGTCTTCTTTCTGTTAAGGTGCATTTAAATATTGTACTATAAATATGCCCTTGTTTGCATTTATTGTTGCTTCTTCATTTTTGGATTTTGGTTTATAACATTTTTGGCCTGCAAAAGCCTGTTTGCAAATTGCCCCAGCACATGGTGTGGACCAAGCTTCAGGCTTTCTTAGTAGTGGCTTTCATTCTATAGAAAACTCTCCTTCCAGAAGTGAGGATGATGGTATTTTTACAAATTAGCCAACATTTTTTCCCTTAAATTAATTTACTGTGTGTACCTATCACTTTTTTGACTGTTTATTGACAATTTCAATGAACTCTGCATTGTGCTTAGGGTTTACAATCTCCTAACCCACTCAGAGGTTCAGTGGCTAAGACGCTCAGCTTGTTGATCAGGAAGGTCGATCAGAAGCACCACGCGCATGAGTGAGCACGCACGAATGAACTGGTAGTAAAAATAATGGAAACCCACCACTGACACAAACAGATACACACAGACATCATTTCCAAACTGTTGGCAAGAAAACTGCAAGGACTTTCCCAAGTATTTCCCAGGACTCAAGGTTGACTTCAATGCACAAATTCACAGCCACCCATACATGAATATATCATATTTCACCCATATAACCCGCCCACAAATAACCCGCCCACCGAATAACCCGCAGGTTTTCAAGATCGTGTAAATATTCGCTAAAGTTGTGGATTGAAGGGGGGTTTGCGACCTCTCCCCGGTAGAAAAAGCGGAATTTATTGGTGGGGTGATACTGAATGTATATATGTAAAATGCATGCAGAATGATTTACGCTGTTTAAATCTTGTTAGAAGGGAAAGTTTGAAGAGATTATTTTAAAATAAGGTAAACTGATTCTTGTTGAAACTATTATTTGAATATGTGGAATGATCTATGCTATCTAATTTTTTAGAAGGGAAAGCTTGGTGAAATTATTTTGAGCTAGATTTTAAACTAATGTCTGCATAAATTTGATAGTGGCAAATATCAGAGAAGCAAGGGATGAGGTAAAATGCATGCGGAATGATTTACGTATATTGGTGGGGTGATACTGAATGTATATATGTAAAAAATGCAGAACGATTTATGTTGTTTAAATTCTGTTAGAAGGGAAAGCTGGATGAGATTATTTTAAAACAGAAGGTAAACTGATTCTTGTTGAAAGTATTATTTGAATATGTGGAATGATCTATGCTATTTAATTTTTATTAGAAGGGAAAGCTTGGTGAAATTATTTTGAGCTAAATTTTAACTAATGTCTGCATAAATTTGATAGTGGTAAATATCAGAGAAGCAAGGGATGAGGGCAAAAGGCATGCGGAATGATTTACGTTGTTTAAATCCTATTAGAAGGTAAAGCTGGTCGGATCATTTTAAGATAGAATGCAATTGATTTTGTGTAAAGTAATACTTGATCCACTCTGCTTGGATTTTACTAAGAAGGGAAAGTTTGGTCAGATTATTTTGAATTACTGTTTGAAATTAAGGTTAAGAAAGATTATTTACGCTGTTTGAATCCTATTAGAAGGGAAAGTTTGATTATTCTTCTGTAAAGTAATATTTGAATATGTGGAATGACCCACGCTGCTTAAATTTTACTAGAAGGGATTATTTTTGGGCTAGATTGTATATTGATGTCTATACAAATTTGGATAAATGTTTATCTGAATACAAGGTTGGGGAGGAGGAATGGGAGAGTCTACAGGAGGTCGGGGTAGATAACAAAGAAGCAAGACGAGAATAAAATATAGATAGAATGACTTATACTGTTTGGGCATGGATAAAGGTGGGGGCTGAGCTTAACACAAAGAGTTTCTTTTTTTTTCTTTTTTCTTTGTTCTTTTCCTTTTTTTTTTGTTTTTTTTTTTCTTTTAAATATTGCTTTTATTTTTAATCCATACGAACATAGGATGCTTTAGATGGAAGGCAGTGCCAGGTGTGGGCCCTGGGAAGTCGGGAGGAGTAGGGATGGGGATTTTTGGGGGGTGGTGGGAGGGTGTTAACATAGTCTCAATAAGAACAAGAATGCACTTATACGGTTGTTCTTTTTTTTTCCCTTTTTTTTCTCTTTTCTTTCTTTATATTTTTTTTTCCTTGGTTTATTTTACTTTTTATCAGATTATAATAAACAACACTTGAATAAAGGAATACACCAAGGAGGGAGTAGAGGGAAAGAGGAGGGAGGAGTAAGGAAGGAGTAAGGGGAATGTAAGGAGGGCGTGTTGGGAGTAAGGGGAGAAGGAAGGTTTGAGGGGGAAGGGAAGTAGGAGGGGAGCGTTAGAGGGAGGAAAGGAAAGTTGGAGGGGGCAGATGGGTGTATGGAGGATGGAAGTGTCAGGTGGGGTTGTGAATGATGAGTGTGTTTTCTTTTTATTTTATTTATTTTTATTTTTTATTTTTCTTCTTGTAGCAGGTGCCCTGTATATAGGTGATTGTAAAATGGAATGTGAAAATGAATAATATATATATATTTTAAAAAAAGTATGTTTTGTAGCCTGTGATTAGTATCATTGTTGACTGCCATATTTTGTATATTTGTATGGGAATTGAGCCATCAAAGAAATATGCACACATGCACTGTAATACATTAGTTACAGAAACTCAAATCCCAGATTTTTTTAAAAAACAATATACTAAGACAAAGCAAACATACAAATAATAAGTGCATAGACACAGAGAAACTCTTTGCTTTGTCTCTGACAAATGTATGCTGCCATTTAAATAAATGCAAATGAGGGGGAAATGAATGCAAACCAAATAAACAAATCAACCTTAAAAATGAATAAACCTTGAACTAAATTAATCTTGAGCAAGAAGCATGTTTGAAGTTTCATCGCTATTCATGCATAAATCTATTCAAATCAGCTCCATGTTTGTGTGGCTTATACATCTATGGCTATTTAAGCTCAGAAATATCCATCTTTATTTTTTATAAGCAGTTTTCCAGAACAACCATTAGTTGTCCCCTACTTCCCAGCAAATAAAGCATTTTATGTGCAACTTCCCCCAAATTAAGCTTTGCTGGATGCAGTCTTTGAAATTAGTCAACATTTGGAGAATTGCACAATAGGAAGAGCTCTCCAGATTAGTTAAGAATGGGGAAATTTAACTAATTTGCTTAGAACAACAACAAAAAACACCAACCAAATATGTTCTTATGTGTAAGGTTAAGTCCTCTCTGAGTCAAATTAATGCCTTGATGATTTCATGGTGATATTGACTCGTTTTCATAGCAACAACATAACCACTGCCTTTCTGCCCGTTGTCTTTAATTTCCCTGTAATCTCCCTTCACATTTGGTGTTGCATGCTTTTCAAGATGACCCAAAGCTAGTTGGGCTTCTTAAAAAAGAAGAATGGTTTACTAATCAACTTGATTCAAGTTTTATTTAAGAAGTAAGATGGTGAAACAATATGAACACTGGGCACTTTATAAAGGTTGGATCCATATCCATATAAAGGGACGTGGTGGATCAGTGGCTAAGACGCTGAGCTTGTCTATCAGAAAGGTCAACAGTTTGGCAGTTCGAATCCCTAGCACTGCATAACGGCGTGAGTTCCTGTTACTTGTCCCAGCTTCTGCCAACCTAGCAGTTTGAAAGCACATAAAATGCAAGTAGAAAAATAGGGAACACCTTTGGTGGGAAGGTAACAGCATTTCGTGCACTTTTGGCATTTAGTCATCTTCATTTTCAGACAGCACTGGCTCTTTGGCTTTGAAACGAAGATGAGCACCGCCCCCTAGAGTCAGGAACAACTAGCACATATGTGCGAGGGAACCTTTACCTAGGACCTGAATACCTGCAAGACCGTCTTCTGCTGCATACCTCCCTAAGACCAATAAGATCGCACAGGATGGGCCTTCTCCGTGTGCCTTCAGCGGGACAATGCCAGCTGGCAATACCACGGAAGTAGGGCCTTCTCTGTTGCCGCTCCGGCCCTATGGAATGAGCTACCCCCAGAGATCCGGGCCCTACCCACTCTCATGGCCTTCCGTAAAGCTGTTGAAACTTGGCTTTTCTGGCAGGCCTAGGGCTGTTGACCTCTTGATTGAGGTCCAGCTCCCCCTTTGATTGGGTGTATGTTGTGCTTCTTCTTAATTTTGTTGTGTCTTATTGTTTTAATTCTTTTTAATATTTCATTTCTGTAAGCCGCCCGGAGTCCTTCAGGATTGGGCGGCCTAGAAATTCAATAAAGGAAATGAATGAATGAAATGAAATGTTGTAAAGGTATGGTGGGCATTTCTTGTTACAATCATGTCACAATAGCAAAAACTCAGCAAAACTGCTAGTAAATGAGTTTGATTTCTCAATGTTGCTTAGCAGATAAATCCTTGATAGGGAATGCAGTGTAAATCTAATGGTAAGAGTTTCCCATTCTCCAATTCTATTCAGGTTTACTCAAAAGTAAACAATGCTGCACATAATGGGAAAGTTCTTCTGATTGCCATATATGTCCTTCTAATGTGTGCTTTCTTTTTTGTAGAGTAATGCAATAAACCATGAATATTGCAAAGCTATTAGTAAATAAGGTAGAGGTCTTTTGAAAATCTCCACCTAATTTCTGAGCAGATCATTTGAGTATATGTTTCCTGTGCATTATCTGCAAAGTCGAGAGATTTCTAGCAATTTTCATTGTTGCAGTTAGCAAAGAGTGCAAAACACTTCATCTTGGCAATGGGGCACTTTATTTACCCTAAGAACTTCACTTAATCAACATTATTTCCTCTATACACAAAAACCAGTGGCAATGGCATTCATTGATCTGTTGTCCAATTAGGATGCTAAAAAGAAGCGTGGCACGACAAAAGCGCGAACGTCAAAAGCGCGCGACAAAACCGCGGCGCTAAAACCGCGATGTCAAAAGCGCGCCGACAACAGCGTGCCGACAGAAGCACGATTTAAGTTAAGGTAAGGTTTAGGGTTAGGTTTAGGGTTAGGTTTAGGGTTAGGTTTAGGGTAAGGTTTAGGGTTAGGGTTAGGGTTAGGTTTAGGGTTAGGTTTAGGGCTAGGTTTAGGGTTATGTTACAACGCGCTTCTGTCGGCGCGCTGTTGTCGGCGCGCTTCAGCGCTCATTCGTCAGCGCGGTTTTGTCAGCGCGGTTTTGTCACCGCGGTTTAGTCAGACGCGCTTTTGTCGTTCGCGCATTTGTGGTGGAACCAAAAAGAAGAAGTGAACTGCCTCAGAAATGCAAGAAAATCTAGGAAAAATAAAAGGTTGTCTGGAATTGCAGCTTTTATGTATTGGACCATGTACTGGGAGCTCACTGTCAGGGCTGATTTAAGAAATGTCATCTCAGGATTGGGCCCTTCACTTTCCCTGTGTACTTGCTCTCCATCTTTAACGCGGCAAAATGAAAATTTCAAACTATCAGTTCAAAATGGGATAGACGAAGGAGAACTGTTTCCCCCCGCCCTCTCTTCGGCAGCCCTCTTTCATAGCATCTCCCTTATTCTTTGTGCTTGTCTGTTTTTGTGTGCAAGAAACAAAGAAAGGGCTTTCACAGATGCTAGTTGAGCAAGAAATGGAGGCAACTGGGCAGAAGAAATAGGCATGGCAGCAGGCAGGTGATAGGGTGGCCCTTAACATGCTCTGTGAAAGGGAGTTGTGATGAAAGAAAGAAAGTAGTAATGCTCAGTATTTTTACTCGTCTCTCTACAATGGAATGCACTATGACGAGCAACAGTAACAAAGCAAAGAACATTAAAGATGAAAGTTAGATATTGTTGCACCAAACCTGCCAGATCCAAGTTACTGTTTCTTGCCTTTCCTAATACTCTATATTAGTTTTCTTTGGTCCGGGATCTTTTCCCCCCCACATGTCTCTTTGCAGTCTTACAAAAAGTCAATGCCCATTTGAGATAGGTGTAGAAGATGGTGTATCTTAACTCAGAATAACCGAGTTGGAAGGAACCTTGAAGGTCTTCTAGTTCAACCCCCTGATCAGGCAGGAAGCCCTACACCATTTCAGATAGATAGATGGTTGTCCAATCTCTTCCTAAAAAATTCCAGTGTTGGAGCATTCACAACTTCTGGAGGCAACTTCTGTTCCACTGATTAATGATTCTCACTGTCAGGAAATTTCTCCTTAGCTCTAATCTAATGGATCCTGGACCACTTCGGAAAACACACACACACACACACCACACACACCACACACACCCACACGATATCACTTCTGGTTTGTCTAGCAACTGAGAACTAACAACTCACCACAATGCCACATTCTTCATTGAAATGTGCCTTGTATCATATTACAAAATCCTTTTAAAGGCTCAGTAATTGCAAGATTCCAGCTTGAACACCTAGTTGTCAAAATCTTACCCCTCACTTCTTAGAAATTTAACAGAAATTATGACGTCAACTTCACATCTCTTTACATCTGATGCTAGTTGCTTGACTTCGGAAACCCTTTAAACTTTTTAATTGAGAACTCCCAATTCTTTTTTCTTTTTCCAGAGTTCCTACATTTATAAGTTCTATACTGAGGAAAAATGTCTCCAATGCTTTAGAATATTGACAATTGCACAGTAGGAAAAACAAAAAGTAAGGATAACATTTTGACAAGCTATTTGCATTTCTCTCTACAGAAGTACTGACATGGGTGGTCACCTTGAAAATGATACCTTTTGTATCCAAATTAGTTATCCTGCAGTGCAGTGGTGGTTTTCAATTTATTTACTACCGGTTTGCTTGTGCGCACACGCTCACGTGATGCTTCTGCGCATGCGCATAAGTGTCTGGGCAGGTGGTGGAGCCTCTGCTGCAGTGAAACCTTGCAACAACTAAAATCTGGGGAAATATTTTTTTTTCTTTTCAGTGGCTTTTTGATAAACACTGAAGTACTTTCAATAGTTAATACTAGCATTGTCAGCACTGCAGATGCTGAAAGTTCATTCACTCCAACTGGAAATGTTAAACTTGCAAAATACCTGCTTTGCAACATCAAACCTCCTGTTTCTTACATGTAATAAATCAGAATACACAATGTTCTCAGATAGAACATTTGCTCCTTATCACACGTCATTAACACATGACATGTTTTTAGCAATATCAAATCACTGAGCATTTCTCAATCAACTCTTACGCTTCTGCCCCAAAAAAAACTGTCATTATTCACAACTATGTTATAAGTCCCCTTCCCCTTTTTGCAAATGTCCATTTCACGCACCATGCAAAATCCACGACTGTCATATTTTCTGCTCGTTGTTATAAGTATGAGTTGTGGTGCTCATTCTGGATTAAATGAACTCATTTTCAGGAGAATTTTGGATCACCTAGCTAAGCAAAGTCCATCATCATCACCACTCAGTTCTCTAGGCAAAATGATGCAACGTTTCTCTCCCATTCAGTCTAAGCTTACATGTTAGTTTAGAGTGAGATCTGTGCCCAAAAGTTCTGATTCAAAACATTGGCTTATAGTTTGCATAATATTTACATATTGAGAACCTGCTTGGTAGAGTAATTAAGGCATCAGGCTAGAAACCATAAAACCATGAGGTTTTTCTTAAGCTTAAAGCAGTGGTTCTCAACCTGCGAGTCAGGACCCCTTTGGGGGGTCGAATGACCCTTTCACAGGGGTCACCTAAGACCATCGGAAAACACATATTTTCAAAAAGATATGGAAAACATAAAATAATTTTATGGTTGGGGGTCATCACAACATGAGGAACTGTATTAAAGGGTCATGGCATTAGGAAGGTTGAGAACCACTGGCTTAAAGCATTGCGTGACCTTGGGCCAGTCACTCTCTCTCAGCCCTTGGAAGGCTGGCAAATCAGAGATTGATGGCAAGGAAGCTTCATGGATTTGCCCATGCAGTGGCTAGGAGTTCAGATGGAGTAGAAGACATGGAACCATCTGCCCATCCACAAATGTTTTAAATAACCGAATGCAACCTTGAAATGCTTTCTCTTTCCCAACCTGTGGACTGAAACTTCTTGCTCTTTGGCTCATAACAACCCCCCCCCCCCCAAAGAAAAATACCCTTTGCTATTAGGGTTTCTCTTCTAGTGAGATAGGCAAGTTTCTTGGTGATAGAAGAGCATGGAAAAAAATGAAGGGTGTTTACAATGCTTATAGTCTTTTCTAAAAAACTGAAATTAAGAACAAGGGCAAAGATTCCAAAGTTAGGAAGTAGAAAAAGCTTGTGAGATGGCATTTGGGTACATTACCATTAAAATGCCAATTCAGCAAATGTATGTATGTATGTATGTATGTATGTGCATATGTGTGTGCATGTTTATGTATGTGTATGTATATATGTATGTATGTATTAAAAGCTTCCCTTTTCTGAATGTTGTGGTACAGTTTGCAGAAATTTGTAAATGTGCACAGCAGGGAAAAGCTAAAAAAATATGTATTAAGTGCTGCCTGGAAGAATACCTACATCAGGAAAAAGTACGGATGAATATGTTTATAAAGAGAAATGTATAAAGTGTATACATTAACAGGAACTCATTCAAAGCTTATAAAATTATTTGCATGGATAATGATGATACATGGATTTCAATAGTTTAAAATAATCTGAGTCTGAATATGAAATGGGGGAGATAAACCTTTAGGTGGAAAAAAAAGCAATATGATTTTTTTTTTTTAAAACAAAAAGCCAAATGTCCCTCGTGCATATTAGGAAATAAGGGAAGCCGTCTTATAATGGGTTTATTAATTATTTATTCCACTTAAGTACCTTTATTCAATGGAAGTATATCATTATCAGGATGAGTAGGTAATATTTAGATTTCCATAGTGGGCATCATTGCAATGGTAATAGAAAGACAGATAAATCGATATGAACAGAAGAATTTAGGGTTATTTTGACACCTTTTGGTCAGAAGTGCCATCAAATCTTTGGAGAAAGGTTGTATATGATGAATTATTACAGATAGAAGATGTAAAAAGCAACTATACGAAAAGTTTCTATGGAAGTCTTACCTTCTCTTTGAAGAAGACAACTAGAAAAAGGTCTCCTTCTAGATTGCCGTAAGATTGTCTTCTAGATGTCAAGGTTTTTCAACGCTGGCTTCAGAAAAAGTACGACCACTCTCTCATCCTTGTGGAGAAAATGTTACAGAACTGCTTTATGTATGCTCGGGAGAGGTGGCGCACAAGAGACACACCCACATCTAGGAGGTGGGGGGGGGCAACTCTTAAGAAATGAGTGCATCCTTTTTTGAAATAGTTCCTGCCAGGAATGAAGAACTTCTTTTTTTCAGTGAGCTTTTAAAAGCAATGAATATTGTCAGGTTGAGTGTGCTAATAGAAGAAATTGTCAATATACTTTTTTAAAAATCGGAATGACAGGTGCCACCAATACCAGAATAATAAGAACAAACAATAATAAGTTCAAATATAATAAGTTACATAAATAAATATCGTGACCCGTCAAAACCGCGTTCCACAAAAGCGCGGTCGACGAAATCGCGTATGTGACGTCATCACAACGCGACGAAAAAGATCGAAAAATTGAAATAAAAATTAAATGACAGCAAGCTGATTCACATAAAGGTAAGGGTTAGGTTAAGGGTTAGGGTTAGGTTTAGAGCATTAGCGTTACGTTTAGCGTTAGGTTAAGGGTTAGCGTTAGGTTTTTCGTTAGGTTAAGGGTTAGGTTTAGGGTTAGGTTTAGGGTTAGGTTAAGGGTTAGGTTTAGGGTTAGGTTTAGGGTTAGGTTTGGGGGGGTTAGGGTAAGGTTTTCGCTTTATTTTTACATTTTCGATCTTTTTCGTCGCGCTGTGATGACGTCACATACGCGCTTTCGTCGTCCGCGATTTTGTCGTCCGCGGTTTTGTGGTGGAACCAATAAATATAAGTTCAAAGATAAACCTCCAAGTGCTTCAACGACTCGGATAAAAGGATAAAGGTGACCAGCTGTCTGTAAGGAATATAAATCCTTCCATTCCTCACCATGCTGCCAGAGCTGAAGACGTTTCTTGGATGAGAAGCAAAACATCTTCAAAAGAGAAAAAATCCCCCAAGAAAGTCCAGTTGCCTCTTGAAAAAGCATCTTTGGGACAACCATGATCTTGGTGGTTGACAATCTCTACAGACTTTCAGCTGTACAATTTGGGATGGAGACCCTTTGAACGGCGTGGGAGTAGGAATAGATTTCCAGAAGAAAAATTGCAGACTGCAGGAACCATTTGCACTACTCAGGTGACCCTGAGGGCAGACATAAACCTCCAAGTGGCCTCAACGACCCTCTAAAAGGATGCAAATGACCAGCTTTGTCTGCAAGGAATATAAACCCTTCCATTCCCCACCATCCAGTCAGTGCTGAAGAAGCTTCTTGGATGAGAAGTGAAATGTCTTTAAAAGAAAAAAAAAACGAGAAAGTCCAGTTGCTTCCACAAAAAGCACCTTTGGGATAACCATGACCTGGATGATGGAGAATCTCTACAGACAATAAGTTCAAAGCAACAATAATAAGAATGTGAAAGACAGAGCTAGATGGAACATACCAGGTTGGGGAGGATTTCAATTAGACACTCAAGCATGGGATGAGCTGCATACGATAATCAAATAATTGAGTGCCTAAAGCTCGAAAAGTTATGCAAACATCAATAATCTGAAATTATTATGGACAGCACAGGCTTTTGGAGGAGATTTTTGAAACTCTGATTAAAAGCACAAAATTCAGCTTAAATTTTGGTGCCACTGAGGGAAGATGGTGGACTGTAATGAACTGACGGCAAGTTTTGCAATGTCCTAGGAGAAAAGATGCCAATGAAATTAAGTGTTTATGGAGATTCTCAGTTGTTCAGGCCATAGTTGCCCCAAAAGTGTTTTTTTCAAAAGGCAACTGGACTTTCTTGGTTTTTCCTTGAAAATGTTTCACTTCTTATCCAAGGAGCTTCTTCAGTTCTTTGTCCTTGTTCAGGATTTTGGATGGACACTGATTTCTTGTACACTGTAACTGTGCCTTGAGGGAGAGGGGAAAACTTCACTTGGTGGGCTGGAAAATAATATGCTGGTTTACCTCTCCATTATCTCCCCCCACCCCAGAAATGAGATTTTAAATCTGGCAGTACATCGTGTACTTAAATCTGTTATAACAACAACAACAATAAGAAAGCTAATAGCACTTCTGAGCAAATGCAAAACAGAATTGCTCCTTAATATGATAAAATCATAAAATGGAGATGTTGGTGTGATGGAATTGAAAAATAGATTTGAAAAGTGCATTGCAGAATTGCTTTTAAAGAACCTCCTGCTGACCATCCCTGGAGAGAAATCAAATTAACACTGAAAAAGCTCAGATCTTCACTAAAGATAATGAGTGAAAAAGGGCTAGCTCAATTTAACAAATAGGTTGTCATCTTGAATAGGGATGAAAAATGCTTAATATTGATAGGTTTGGAAATCATGAACAATCTCATGGATCCCTCCAGAAATCTCTCTGGAATTACTACGTAATTTGTTATGTACACAAATTTATACAGTATTCCTTATATTGAGCTAATGTACATTTTCCCCAAATTCATGCAACCTCTTTGAGTAAAAGAAGAAGCATGGCAAAACGTTGTGTACAAATGCAGAATCAGTTCCTTTATTGGAAATTTGCTGCTTTTACAGGAATCAACTCAAGATTGAAATCCCTGTTTGCTTATTACCAATTTGACCTCACATTTCTTGATGTCCCCCCCCCAGAGGCTTCGCCAACTTTAGTGCCCCGAGAACTAGAACTGCAATTTCTTTTCATTATTGCAACAGTAATGTTGTTAGTTGTGAAGTCGTGTCCGACCCATTGAGAAACCATGAACGACATTCTTCCAGACCTTCCTGTTCTCTACTATCCCCCAGAGTCCATTTAAGCTCAAGCCTACTCCTTCAGGGACTCCACCTCATTCTCTGTCGTCCCCTCCTTCTTTTGCCCTCAATCTTTCCCAGCATGAGGCTCTTCTCCAGTGAGTCCTTCCTTCTCATTAGGTGGCCAAAGTATTTGCGTTTCATCTTCAGGATCTGGCCTTCTAAAAAGCAGTCAGGTTTCAATTCAAAAGTTTTATTTCTTTTAAAACAAACATTTCATCATTCCTCAATCAGTAAAACATCGAAGTACAATTTTTTGTATGTCAAGATACAGGGCGGGGCATAACCTTTTCCTAGGGGGTCACAGCAAGATCGACAGCAGTTTACAACTTCCCGCGACCCTCATTTTAAAGCCCATAAAAAACTGAATTGAATGAGCTATTAAATGTTAAATTTGCTTTAAGAATGGCTGGAAAATTCGATTCGGAAGAACAAAGGATCATTGACAGAATAAAATGCATTGCCTTTCGAGAGGCTCGCGATGCTGGAGCGACGTTTATCAATCGAAAATGGATTGCAAACAAATTGAAACGTCATCCGGATTGGGTTACTGATAATTGGAACAAACAGCCCAAGAATGTTTCACAAAATTTGGAGAAGGGCGTCCTCTGCAACTGTCCCCAAGAAAGCAAAGCCATCATTGCAACTGGCAGTCGCAAACAACGAAAAGGAAACCGAAAAGTGGCCCAAGAAATCCTTCAAATTCGTGGAAAACGAGTTGATCAAAGGACAATCGGCCGATATCGAGAACGAGAAGGTTTGAAGCCATTCCACGTCATTTGCAAACCATTGAAAACTCAAAACACACGTTCAAGATCGGCTTTGGTTGTGCGATTGGTTGTCTGAATGGACCGAGGAAGATTTTCTTCATTTGGCGCCATCTGACGAATTCTTCGTTTATGCCATTCGAAAACCGAATTTCCAGAACGATCGAATTTGGGCTAAAGACGTCGACGACATCGCCAAACATGAACGATATCGACAAATCGTTCGCAATCCGACTTGCATCGGGATTTTCGTCATTTTCACAGCCAAGAAACTGCATTGGGTTTTGAAGGATAAAGGGAATCCTGGGATGGCAGTTATTTCCGTGAGAAAATTTTATTGGAGAATGTCATTCCATTTCTCAGTGATCCAGACAATGTCTTGGTGGTTGGTGAGGCTGTCTTTCTTCATGACAAAGCTCCTTGCATGCGTGCAAATGCGACTCAGCAATTGTTAAAGGAAAACAATGTCGAATTTTGGGGCAATGACGTCTGGCCGGAAATTCGCCAGATCTCAATCCAGCAGAGAACATTGGGGCCATAATTAAGGATGAAGTGGAAGCTCTGATGATTCAGGAGCAAGGTCAAAATCGATATTCGGTTGAAACTTTGAGAATGAATTTGGAAACTGTGTTGAAAAATCTGGAAAATCGAATGGAACTGTTTGAAGATTTGTTGTGTTCTTATCCACCTCGTTTGAATGCTGTTCGAAGGGCTAATGGTGGTCATACTGACTATTAAATCGTGTCAATAACTCAGTTTTTGATGGGCTTTCGAATGGTGTATGAATTATTTGTGTTGTTATTACAAGTGTTGCTGTGACCCCCTAGGAAAAGGTTATGCCCCGCCCTGTAGTTCTAGTTTCTAGCCTAATGTATACCCCTCCCTCCCTCCACCCCCCAACCCCTCTCCTCCTCCTCCCCCGACTTCCCAGAATCCGTACACGGTATGGATTTTTAACAAACACAGTCTAAAATCTATTGAGAAAAAAGAAATAAAGAAATTAATGACATTCTACATTGACCTTAGCTTCTTCTTGCTGAACTAACTTTAAACAGTTTAAATCATTTCTGATCTTAAGCATAGGCTAACTGGAATTTCTTGGTCCCATATTTATTTTGTATATAATCAATCCACTTTTTCCCAGTCTCGTTTATATCTCTCATTTGAGCGATCTTTAAGATATGCCGATATTTTAGCCATCTCGGCTAAATTTGTGACTTTCAATGTCCATTCTTGAGTTGTAGGCAAGTCTTCCTTCTTCCAGTGTTGCGCCACCAACAGTCTTGCTGCCGTTATTAGGTGCAGAATCAAGTTAGTCTCTACCACTGTAAAGCAGTCAGGTTTGATCGCCTTGCAGTCCATGGGACTCGCAGGAGTCCTCTCCAGCATCATAGTTCAAAGGCCTCACTAATATAATCCTTAAAATAGGTTTGATGGAGTTTAATGAACAATGGAAAAGAATCCCACTCAATCCAGATTTTTTTTAAAAAATCCCAGGAAAAGATAGCTTATTACATGTCTAAAACATGACTCCTTGCATCACTCCACTTTTTGTGGCTTTCCCCCTCTCTGAAACATAGAGAGGATCTCCTTGTCCAACTTTCGTTGTTCATCATAGGTTGGCCAAGATGCACGCAGTGCTTTGTTGACAATTTAGTCCTAAATATCTTGAGATCATCAGGGATATCTTAATTTCAGCAATATGGCTTTAGCCTCTTTTTTTGAGATGGTGGGGGTAGGAAATGGATATTATGGATTTTTTAAGGTCAAGGATAGGAACAATGTCTAGGAAAAGTTGCAGCAGCTTCTGTGAGCAATTGGAACTTTTAACGCTGTCCTTTTGTCCAAAACTTTAAAACCCACCCATGAATATCCTTTTCATTAAATAGTCCCCCAATTTTTTTTTAAGAGAGTATGCACAAAAGCTTTTGGGACTTCATCCTATTCTCAGAGGAAAGTTGCTACTTTGGGGCGGGGGGGCGGTGTATAATCAACTTAGAATGAAGATGTTTGACATCTGAACTAGTTTGAGAAATGAGAATGGAGTCACTTTGGTTGGATGGGTATCTTTCTTCCAGCTTTTTCAAACTGAAATATAGATCAGATACCATCAACTAGTGAGATCACCTATTATAATTAGCCAGTATTCTTCATCATTTAAACTAACCAAGCATTGTTTACTAGATTAAACATATTTAAAGTAGTATTTAAAGATTATTTTAAATAGTTTGATGCAGTAATAACCAAGAATGTAATACAGAAACTGCTATTCGATGCAACTTCTCTTTTCCTTTTTTTTTTGGTGCCCCTGTTCCTGTCTGCCTCTGTCTCTGTCTGTCTCCATCTTCCTCCGTCTCTCTCTTTTTCACTTCTCCAAATGAAATCAATTCTACTTGTTATTCTTTCTAACTTCTGCTGTCAGTTGTTACATAAAAATAAACTCCTATAGTACATTGTTGATGAGAAATGAACCATAACAAGCAATTCTAAACTATTTTAACAATGTTAGAAAGGATTTGAATCGCAGAGTCAAGTGCCACAATTGTCGCTCTTTGTTAAGAATATGAGATAGATCAGGGGTGTCAAACTTGTGGAATGTTGCCATCATGTGATATTTCACGACATTTTCCCCCTTTGTGGAGTTGGGGTGGGTGCGGCCTGCATGTGACGTATCCAGCCTGCCAGCTGCCAGTTTGACATCCCTAAGGTAGATTATAGGTAGGTAGGTAGACAGACAGACAGACAGACAGACAGACAGACAGACAGATATGGATGGATAGAAGATAGATAGATAGATGATAGATAGATAAATAGATAGACAGACAGACAGACAGAAGATAGATAGATAGATAGATAGATAGATAGATAGATAGATAGATAGATAGATAGATAGATAGGTATGGATAGAAGATAGATAGAAAAATAGATGATAGAGAGATGATCAAAGACAGGCAGACAGACAGACAGACAGACAGATAGATGATAGATAGACAGAGAGACAGAGAGACAGAGAGACAGAGAGACAGACAGAAGATAGATAGATAGATAGATAGATAGATAGAAAAAATAGATGATAGATGATAGAAGATAGATAGATAGATGATAGATAGATAGATAGATAGATAGATAGATAGATAGATAGATAGATAGATAGATAGATAGATAGATAGATATGGATAGAAGATAGATAGAAAAATAGATGATAGATAGATGATCAAAGATGATAGATAGATAGATAGAGATGGATGATAGATAGATAGATGATAGATAGATAGACAGACAGAAGATAGATAGATAGATAGATAGATAGATAGATAGATAGATAGATAGATAGATAGATAGATAGATATGGATGATAGATAGAAAAATAGATGATAGATAGATGATCAAAGATAGACAGACAGACAGACAGATAGATAGATATGGATAGAAGATAGATAGAAAAATAGATGATAGATAGATGATCAGACAGACAGACAGACAGACAGACAGATAGATAGATAGATGATAGACAGACAGACAGACAGACAGACAGACAGACGATAGATAGGTAGGTAGGTAGGTAGGTAGGTAGGTAGGTAGGTAGGTAGGTAGATAGATAGATAGATAGATAGATAGATAGATAGATAGATAGATAGATAGATAGATAGATAGATAGATAGATAGATATGGATAGAAGATAGATAGAAAAATAGATGATAGATAGATGATCAGATAGACAGACAGACAGATAGATGATAGATAGATAGATAGATAGATAGATAGATAGATAGATAGATAGATAGATAGAAAAATATTATAAATAATAGTGTCTAATTTCCTGCTTCTTGAACTGCAACTCACTGGTCCCCTTCCAAAGTAAGTATGCCCAAATCTAATCTAATCATGGCAAACTTTATCTAATAAACCAGCATAAATTACTTCTTCTTACATTTATATTTCATTTTCTATTTAAAACCTATCTCCAAAACCTCCTCATTTAGATCTGATCTATAAAAATTCAATAGGGTACCAGAGAAGAGAACTATTTTTTTTACCATTACATTTTTATTTATGAAACAATATATTTATATATGTATATTGATGTTCATATTCTCAAGACATATATTATGCACTTCATATAGTTCTCGTAGAATTTAAAGAATTTCCATAACCATGGAAAACGAAAGACAATTTAAAATACAATGATGAAACAGTATCCTTAACAGAAAATTGAAACTTCCAACCTCTGCAGACTTTAGAATAACCTTAAAAACTTTTTAAACAAATAAAAAGTATTTGCCTAGAACAAAAAGGACCACAGAATTATTATTAGGATTACAATTATTTTTTAAAAAATAAAATTAATTTTATTAAAAATTTAATACGTAATAAGTACTAACAAGAACTAATATTTACAATGAAAAAAGGAATAAGGAAAGAAGAAAATATTCAAGACAAAGGTGCAGAAATGAAAGGGAAATAAAGTAGAAAGAAGTAACTTCTGCCCAAAAGTGCTTTTTCAAGAGGCAACTGGACTTTCTGATTTTTCTTTTAAGACACTTCTCTTCTCATCCAAGAAGCTTCTTCAGCTTCTTGGATGAGAAGGGAATCGAACTTGTGCTGTATTGCATCTTAGGCAGATGTGTTAACCACTGAGCCACAGAGCTCGATTCCTTATCAGCCAAGCCAGGGTGAAAGGTATCTATTTAGATTTACAACCCCCGGTATGCCCAAATATGGGAGGAAGGTCACTGCTTCCATCATCTGTCAATCGGCTCGTCACAAGAGTCCATCACGACAGAAACCCAATATTTTTACTGTTGCCTTTGTTATATTTGTGTTTTATTTGTGCTGATAAATACTGGTTCGAACCCCAGTAAGGGTATGGCTAGCTGATGAGAGCTAAATAGCTTGAAATAGATCTATACTAGTCTCCCTTTATTTATTTATCAGCACAAATAAAACACAAATATGTATGTATGTATGTATGTATGTATGTATGTATGTATGTATGTATGTATGTATGTATGTATGTATGTATATCATCACAAAATCTCCAGAACTGTAAAGCCTACAAACTTGAAATTTGGCGCATGTATTCCTCTTGGTTTCTAGGTGCTCGCTAAGAAAGGATTTTCTGAAATGATCATCAAAGCATTAATATTTCTTATATTATTATTAACATGCTCTGATGCTAAGGAGTTAAATATTCTACTCTCCCTCCCCACCTGAAAAGAACTCTGGGGAAAGAGAGGCCTCTGTGGGGCAAGCCTGAGGGAGAAAAGGGGACAGGAGAGGATCAATGGGGCCAGCCTGAGGGAGAAAATGGAATAAGATAGGAGAAGCCTCTGTGGGGCAAGCCTGAGGAAGAGAAGGAAATAGAAGAGGATCAATGGGGCCAGCCTGAGGGAGATAGGGGGGATAGGACAGGATCAATGGGCCAGCCTGAGGGAGAAAATGGAATAAGATAGGAGAAGCCTCTGTGGGGCAAGCCTGAGGGAGTGAAGGAAATAGAAGAAGATCAATGGGGCAAGCCTGAGGGAGAGAAGATGGGAGAGGCCTCTGTGGGCCAGTCTCATTTATTTTCAAGCTGTCTATTTATTAAGCCCGATCACATAGTTTTGCAGCAGAGCACAGGTATCCAGTTAGTTCTAATATATTTAAGACATTCAGCAAGATGGATTAGTTTGCTGAATTACATTTTAACTAGAAGGAAATGTTGATTTCTTAAATTATAAAGTGATTTAAAACATACAAATCACTTTATATGTTACCCCATTAGCCAGCTTTACAGCTCCAACATTTATATAGGTGTCATATAAGTTTAATAAATGAGTGAATAGATTTATTCTCCACTCATCATCTTTTCACTTTGAATTGCTTTGCTTTTCCCCCCAATTCTCCTGTTCCTCTTTTACTCAACCTCATAAAATCCGACTTGCATACAGTAAATCAGCAAAAAAACAGGAACTACGTAAGAACTTTCCCCAGATGTGGTAACACTTTATCTCTGTGCTGTTTAATAAGTACAATAACAATGATCAGTAAGGCAGGACTTTCTTGAGCTTCATCACATCACACCAGGGGTGGGTTCCTGCCAGTTCTAATCTTTTCTATAGAAGAGGTTCTACAGTGCCATTTAGAACCGGTTCCAGCTCCCTGGAAATTCATTCCTTTTGTCACTGTTAGTAAAGTGGATTTTTGTTCCAGTCTTGGCCTTCTGGAACCCACCTCAGCGTGGCTGAGCTCTTGGCTCCCCAAAGTTTTTCTTGGGTTCCCTTCTGGATGGGAATTCAGATGGGGGGAGGTGTGGGTGTCCATCCCCCATAGTTGTCCAGAGGGCTAATATGGAGGGAGAAACCCATTTCCAGTGAAGGAGATGGCAGCAACCATTGGACTGAATTGTCAGTTGATGGTCGCCCCAGGCAGAAGTTACCTCAGAACTGAAGGACCTCATGGGAAGGGCTGGTTGAATCTTGAGAGCCCCTTCATGTATTACTACAGTTACTATATTTCCTTGGCAAAAAGGACAAACCTGAAAAAGGGACAATTGTGAAAGCAGTTCAAAAGGACAACACATTTTATAACTTTGCTTTAGAAAGGAAAATTCAAGAGCAAATCCAAGACAATCCTCGTCTGAATGCATATTCTAATAAAAGGTAGTTTTCTGAAAAAAGGGACTGGTGTTTTATAGATAGATATAGATATAGAGATATGGACATATGGAGATAGAAAGATAGAAGGATAGAAGGATAGAAGGATAGAAAGATAGATAGATAGATAGATAGATAGATAGATAGATAGATAGATAGATAGAAAGATAGAAAGATAGAAAGATAGAAAGATAGAAGGATAGAAAGATAGAAAGATAGAAAGATGATAGATAGAAAGATAGAAAGATAGAAAGATAGAAAGATAGAAAGATAGAAAGATAGAAAGATGATAGAAAGATAGAAAGATAGAAAGATAGAAAGATAGAAAGATAGAAAGAGAAAGATAGAAAGATAGAAAGATAGAAAGATAGAAAGATAGAAAGATAGAAAGATAGATAGATAGATAGATAGATAGAAAGATAGAAAGATAGAAAGATAGAAAGATAGAAGGATAGAAAGATGATAGAAAGATAGAAAGATGATAGAAAGATAGAAAGATAGAAAGATAGAAAGATAGAAAGATAGAAAGATAGAAAGATAGAAAGATAGAAAGATAGAAAGATAGAAAGATAGAAAGATAGAAAGATAGAAAGATAGAAAGATAGAAAGATGAGAGAGAGAGAGAGAGAGAGAGAAGTACACATAGAGATAGTCACACTTGTGTTACTTTCTCTTAGTGTTGGCCTCTTCTCCTACCCCTTGCCTGGTGTTGGGATGTCATGTGACCATCCATGAATGTGTTTGATGTCACTCCAGGACAATTTTTGCAAGGTCTAAATGCAGAAACTACAGGAGAAAACAATTTCAGGGAAATCCCCAAAGTTGACTATAGGCGATCTGTCTCTTGTGCCTTTGCGAGTTTGACCCTTCCAAATTCTGGCTTGAGCAAGGCTAGTTCTGCAAAGGATTCTGCTTGGACTGATCTCAAAGGAAGATCCCTTGCATATCACTAGGGTTTTGTCATTAAGGGTTGCCAACAGCAGACTACAAAGAGTGGTATCTTAAAAAGCAGAATTTTGCCTCGCAAAGCTTCTTTTTGGAAAGAGGTGTTTTGTAAGAAGTTTAAAATAACAGAGTCGTAAGGAACTTTGGAGGCCTCCTAATCCAACCCCTTGCTTAGATAGGATACCCTACACCATTTCGGACAAATGGTTATCCAATCTCTTCTTAAAAACGTCCAGTGTTGGAGCATTTACAACTTCTGGAGGCAAGTTGTTCCACTGATTATCATTCTAACTGTCAGGAAATTTCTCCTTAGTTGTAGGTGGCTTCTCTCCTTGATTAATTTCCATCCATTGCTTCTTGTCCTGCTTTTTGGTGCTTTGGAGAATAGGTTGACTCCCTCTTCTTTGTGGCAGCCCCTGAGATATTGGAAGACTGCTATCATGTCACCTCCAGTCCTTCTTTTCACCAAACATATCCAGTTCCTGCAACTGTTCTTCATGTGTTTTAGCCTCTTCTCATCATCCTTATCACCCATCTCCTCTCACAGTCCTGACTGCAGGATTATATCTTTGTTGCTTGTATCCTTATGATTTATGTTGATATTGATTGTTTTCTGACTGCTTCTTTGTACCCTATAATTATGATTCTTGACAAATATATCTTGTCTTTTTATGTACACTGAGAGCATATGCACCAAAGACAATCACACTTGGCCAATAAACAATTATATTCTATAGCTATGAATAGAAAAGAATACAATACAATAGAATAGAATGGATGGATTACCTCCAACAGACCCATTAGATCCCACAGACTAGGCCTCCTCCGAATTCCATCCATTGGCCAATGCCGACTGGTGACCACCCGGAGGAGGGCCTTCTCTGTGGCTGCTCCGGCCCTCTGGAACGAGCTCCCCATGGAGATCTGGACCCTCACTACCCTCCAGGCTTTCCGCAAAGCCCTCAAAACCTGGCTGTTCCGACAGGCCTGGGGCTGATGAGTTCCTGTCCCCGCTCGAATGGTGTGCCTGTTGAGTTGTTTTTAAAATTGTGGTATTATTTGTCTATGTCTTTTTCCCCCCTATTTGTATCCCCTATCCCCCCCCCCCTGACTTGGGTTGTGAGCCGCCCTGAGTCCCTTCTGGGAAAAGGGTGGCATAGAAATATAATAAATTTAATTCAATTCAATTCAATTCAATGGATGGAGTGGTGTGGATTGGAGAATTGAGTGGAATGGAATGGAATAGAATAGAATAGAGTCATACAGCGTGTGTGAGTTTGGCAGTTATTGTATACTTTATTTGTATGCCGCCCTTTTCCCTGAGGGGACTCAGGGCGGCTCACAATTCAGGGGGAGGGGAAGACAAACAAGTTACAAACATGAAGACAGTACATTGTTAAAAAAAAGCACAACAGTCATACCATTCGGGTGGGGTTAAAGTCATTAGCCCCAGGCCTGCTGGGACAGCCAGATTTTGAGGGCAGCGCGGAAGGTCTGGAGGGTGGTGAGGGTTTGAATCTCCATGGGTAGTTCGTTCCAGAGGGTCGGAGCAGCCACTGAGAAGGCTCTCCTCCGGGTAGTCGCCAGTCGACACTGGCCGGCGGATGGAATTCGGAGGAGGCCTAATCTATGCGATCTTATTGGTCTAGTGGAGGTAATTGGCAGTAGGCGGTCTCTCAAGTACCCAGATCCAATACCATGTATATGTATACCAACATATACATTTGTTTATCAAATAAACAAATAAACAAATTTGCCATGTTTTAGGGTGACTGCATCATAATCCCACAACTATATATTTTTACTATGTTTGACAGCTAAAACGGAGTTTGTACTCATTATCTGGATACTTGAATTTTTCTTGGTTTGAATTCCTTATGATGGAAAATAGAAAGGTTCTCTAAAGGAAAAGTAATTATTGCTCAGTCAATAGCTTTCTCCAGTTATATTCCAATCACATGAATGCCTCATACAGTCCAGAAACATTGCAAAAATTGTGATAAATCATTTATATCATTTTATAATCTAATCAATAAAATTATTTACTAAAAGTACACAGGCAGAATATTGTTACAAAATATAATATTACAACAATATCCTCAGTAAGACATCATTAATTTAAGTATGCATTGATTAATCTCTGAACATCAGCTTGAATGGGAAGAAGTACAACAACATAAAGAAATGAAGACAAACTTGACACTAATATTGATGCACTATTATATAACATTAATTCTCCTCTCCTCTTCTCTCCTATTCTCTTCTCTTCTCTTCTTTCCTGTTTGAAAACTACCTGTGATAACACTCTTCCATATTCCAACTAGGAAAGAAATAAATGGTTATGCAAATCTATTTAGAAAATGATTTAATAATCTTAATTAAATAAAATAAGGACAATCCTCTTAGATTGAAATGGTGATACTATTAAAACCAGACCACTCTTATATATGGAAAATAGAAAAAAGGGGGTATTCCCCACTGAAGTTTATGAATGAATGAATGAATGAATGAATGAATGAATGAATGAATTCTATCTTCCCACCTATGTGGGGAAAGGCAGCAAACATACATAATATTCCTTCTTTCTCCTATTTTCCCTATAACAACAATTTTGTGAGTTCAATTGGACTGAAAGAGAGAGAGAGAGAGAGAGAGAGAGAGGCAGAGAGAGAGAGAGAGAGGCAGAGAGAGGCAGAGAGAGAGAGAGAGAGAGAGAGAGAGAGAGAGAGAGAGAGAGAGAGAGAGAGAGAGAGAGAGGCAGAGAGAGACAGTGACAGAGACAGAGAGACTGGCCCAAAGTCATTCAACCAGCTTTCATATTTAGGCAAGAATAGAATTCAGAGTCTCCTGCCCTGGTATCTTAACCATTAACCAAACTGGCCTAGTTAATCAAACATTGGTTTGATCAAAAGTTTATATGTGTGGCAATACTATTGCTTCCAGATGTTGTATCACTGTCACTGATATAAACCCTGAAATCATGATCCTGTAGGTGTTTCCTTCATTTGCTTTTGGAATAATCTGATGACATAAAATACATACATTAAATTGGTCTTAGTATTTCAATGTGCGTGTCCGTTGCTACATCTGATATCCTATGTAGAAGTGGTGCTACTGAACTTGTTTTCCCAGATTCAATTGAAGGACATGAAGTGACAGGATCCATGAGATCCTCTTCCACAACTGTTAGAGATCTGATATCTCAAGACACCTTAGTAATGAATTGATAGAAAACATATTTTCACTATTAATGTTTCCTTCCAGTTGAACTTGCGAAAATTGTGTGTGTCAATTTGGTGGTTTTGGTCATCAAAGGAAACTAACCCTATTGGTTAACAGATAAGTCATTTGGTGAAGAGCATCAGGAAGAGTCTTGGACATTCCCTTCCTCATTTATGAACAATTAATGTTACAAAAGTGGTGAAAGTTTGAGATGAAGCAATCATTACATCTAATTCAGTTTATCCTTTTGACCTTGCTCATTCCAGCATTCTCAAAGTGGTGATGCAACAAGAAAATATTGTCTGAAATAAATATTGTATTTAATTGTACTGATATGAAGCACCATGCCACAAGCCTTTACTAATTAAAGAAGAAGCAGAAGTAGAAGAAAAAAGCAGAAGCAGATAAATCAAAGCACCAAGCATTAAATATATGCAGGCAACACATTCATTACGAAAACAGAAATCAAACAGGAAACATTATGTGAATGCTAAATATTAAAAAGACAAAGGGAGAGATTACCTGCACTTTGAATGAACTTTGATCAGGAAGAGGTGAAAGGGATGAATATTTTTTTCTTGACTTCAAGGAAAAGATGTAATAGAAATATCAGCTGGAAAAGTAAATCAAAATTAATTCTAGGGAAGAATGCAGTGACCTTATCCTTATGGAGAATAAGGATATTTTTATTACACTTATGAACAGAATAGTTAAAGCACACTGGTCTTTCCAATAGCTATGTGTAGTTGTGAATACTAGGCACGAAGAAGGTTTGATTGAAAAAAACAATCCCTTTGAATAGCGATAGCACTTAGACTTATATACTGCTTCACAGTGTGTTACAGCCCTCTCTAAGCGGTTTATAATTAGCATATTGCCCCCAACAATTTGGGTCCTCATTTTACCCACCTCGGAAGGATGGAAGGCTGAGTCAACCTCAGCCTGGTGAGATTTGATCTGCCAAACTGCTGGCATCTGGTGATCAGCAGAAGTAGCCTGCAATACTGCACTCTAACCACTGAGCCACCACAGCTCTTATTTCCAGAATCTGGAAATGGGGTCTGAGAATAAAGATCCACAAGAATCAATCAATATTGGACTTGTATGACATATTGTTCTCTTAAGGTGATGGTAGCAAAAGAAACTCACATACTTTTAAAACGTCATGCAAGCAGATGAGAGCCAAGAAAAAAATCATTATACTTGGCAAAGCCAAAGGTGCTTTATAAAGAGGCAATTGGACTTTCTGGTTTTTCTTTGAAGATGTTTCACCTCTCATCCAAGAGGCTTCTTCAGGTTCAAGAGTCCTGAAGAAGCTGCTTGGCTTTTTGACAAAATCAGAATCGAGGAGGTGATAAGCTACCTGGGAAAGCCAAGGGAGATCATCAAAAACATAAAAAAGTGAAAGTTAGACTATTTTGGACATGTAAGGTGACACCTGGAAAAATATAGCATACTTCACATAATCCTCCAGGGAAAGATTGAAGGCAAATGAGGTCCAGGCAGAAGAAGAGCATCGTGGTGTCAAAATCTTAGGGACTGGTTTGGACAAAACTCAACAGCACTTTTTCATGTGGCTACTGATAAAAATAGGATCGCCAACATGATCACCAATGTCCTGTGACAGAAGAAGGAGAAGGAGGAGGAGGAGGAGGAGGAGAAGGAGAAGGAGAAGAAGAAGGAGGAGGAGGAGGAGGAGGAGGAGGAGGAGGAGGAGTAGGAGGAGAAGGAGTAGGAGGAGAAGGAGAAGGAGAAGGAGAAGGAGAAGGAGAAGGAGAAGAAGAAGAAGAAGAAGAAGAAGAAGAAGAAGAAGAAGAAGAAGAAGAAGAAGAAGAAGAAGTCCATCATAGCTGCCCTATTGAGCTCAGAGAGGTTTTCCCATGTCAGCTAATTTATATAAATACCTAACTCCATTCACCAAACATGATTCTGCTGTAAAAAGTTGCATTTCCTTTCAATTATATGATTTAATTGTGTTTTTTTTAACGGTGTATGGTTTTCATGTTTGTAACTTGTCTGTTTTTCCCCTCCCTTGAATTGTGAGCTGCCCTGAGTCTCCTCAGGGAAAAGGGCGGCATACAAATAAAGTAAAATCTACTCTAAATCTAATCTAACATCTCTTTCAAACTCTAGAATGCTACTAGTCAGCATGTCCAAAGTGCTGAGCTAAGTGAAACCAATTGTCTGTCTTAGCAGAAGATGCCTTCCTGTGTCCCCACCTTTGCCAACGTATGTTTATAATTTCCAAAATAATATTTTTCAAAAATCAAGGGACTCAATAAAAATATATAATTAAATACTTCCCCTAAAAGATTGATGCATCACCATCGCTATTTATTTGTCTGTGTCATCATTTCTTCTCTTGTCTTTGCATAAGATGGTTGGAGTTACTGAATGCAATTAAAGCTCATACATAAAGAACATTTCCTGGATTCTCTTCTCCTCCCATCAAAGGGGCAGATTATCCGTAAATGGTTATATTATTCTAAAACCACATTTTGAACATTTTTGAGGAAGAGATTGCTAGAGGACAGACTGAAACATCGAACTTTCAATTGTGTCGCAACAGGAAAGAAAAAATGAGGAGGACATGCTCAACATATGCAGTGAGCAAACTAAGATCTTTGGGTTTGGACCTTGTAGAACATGGCTTTTTCTAGTTTAGACTGAGGTCTAAGTGAAATCTGTACTGTAATGTCAATGTGGACATAGGCCATATTCTCTTTGCAAGGCGAAAAATAGAATAAAGGTAAAGATTCCCCTCGCACATATGTGCTAGTCATTCCCGATTTTGGGGGGTGGTGCTCTGTTGTGGCCCAGCAGGTGCTGTTGGAGCTGCCACCAGACTCCGACAGTGAGGGGCCCTCTGAGTTGGCTCTGGAGGATGTGGAGGACCCTGGACAGGATTCCAACTCCGAGCAGGGTGGTTGGCCACCAGGAGGCACCTGAGCCTTGGACCAGTGGGGAGGAGACAAGGGAGAGTGAGCCAGAGGCCAGCAGTGAGTTGTTTCTGGATGCACGCCATCGAAGAGCTACTAGGCGTCAGGAACAATTATGCAATTACAGGAGATGGTTGTACTCAGCTGGTGGTCATTAGGCTCCTCTTCAGACTATCAAAAGTTACGTGTGCACAGGGCCCTCTTTGCAGAAGTCAACGCAGGATTGAATGTCAGAGGACAGTACTGGGAGCTTGGCAAGCTGGATTGCTGCGAAGCCTTATCTGTGCTTATTGCTGCCTTAGTTTGTCTGAGTTGCTGCCAAGGTTTTGGTGTCTTGTTATTAAAGGACATTCCATTTAAGCTTGTCTCGGCATTCGTTACTGGACGGAGGATGGGGTCAGAACAGTGCTCATCTCCGTTTCAAAGCCAAAGAGCCAGCGCAGTCCGAAGATGTCTCCATGGTCACGTGGCCGGCATGTCTAAACACTGAAGGTACACAGAACCCTGTTACCTTCCCACCAAAGGTGGTTCCTATTTTTTTCTACTTGCATTTTTACATGCTCTCAAACTGCTAGGTTGGCAGAAGTTGGGACAAGTAATGGGAGCTCACCCCATTATGTGGCACTAGAGATTCGAACCGCCAAGCTGCCAAACTTTCTGATCAACAAGCGTAGCATTTTAGCCACTGAGCCACCTCGTCCCTTGAAAAAAAGAATAGGGAAGTAGAATTTTATGATTACTAGAAGCCTTCTTATACAGCTTGGTTAACAGCAGCCAAATGGCACATTATTTCCACAAAAATTTACAAGTTCAAATTCAGTTGCTAACTAAACTTTCTACCTAATGTTAATATAGGTAAAAGTTATCTGTCTCTCTGTGTATCATCTATCTATCTATCTATCTATCTATCTATCTATCTATCTATCTATCTATCGATCTATCGATCGATCGATCTATTCATCTATTATTTAATATATTTATTAATGTCAGTTGACTGTAACTGGAAAGTTATCAAATTGCTAAAAGAAACACTCACATGAAAACTGACTAACAATTGTACTGTTATATGCTAATAATTTGTTTATAGGATAAAGCTAAATTGAGTATAGGGGTGATCAAATGACATTCCTAGGGTTGCCAGCCAGGCAAATCTCCCTCTTGGAGTGGGCTCATCTCAGCTTTTTTTTAAAAAAAACCATCCAAAATTCACTATATCAGTAGAATAGAAGATATGTAGTTCAAGGTTGAATTGTGGAATCCTTGGTGATCTCTGAGCCTGGTTAATGCAATCATTTCGTTACCTAACTAGGTAACATCATCAACAGACTGTCAGAGTTTGTTGCAGAAAAATCAAAGCCAGAAAGCACACACAGATAATTGATTCAGCTGGATTCATTAATTTCTTTATATATATAATAACGGATGAACAAATGTACAATATCAATAGTAGATTCTTTCAATGTGGTAGAAGTTGCGAGTAGAACAAAAGCCGGAGAGAACAGTTAGTTTCATATCAGAGTTCAGATCAGACAGAGTAGTTTCAGTTTCAATTCTCAGCACAGACTCAGATCTGTTTAAGTTCCTATTGGCTGACTTAGTTGCTATGCCTATTCATTGGCTGACCTTGTTCCCACGTCTCTCCCAGTCATGAATATTCTAACACAGACAACTAAGTTCAGAGAACAACAAGGACTCCACAAAATTAATGGAGAAATAAAGCTTCATTACGTCAAGCATTCAGGGGCACTCTACTATTAAATGGAATCTCAGAGAAACGTAACCCAGTAAATCTACTGTAATCTAAACATGTGAAGAAGAAATAGACCTGATACAACTTCTTTATAATATACACACATTTATCAAAAAGTGTCTGACCACTATAGCAAAACCAATACAAGCTGTGAAAAGGATAACACCGCCATATATTTATTATGTATGTGTTTGCAAACTTCTATCTGGTTTCAAAAACTTGATCTTCCCTGAAGACACTTTGAAAAATGGCCTTGATGCTTTCCCTGGACTGAATGTGTTTTTTTCTCCCAACCAGAAAATAGATCACTGGGTTAATGCTGCTGTTCAGGCAAGCACCCACTTGAAAACATTTGTCCAATAGAGGAAATTGTGAAAAATAATTCTTGTCGAGAACATTAATAATGAAGAGGCAGATATCTAATGGAACGGTAAAAATAAGAAAACAGAGAAGAGTAATTAAGATCATCACTAAAAGTCTTCTCCGTTTGTTCTGCTTAGGATTAAGAATGATTTTGACTAACAGAATCACAGTAAAGATTGTGATCAATGGAATACAAAGCACAGTTGTCAACAGCAGATGTGGGTACAAGTTGTCATTATTTTCAAATACATATTCCACAATGTTTGGAATTTCACCCAGGAGGACAGAGCAGATCCAGAGGAAGGCACAGACAGCGGGGGACAAATATTTTGGCCGGGAACAGCGTTGCCAGATTGGGAAGAGGACACAGACACACCGGTCAATGCTGATGGCTACCAGAAGAAAGAGACCGTTGATATACATACCGTCAGTAATTGAAAAGAAGAACACACAGGTAATTCCTGACGGTATAAAATCTGCAAAATGATTAATGCAGTGCATAACAGTAAACAGAAGACTCCCAAAGTCAGCAATAGCTAAATTCAGAATCAACACTGTGAAAGGGTTTCTCTTAATCTGGAAGCCAAGTAGCCAGATGACAACTCCATTCAATGAGACTCCAATACAGCAGATGATTAATATGATTAAGAACACGATCATTTCAGAATAGATGGGCAAATTTTGGTACTCTTTGAAATAACCGTTAGTTCTGTATACAAAATTGGTAATATTATAGCTATGACACTTTACTGTAGCATTCATATTTGCCCAGCTGAAATTGATTAAGAGACTTCTGTAATGCTTCAAAATCTCTTGTTTTAGAATGGAGGTTCCTGTTGAAAGAAAAGAAAGAAAGAGCATGATTGTTAATACTTCAATAATTATCATCTCTTCATCTCTATCTTCTCTCTGTGGAAAGACTGAGGCAACGTTTCATGTATTTGCTTATTTATTTATTTGTCAACAAGTTCAAGGAAACAAATATGAAAACCTGTGAAAAAAATGGCACAAATAAATGGATTAAAAATAAGCAAAACATAGCCATAAACACATACAAAGAGTAAATATTAATGGGACAGTAGGACGGGGACAGTAGGCATGCTGGTGCGCTTATGCACACCAACAACATTGGTCACACAATGTCTCTACCATGAATGGAATTCTTCTGACTTAGGCTTCCTTAACTAGCATGAAGCAGATTCTGGGTCCTGGCAAAACCTCTTTTATTTACACGACTATGAATTCCTTTCATTCACAGTCAGAAAAGCTTGGCAAAACAGTCTTTCAAAGGAGTGTTTATCAACACAAACCTTATCTCGCTTGGCGAGCTGCCAGATAACTAGTTTCCAAAAGCAGGGCAAGGCAACACTTGGCACAGAGTCTCTTATAGTCACAAACAGAACTTTCCACTCTTGAAATGACCGAAGGGACGAATTGCTTCCTGCAAAAGCCCACTCCCCATTTGCGCCTTTTATGTTTCCTATGGGAGGGGCCAATCACCTCCAAGGTGTGGCTTTACTCCCAAGTCCACCATGTTTTCTTACTTGTTCTTGTCTTCTGGCAGCTCGGCACAGGCACACATTGGGAACAGGCTCCAGCTGTTCCTCTGTCTCACTGCTGTCTAGCTCCTTCCAAGGTGGGTAAAATGAGGATCCAGATTGTCGGGGGCAACATGCTGTGTAAACTGCTTAGAGAGGACTGTAAAAGCACTGTGAAGCGGTTTATAAGTCTAAGTGCTATTGCTATTACCATGGGTTGAGATATACCCAATTATACATCTCTGCTTCTGGCAAAAGGAGGTAGTGGTGTGCGTGTCTAAATTCAGTGCTTGGAGGCTGTGTGAATATGGACGGGGCCAAGCGGTGGGTTGTTCCCTGCATTACTGCCGGTTTGGTAGTAATGCTTTATTTGGCATTACTGCCAGTAGGAACCCACCTCTAATGGAGCTCTATATGGCAGGGGGCCAGGTTATTTGAGGGACCACCTCTTCCCAATTACATCTGCCCATATCAGATTCAGCAGAGGGGCCATGCTGCTGGTCCTGACAATCAGGGAGTTTCATTTGAATGAGCCGAGGTGGCGCAAGTCTGCTTATGACAGAATTTAATATTTTCCCTAAAGCGTGATAAGAGAAGAATTAATGGAGAAGTTGTGATATATTCCAGAAGCATAAAATAAGCATATCTCATAACATGTCTGTGAAGTGGTAAATTTAGCTGCTTGTGGCATTAACCTTTTAAGACCACAAGAGCCGTGGTGGCTCAGTGGTTAGAGTGCAGTACTGCAGGCTACTGTTGATCACGGGCTGCTAGCAATTTGGCAGATCGAATCTCACTAGGCTCAAGGTTGACTAAACTATCTCCAGTTTTTGGATTTTATTTCACACTTTTCCTTAACTTCTCAGGTGAAGGCTGGTATTAAGAAACCTCTATTGATTGAAAATCAGTAGTTCTCTAGATGTATTGGGTCTCTAAAGGATTGCATTTCGCTTACACAGTACATCTGATTTGGCTGTGACTTGAGGTTTCAAATTCCTCTCCATGACTTTCCTCTTCCTTAAAAACTTTCTCAAATATTACTTTGATTGTCATTCTAGATGGTCTTCTTTTGTCTCTTCCCACCAGAAAATAGATGAGTGGGTTAATAATGCTATTTAAAGAAGAACAAATATAGGCATGTTTGTAGACATACGGTAGCCACTGAGCCACCACGTCCCTTTATAACACAATTGGAACTAGTGAAATCATCACTATGTATTCTAACACTTGTGCTTTAGCTGGATCAGAATAATATTATTGTATTATTTTGTAGCAAGAACTACATGAAAGATATATTTATTTAAGAATTAAATTTAGCGCGTTATAAAATAGAATCTGAAGAAATCTGACTGGTTATAGATTATCTGAAGGTAGAATCTAATGGAAACAATTCTCCATGTCACTATTGAGCTGATTTATCCACTGTTTCATTTATTAATAAGCTGCATTTTACAACCATGTTCTTCTCCAAGATTGCAAGAAAACAGCTATATTATTTGTTTATTTTTTTAAAAAAAAATCCTGAACACAGTAGATTTGTATTTATAATCAAATAATTTATCCTTAGGGACAGTCAATCATAAGATAGAAATTGAGACATAGTTCACGTCAGAAAGTAGAAATCAGTTGAAGGGGAATAACAGTAAATTTTGAAACACTTTCTTTTAAAATCCAAGCAGAACATTAGAAATATTACTGTCAACAGTAGACGTGCTGCAAATTCCAATCTAATGATAAAGAACTCTTTCTAGAAAACAATATAGCAAAAGGGAAAAAAACAAGAAAACTTGAATGTACCAGAATTATTGCCAAATCCAGAGCAAGGGTTTTTTCTAGCTTAGAAGATTTTCTAGGTAAAATCTGTACTGTAGTGTCAATATGGGTGTAGGCCATATTCTTTTTGCAAGGGGAAAAATAGAATAAATGTAAAGGTTCCCCTTGCACATAAGTGCTAGTCGTTCCTGACTCTAGGGGGCAGTGCTCCTCTCCCTTTCAAAGCCAAAGAGCCAGTGCTGTCCGAAGACGTCTCTGTGGTCATGGGGCCAGCATGACTAGACACCGAAGGTGCGTGGAACGCTGTTATCTTCCCATCAAAGGTGGTGCCTATTTTTCTACTTGCATTTTTACATGCTTTCGAACTGCTAAGTTAGCAGAAGAGAAGAAACAGGACTTCACTCCATTACACGGCACTAGGGATTCGAACCACCAAACTGCCAACCTTTGTGATCAACAAGCTCAGTGTCTTAGCCACTGAGCCACCGCATCCCTCCACCAATATTAGGGGTTCATAAATACTGTATATACCTGCAGATAAGCTGAGAATTTTAATTGCAAAAATACATCCCAAAAAATACATCCCAGATTCTGTTTAACCATGGGTAGGTTTGTCCACCAGTATAATACCAATACATAATACATAAAAATTAAAGTCAGCTTATCCATGAGGAGCTTGTCTTCCATGGTTTTTGAGTTGAAAATTGGAGAGTTAGCAGATGGGCTTATGCTTGAAAATATACAATCAGCAAAGATTCCAAATTCTGATGTTAAAGAAGAAATAACATTAGTGACAACCAGTGGGGGGGATTCAAATAATTTAACAACCGGTTCTCTGCCCTAATGACCAGCTGTGTAGGCGTGGCTTGGTGGTCATGTGAAAGTGTGGGCGTGGCCAACTCAGCATCACTCAGGTTGATCGATGCTTCACCTTAACTATTATAAGGGTTAACCAGAGAGGCAGTTTCTGTAAGCAGGGCAATAAAGATGAGGCTAGAAACAACACCAGAATGTTTCCTTCCTGCCTGATTAGTCCTGTAAAGTGGGAAAAACTAAAAGGAGATTTCTTCCAACAACTGGTTCTCCGAACTGCTTAGAAAGTTAACAACCGGTTCTCCCAAATAGATGCGAACTGGCTGAATCCCATCACTCACCAACTACAACGACCCTACAGTCTTCTGTGATCCTGGCTCAAAATACCTAATGTCACATACATTAGTATACTTACTGTAGTCAACACACCCTCTCGGCAACTGTTTAATGTGTCAACCTTGCAACCCTGCTCCGAAGTTGTCCTTTTTTGCACTGACGAACAAAAATAGCACGGAGGGCAACGCGGCTGAATTAGTGTGTTCAGAAGAAATATAGTTGTGGTTGCATGGAATCCTTTCGGAATACCCTTTTTCCCTAGAAAATCAAGGAAAATAAAGAGAAGGGGGTGGGAGGAAAGGGTGAGTGTGTGAAAACTTGTAATGATTGGAGGAATCTTTCTTTGTGTGAAGACATTATTGCTATTGTTACGGTACTTATTAATGCTGAGAAAAAAACAAATTATTTAAAGGAGGCTTTTTAGAAATAATCCCTTTCTTTATTGTGTTTCGGCTGCTCCTTTCCATTGCTAAAGTTGTCTGCTACAACGTCTTACCTGCCAATGACTTCTTCAGCTTCGATTGCAGAAAATACAACTTTAGCAACACAGTGGTCAATGCTTGGAATGCTCTACTTAACTCCTTTGTCACATCCACTAACCCCCACAGCTTCAACCTTAAATTGTCTACCATGGACCTCACCCCATTCCTAAGTGGTCCATAAAAGGGATGTACATAAGTGCACCAGCGTGCCTAGCATCCCTGTCCTACTGTCCCCATTTATTTGTATTCATTTCTTTCGTTCATGTCCATGTTTATATTTATACCTGCTATCTTGTACATGTTTGACAAACTAGTAAATGCAAATACAAATATAAAGTGTGATCCATCTCTTTCAGAAGCCGTCCTACCCCAAGGGAGAAAGTCCAGCTATCCCTTAGATATAGAGTAGATCAAACAAGCAAAGACAAATTCTATCGTAAAGCAACTCCAAGAACATTTTTACAGAAAAAAATGATATCAAATGCTCCAGCTGATGGTATTATCCCTTTTTGAAAATGCATATTTGCTTCTGATCTGGGTTCTAGCAGTCTTCTGGGTTTTAGCAGCCCATAATTGAATGTCCTACCTTCTTCCAGTTGCAATTATTGCTTCGCCAGTGGTTATTGAAGCTTTTAATGCCTTCTTTCTCTGGAATGATTATAAACTAATGTTCCCTTAGTATACCGACCATGTGCTTTGTCAAAAGTACAAAACAGACACTTTTATACATTTTGAGAAAGGGTGGGGTATCTTAATGGATTAAAGCAATCCATTATTTCTTGCTGAGAATTAAGACCAGACTGTTGTTTGTTTTCCCCCATGGGACTGTCAGAAATCTCAAATGTTCCCTTAACTTTGAAAGAGAAATGTATTAGGCAGAGGTTTCTAAAGAAAGTTCCATGTCATGTGGGCTGAAAACTGAATCAATATACAGTATCTAAAGGTAAAGTTTTCCTCTCTCCAGTTATGTCTAAGGGGTATTCAGATACAGTTCTGAATATGTCTCTGAATTTTGAAGAACTTTTCCAGTGAAGGCAGGTATTATTGACATGAGAAGGGCAACAACCAAATCTAATAAATAAATGAATGAATTTTAAAAGTCTGCTGTTGTTGAAATTATTGAGTAATCAATACTTACCCAGAGATGGGTTGCTACCGGTTTGAGTGAACTGGTAGTGGTTTGTTGGCCTGGGTCACAGAACCGGCAGTGACCCAGAATGGCCACACCCGCCGCTGTTTTTTTGTCTTTTTTAACGTTCTCTGCATGTGCAGAACATTTTAAAAGCAATTGGGCATGTGAAGCGCGCACGCAGTGAAGAGGCAGTAATGCTGTCAGCAACACACTCCTGAAATTACTTCTCTCTCAGCAAAGTGGCAGACAGTTCTGCATAGAGGAGGAGGAGGGCAGAGAGGGGGACAGTGTAAGGCTGTATTAGATGTGGGGGGGAAACTGATCCAACAGGTCTCATGTTGTCAAGTAAATAATAAAGAGAGGGCAGTGACAGTCACAATCTACAAAAGGCCCATGGGCCAGATGCGTCACACGCTGGCCACACCTATGCCTGGTTTAGCAAAGTGGAAAAAAGTCATGATATGTCACATGATGCCACCGTCATGATGTGAGTGTCAGGTTTCCAAAAGATGCCCTAATTGATTCATGAGTCTCGAGCCAAGTTTCAAAAGAAAACTAGTCCTTTATTAGCCAAGTTTCAAAAGAAAACTAGTCCTTTATTAGGAGCACCATTTGGCAAGACCTTATTGCAGTCAGATCTGAGCCTCCTTTGAATTATTATTGAATTATTGCTGAACTTTACCCCTGTTCCTTCCCTCCCCTCAGTCTGTGTCATAAATCACATCCCCCAATGAGGTGCAACCCTCCCAAACCTGCTGCAGTAATCTGAGATCGCACTCTAGCTGAAAGTATGTGTGGAATGCGCTCCCCCTTTTCCTCACGATGGCAACTTTATGAGTTGACAGCGAGTTTGACACCCCTGTTCTAACATATATGTCTTTTGTATCTATCTCATACAAATCAGTCCTAAGCATCAGATCCTCATTATGCAATAGATAAAGAGATGGTCAACTTGTTTATCTTAAATTAACCTGTGTTCAAGATACTGTATATTCCATGCTGTGATGGCATGGCAGAATTTGGAGACTTTCATCACTAACTCTGCTTGATAGACCAAGCCTAACTAAAAGCTTGTAAAACCATGTCCTTTAAAAATGCTTTTAAATTGATATCTTTTTCCACTGAATATGGATAGTATGCTTTTTTTTCCCTTTAAAGAACCAAAATGGAAAAACCCAAACTAATAAACCCAACAACAACACCCTAATGACATTAAATGTTTTAGCACCCATTATGGTCACCAGGGAAAATTCAAGCTTAGCAGGAAATAACATTTCCAGGGATCGTTCTGCGCATATGCTCCAAAGGAGCTATCAAACGCATTCATTTATCCATTTATCACTCTGAGAGTTAATAAAAAATATTAGCAACCCACCTCTGATGACAATACAAGTACATGAGCCATGGTAGCACAGTGGTTAGGAGTGCAGTACTACAGGCTACTTCTGCTAATCACCAGCTGCCAGCATGTTGACAGTTTGAATGTTACCAAGCTCAAGACTGACTCTGCCTTCCAGTGGTGGGTTTCAAAAATTGTTGGAATCTACTCTGTGGGTGTGGCCTCCTTTGTGGGAGTGGCTTGCCACCCATGTGACCGGATGGGAGTGGCTTGCTGCCCATGTGACCGGATATGAAATTATGAATTAGTACTTAGGTTGGTCCAAGTAGCTATTCAGAAACTCTGGCATTGAAGCAGGCAAGTCTTAAAGCTGTCAAGTTACAAGATCCTTGCCAGTGGTGGGTTTCAAAAATTTTGGGAACATCTTCTGTAGGTGTGGCCTGCTTTCCAGGTCCACTAGTAGAACCTCTTCTAACCGGTTCAGTAGATTTGACGAACCGGTTCTACCGAATAGGTGCGAACTGGTAGGAACCCACCTCTGCTGCCTTCCATCCTTCCGAGGTAGGTAAAATGAGACCCAGATTATTGGGGGTGATAGGCTGACTCTGTAAACCACTTAGAGAGGGCTGTAAAGTGCTATGAAGTGGTATATAAGTCTAAGTGCTAAGTGCTATACTGGAAACATAGATATTCTGGCGAGCTATAGAGTTTTATGAAAGTGTTTCATTGTACTGTATTAGTGCATTTAGAGTTTTCAGCATAAGCAATTGGAATTGCTGACACAGAAGTTTTAGGCAATGAAATCTAAGAAAATGCAAATGCAGCCCAAAACATTAGCACAAATAGTATTAAATATCCTTTCATGCAGCACTCTGGTGTGCACAGGGCTGCTTAGGTATCTCTTTTTGGCTTCTCCATAAAGCAGCAATGTCTTTTCTCAAAATGATGACCTGCCTTCCCCAACTGCATTATGATCTCAGGAAAAAAGAACTCTTCAATTTAAGGAGTTGCCAAAGATGTTTTGTGCAAACCAGTGTGTTCTGAAATTTCTTATCCCCTTTGAATTTGAATGTCAACATTCCAAGTAACGCATCCACCAAAAGCAGAACTTGGAGTCAGATTCAGTGGTGGTATACAAATAATTTAACAACCGATTCTCTGCCGTATTGAACAACTGGGTAGGCATGGCTCGCTGGTAATGTGACCATGTGGGTGTGGCCAACTCAACGTCACTCAGGTCGATGGGCTCTTCGCCTTAGCTGTTACAATGTAATAAGGGTTAACCGGAGAGGCAGTTTCTGTAAGCAGGGCAATCAAGATTAGGCTAGAAACAACACCAGAATGTTTCCTTCCTGCCTTCCTTACAGGATTAGCCCTGTAAAGTGGGGAAAAACAAAAGGAGATTTCTTCCAACAACCAATTCTCCGAACTACTCAGAAAGTTAACAATCGGTTCTCCCGAATAGGTGCGAACTGGCTGAATCCCACCACTGGTCAGGTTGATTCCTCAAAGAAGATGTTTATTGGATGCATCCTATCAGTACAGCTATTGAAAACCAACTCTAAAAGTTCCCACAGTTTTTCCCCCTAACTAAAAGCAGGGGTGAAATTCAGCAGGTTCTGATGGGTTTTGGAGAACCAGGAGCGGAAATTTTGAGTAGTTCGGAGAACCAGCAAATACCACCTCTAGCTGGCCCCAGAGTGGAGAGGGAATGGGGATTTTGCAGTATCCTTTCCCTGGCATGCCCACCAAGCCACGCCCACAGAACCAGTGTTAAAAAAAATTAAATTTCACCACTAACTAAAAGAGCAAATAATTCCCTCCCCAGGTGTCCCCGGTCACATTGTCCAATGAAAGTAGCTGGCAGGCTGCTGGGTCACTCCTCTTCTCCCCCAACTGCCACCTGTTTGGATGACCTTGGTTTCCACAAGAAAAAACTTTTGTTTTGACTGTTATCCAGTCTATCTACTTCCCCCTCCTTTTCCCCTCTCAGAGTTCAAGGCAACTATGAGGCAGCAAAAAAATGGCTTCAGCCAGGTTCGCTTCAGAGTTGACATTGACATGGTACAAAAACAGAAAAAGATACAGAAGGATGTTGACAGACTTGAACATTGGGTGTTGGCTAACAAAATGAAATTCAATGGTGAAAAGAGTAAGGTTCTCCATTTAGGCAACAAAAACAAAATGCACAGGTACAGTATAGATGGTATCTGGCTCAACAGTAGTAACTGTAAGAGGGATCTTGGAGTCCTAGTGGACAACCATTTAAATATGAGCCAGCAGTGTGCAGCAGCTGCCAAAAAAGCCAACACAGTTCTAGGCTGCATAAACAGAGGGATAGAATCAAGATCACGTGAAGTGTTAATACCACTTTATACGGCCTTGGTAAGGCCACACTTGGAATCCTGCATTCAGTTTTTGTGACCACAATGTAAAAAGGATGTTGAGACTCTAGAAAGAGTGCAGAGAACACAACAAAGATGATTAGGGGACTGGAGATTAAAACATATAAAGAACGGTTGCTGGAATTGGGAATGTCTACTTTAATGAAAAGAAGGACAAGGAATGAGATGATAGCAATGTTCCAATATCTAAGGGGCTACCTGAAAGAAGATGGGGTCAACCTATTCTCCAAAGCAAGACAAGGCAGGACAAGAAGCAAGAGCAATTTTTTTTGTGGCACCGAACCGGCAGAAATGCCAGCAACAACCCACCCCTGGAGTAAAATACAGGGATATCCTCAATGAAAACCTGTTCCACAACACTCAGGACCTAAGGCTGGGTTGAAGGTTTACTTTCCAACATGACAACAATCCTAAACACACAGAGAAGACGACAAAAAAGTAGCTTAGGGACAACTCTGTGACTATCCTAGAGTGGTCCAGCTGGACTGTGACTTGAACCCTCTTGAACATCTCCGGAGGGACCTGAAAATGGCTGTTCACCAGTGGTTGCCATCCAACCTGACTGAGCTTGAGAGGATTTGCAAGGAAGAAATGGCAGAAAATTCCCTCCATCCAGGTGTGCAAAGCTTGTTGCGTTCTACCCCCCAAAAAACACCCTGAAATTTCTTGCAACTGTGAGAAATATAAAAGCTCCTAATAGTAGCACTCATTTCTCAGCAGGAAAAAATGCAGCCCTAAATCTGTAGATTATGTTATAGCCTGCAGTAGCCCAGGGTTATCTGCCTTCTTGTCATATCAGCTTGCAGATGGGTGGAGCATTTTTATAGATGATAGCAGAAAGAGAGATATAAACATAATTATCTCATAGAAAAAAAAAATAGAAGCCACTTCTGTGCTAGCACAGGGAGAAAGTACCCTATTTTTGGAGTATAAGATGCACCAAGGTTTGAAGAGGCAATTTTTTTTTAAAAAAAAAGGTTTTGCATTCTGCAAACCTCCCAAAAATGGCCCGTTTTTCATGAAACAGGCCCATTTTTTTCCAAAAAAGGGGCATGAATAGTCCTTAGGAGGCTTGTAGGGTGCTCCTGGGGGGTGGGGGTGAGACAAAAATGAACAAAAAACAGGTTTTTTTTCACAAAAAGGGGCCTGTTGTTTGTCAAAGAAATGCCATATATAGCCTTTAGGAGGCTTATAGAGTGCTCCTGAAGGCTGTGGGGGAGAGTGAGCAAAAATCCGGGCAGTTTTTTTGCTTATTTCTGCCCTCCCTAGACCCCAGGAACACTCTGAAAGTCTCCTAATGGCAATGCACGGCCATTTTGGTGAAGGGGGTGGGGTTTCAGGAGGCAAAAAAATGCTGTATTCAGTGTATAAGACGGAGAAAATTACATCTTAACATGAAATATATCTATGGTACAAATGAAGTTGCATGCAGAGGAATGGAAGCGGCAGACTTTGGCAAACTTTTGTGAGCTTCCATCCAAATAATACTGGTGAAGTCTCAACTTTTCTCAGAGGAATATAAATTGTGGTCCAGCAGGAATGGAAATGTACCAAATGCAAACATATGATTAATTTCTATTAGTGAAGTCGCAAGCAGGGCATCGTCTAGCTAATTTAAACCATTGCCTTTTTAGGATGCTGGAAATAATAATGGAAAGTATGCTCAGAGGCAAGTGAAATACAATGAAGAACATGAGTGCAAGCAATGTTACCGTCAGCACCTTTTTCCACTTTTGCTGGTGCTGTTTAAAGAAAATTTTAACAAGCAGGATCAGAGTGGAAATGATCACCAGCGGGTAAGAAACCAGACAAATGAAAACCAGCTGAAATAATAGAAAAGGCTCAGAAAATATAACTACCATTTCCAAGGCAAAGGGCAGAACCCAAGGGATAGCACACACAGCGAGGGGCAATTTGGGTGGACGATGGCACTGATGCCAAATTGGAAAAGTCACAGATACACAACGGTCCACACCGAGGCTTATGAGTAAAAGTTGGCTAGTATTGTGTTCTGACCTCCCTCCTCCGTTCAGGAACGAAAGCCAAAACCAACATAAATGAGAATGTTTCTTTTAATCAGTCCAGACTCTCGTTGGCTGCAAGCCACATAAACAAAGAGATAAGCACTCTGGCAGCAAGTCCTACAAAACGTGGCAGCAATACAAACAAACTCTGGCAGCAATCCAGCCTGCCAAGTTTGTTTCTTGTTAGTCCTTAACGTTGACTTCTGCAGAAAGGCGTGGCACAAGCAGTCTCTTTTATAATCAGGAGAGGTTCTTAATGAGCCTCAGCTGAGCGTAATCACCTCTTGTAATTATGCCGTTGTTCTTGATGCCGAGTAGCCCTTCAACGGCATGCATCCCGGAACAACTCACAGGTGTTTTCTGGATCACTCACTCTTGTCTCCTCCCCACTGATCCAAGGCTCAGACACCACCTGGTGGCTAACCAGTCTCTCCTCACCCTGCTTGGAGTTGGAACCCTATCCAGGGTCCCCCACCTCCTCCAGGGCCGACTCATAAGACCCCTCGCTGTTGGAGTCTGGCAGCAGCTCCAATGGCTCCTGCCTGGCCACAACAGTATTGTAAAACACAAAATAAAGGAGGAAGGAAATAAAATCTATTGTAACATGATTTTGACTAAGAATCTGGGACATTTGCATTAAAACCAACATTATAAGTACTCCACAATCAGCCACAGCCAAATTCAAGACATAGATGGAGAAAGAATTCCTTTTCATATGGAAACCAAGGATCCAGATGACTTTTCCATTCCCTAAAAGTCCCAAAAAGCAGAGAGTAAAAATAACGACATTAAAGATGATAGTCTCAGTAAAATTTGGAATATTTTGAATGTGGTAATTTTCAAAGTCAGTCCCATTTGGATTGTCATACGTATTATACTTCACCTCTGAATCAAATAATGATGAATTTAGATTGTCACAGGTATTATATTCCATCTCTGAATCAAATAATGAAGTAGGGCCAAACTCTGCCATTCTACTCAGTTCAATTTTTTTTCTCTTTTGTACATAAACACCTGCAAAGAGAGGCGAAGCAGACATACAATAAGTTCTAATTGTTCAGAAAATTTGTTCAACTAAAAGAAATCTAACTAAGTGGTTAAAAGGGAAATGTCTCTTAAGAAAAAGCTGTGCAATTTTCTTTTTTTTTATTGAAAATTTTTAGAAAAAAAAACTTTTGCAAATATTTACCTCTCCCCCCTGCCTTCCCCCCCCGAACCCCCCCCCAACCTTCCGCCTCCCCCAACTTCCCAGAACAAATACAGGGTATAAATCTTTAACAAAGATGTTCTAAAATAACCTTAAAGAAAGTTAGTATCATCTTTCATTTGAGCTTTAACTCCTCTTTGTTAGGCTAACTCTAAACAGATTATATCATTCCTTGCTTCTTCAGTCATAAACTATCTGGAATTTCTTAGTCCCGTATTTATTTTGAATATAATCAATCCATCTTCTCCACTCCAGTTTATATTTCTCATCTGAGTGGTCCTTGAGATATGCTGATATTTTAGCCATCTCTGCTAGGTTTGTTACTTTTAATATCCATTCTTGAATAGTAGGCAAATCTTCCTTCTTCCAGTATTGCGCCACCAACAGTCTTGCTGCCGTTATTAAATACAAAATCAAGTTAGTCTCTATAACAGTACAATCAGCTATGCAATTTTCTTGATGATAATAAGGAACCCATGGAAGCAAGCCGAGAGGCAGCCAATAAATAAATGTCTAATGCATGAAATATACAGATAGAAAAAATAAACATCCCATCTCTATCACTGGCCAGCAATATACTTGCAAAAAAGAAACCTGGAAATGGAGTTTCATTAAAATAGATGCACCTTTTTCACCTTTATTTGCAATTCATAGATTCTTGTACAATATTTATAAAGATTAAAATTATGTGAAAAGGAATGCGTTCAATTTTGCATATTTTTTTCTGAACACCAGAGAGAACCTGGTGTTTTAAACCCTTGGGAAGTTGATAGAAATACTGCTTGATTCCCACAATCTCAAGAAAGAGTTACAGTGACAGAATTTTCATGGAAAATGAGATAAGCTCGACAGAATATATTGAATTTCTCATTCCATCAGAGGCAAGCTGTCAAGATACCTCCTCCTGAATTCACTTGGATCGAATGGGAGGCTCATGAAAACAAACTTTGTTTTTAAATATTTTTTTTATTTGCTGATATTCAAATAAAGAGTCTGTTTCCTTGCATGAGACTAATACAGCAAACTTTAAGAACATTTCAGTCGATGTTGTGATTCCAAGAGACATACTCACAAATTCCTCCCATCAGTGGTGGGTTGTCAATTTTTTTATTATTGGTTCGGGCATGCTATCACATGTGTGACGCTTCTGCACATGCACAGAAACATCTGGATAGTGGGCGGAGCTGTCCACTGCCGCTACTACTGGTTCGCCCGATCTGGGCCAATCCGGGAGCAACCCACCTCCCATGTATATAAGGTTCCCCACTGATTTCAAGGGATTTATTCTAAGACTTAAATCAGTTTAAGATAAACACAGGAGTACCTTTAATCTGTTAACAAGTTTCTTCTTTAAAAAACCCTTTAATCTTTAGAAGAGAGAATCTTGGCCATAGAAGAAGAAAGAATAGAACAATTTGGTAACCATTCCATTGTAATAATTTTTTAAAACCTCGGGTGAGCTCAAGAAAAAGTTACAGTAGGCTGTTTTCCAATTTTACCAAGATAAATTATCTGCATATACTCATATGGCAATGGTTTTGAATATTATTCGTGGCAATAAATTATAAATTAAAGAAAGGAATTGGCTATCCATTTACTGAAGGCAACAGGCTGCCCCTGAATGTGTTGTCCCTCTCAGAGCTACAGAGCGACAATTTGACTTTTGCAAATCAACAGTTTAATTTGAAATAAGTTTCGGTAGGAAACGCACAAAGCTATCAAATGAGCTGTAGCATAAACTAAGCCAGCCGCATAGTGTGATTCCATCACAAGGCACTAACCTTCTGCCCCTATAACATTGCCTCTTCTGCACAAGGTAGACACAGCAATAGCAATAGCAATTAGACTTATATACCACTTCATAGGGCTTTCAGTCCTCTCTAAGCGGTTTACAGAGTCAGCATATTGCCCCCAACAACAATCTGGGTCCTCATTTCACCCACCTCGGAAGGATGGAAGGCCGAATCAACCTTGAGCCGGTGAGATTTGAACAGCCGAACTGCAGAACTGCAGTCAGCTGAAGTAGCCTGCGGTGCTGCATTTAACCACTGCGCCACCTCGGCTCACAGATATTCATATATACCTGGAAATAAGGACTGGTGGGTAATCTTCACCTCTCTCAAATGCAAAACATATATTCCTCTATATCAGGTCCTGGGATTGCTAAACCAGGGGTGGGCATGGCCAACATGTGACACATCCAGTCAGTAGGCTGCGAATTTGATACCCCTGGAATAGATAAACCACAGATATATGGATACACACAGTAGTTCATTTAATAAACTAGAAGAGAAGAGAATAACAGAGTTGGAAGGGACCTTGAAGGTCTTCTAGTCTAACCCCCTGCCTAGGCAGGGAACCTTACACCACTTCAGACAAATGGTTATCCAACATCTTCTTAAAAACCTCCAGAGTTTGAGCATTCACCACTTCTGTAGGCAAGGTGTTCCACAGATTAATTGTTCTCAATGTCAGGAAATTCTTCCTCACTTCTAAGTTGCTTCTCTCCTTGATTAGTTTCCACCCATTGCTTCTTGTTCTACCCTCAGTTGCTTTGGAGAATAGCTTGACTCCCTCTTCTTTGTGGCAGCCCCTGAGATATTGGAATACTGCTATCATGTCTCCCCTAGTCCTTCTTTTCATTAAACTAGACATACCCAGTTCTGCAACCGTTCTTCATATTGCTTTAGTCTCCAGTCCCCTAATCATCTCAGTTGCTCTTTTCTCCACTCTTTCTAGAGTCTCAGCATCCTTTTTATATCGTGGTGATCCAAAATCTATTGGGATCCCATATAAAATATTAAGAATGTTCATGAAAGCCTTTTAGCAGCTCCAGGAATGAGTTAACAACTATCCAACCCTTTTTGGTTTTCATTTTTCAATTTTCGGTTATAATGCTGTTGGCTTTTATACTGCTTTGCATATTATTTTATTGACTGAAAGCTGTCCAAAGTAGTTTTAAGATATAAAAATGTTTAGAAAAAAAATAACCGCAATTGTCTAACAAAACTATCCCCTTTGGTAAAATTACTCCACATACATTTCATATGAATAATTGGTCCCTTCTGCATTTTCTTTTGATGGTTATCTTATCTGTCAGAAAGGAACAGTGCTGTCTAATCTAATAACGGCTAAACCATGAAACCGTTTTACCAAATAATGTTTTTCATTGTTTAGCAAAGAATCGAGAGAAGACGTACATTTTACAATTACAGCTCAATATATCGATTCCTTTTGGAATGCTTTTCTGAAATTCTTCCTATGCCAGGGAGCCATTCCAGGACCTGATGTAGAGGAATATATGTTTTGTGTTAGAGAAAGATTACTCTCCAGTCCTTATTTCCAGGTACATATAAATCTCTTTGTCTATTACTTATTGATTTATTTAGTTTGTCACTCATGTGCAATATAACAGAAATAACAATAAACATGAATAAGAACACAGGAAATAGGTACAAATAATTGGGGACAATAGGATAGGGATGTTAGGCATGCTGGTGCGCCTACTGACTTCTTAGGAATGAGGTGAGGTCAACAGTAGACAGTTTAAGGTTAAAGTTATGGGGGTTTGGGGATCTAACAACAGAGTCAGATAGTGCATTCCAGGCATTGACCACTCTGTTGCTGAAGTTGTATTTTCTGCAGTCAAGTTTGGAGTGGTTTACCTTGAGTTTGTATCTATTGTGTGCTTGTGTACTATTGCGATTGAAGCTAAAGTAGACATTGACAGGTAGGATGTTGTAGCAGATTGTCTGTACCATCCCTTCCTTATTTTATGTAAGCCGCCCTGAGTCCCCTTAGGGAAAGGGCGGCCTACAAATATTAATAAACAAACAAACAGATAATTCTGTGTACTCCACTTAGGTCAGACTGTAGGCGTAGTAGTTACAGGTTATCACGGTCCAAAATTTCAAGCCTAGTGGTATAAGGTATTCTATTGAGAGCAGAGGAAAGGGGTACTCTTCTCGTGAAACACCTCTGGACTTGCTCAATTTTATTAATGTCCATTATACAGTGAGGATTCCAGACAGGTGAGCTGTATTCGAGAATTGGTCAGGCAAAGGTTTTGTATGCCCTGGTTTGTAGTAAAATGTTATCAGAGAAGAAGCTTCTTGTGGTTGAAGCTGAAGTAGTCATTGACAGGTAGGACGTTGTAGCAGATAATTCTGTGTACTACACTTAGGTCAGAGAGTAGACAATGTAGTTCTAGGTTGTTTGAAGCTTGAAGGACTGGCTATGTTACAGGGCCAAAACATTACTGCTTTGTGGTGAAACCACACTTTGTGAATGTTTTAGTTTATGTAGAGGTTTTGTAGAGCCCATACTATAGCTTTGTGTATTTGTTGCTTCAAAATAACTTCAAAGGAAACCATGAATTTGGACCAATCACATATTGCTCTGTCAAAGTTAGCTCTGAGAGGAACAATACATCCAGGGGCAGCTTATTGTCTTGGAAAAATGAATGATTAATTCCTGTCTTTGGTTTATTGTTTGTTCCTATGAATAACATTCAAAGCCATTGCTGTATGAATGTGTGCAGATCATTTATTTAGGTAAAATTGGAAAATAACCTATGGTAGCCCTTTCTTGAACTCATCGGAGGTTTTAAAAAGTATTATAATGGATTGGATACCAAGTTATTCTATTCTTTCTTTTTCAATGGCCAAGACTCTCTCTTCTAAAGATTAGGTCTTAAAGGATTTTTTAAAGAATAAACTTCTTAACAGACTAAATGAATTCCTGTGCTTATCTTGAACTGGTTTAAACCTTAGGATAGATCCCTTGAAATCAGTGGGGAAACCTATAAACATGGGAGGAATTTGTGATTACCGTATGCCTCCTGGAATCACAACAACTACTGAAATGCTGTTAAAGTTTGCTGTATTAGTCTTGTGCAAGGAAGCAAATTCTTTATTTGAATATTAGCAAAAAAACACACAGACAAAGTTTGTTTTCATGAGCCTCCCATTTGATCCAAGTGGATTCAGGCAGAGTTATGTATCTTTATAGCTTGCTTCTGATGGAATGAGAAATTCAAGATATTATGTCTAGCCTATCTCGTTTCCCATGAAAATTCTGTAACCATAACTCTTCTTTGAGATTACCTAAGGTTTTAAAAATTATTATATTAGATTGGGTGCCAAATTATTCTATTCTTTCTTTTTCTATGGCCTGGGCTCTCTCTTCTAAAGATTAGGTCTTAAAAGGTCTTTTAAAGAAGAATACTGTTAACATAGTAAAGGTTCTCCTGTATTTATCTTGAAATGAACCACAACTTAGTAGATCAGTTGTAAATCAGTGGGGGACCCTACATACACGAGAGTGATTTGTGATTATGTCCATGTAATCTCAATATTTAAAAAAGTAAAGGTTCCCCTCGCACGTATGTGCTAGTTGTTCCCAACTCTAGGGGGCGGTGCTCATCTCCATTTCAAAGTCAAAGAACCAGCGCTGTGCGAAGACTTCTCCGTGATCATGTGGCTAGCATGGCTCAATGCCGAAGGTGTACAAAGCGCTGTTACCTTCCCACCAAAGGTGGTTCCTATTTTTCTACTTGCATTTTTACATGCTTTCAAACTGCTAAGTTGGCAGAAGTTGGGACAAGTAAGGGGAGCTCACTCGGTTACGTGGTGCTAGGCATTCGAACCACCAAACTGCTGACCTTTCTGATTGACAAGCTCTGCGTCTTAGCCACTGAGCCACCGTGAGATCTCCTAATCTCAATATCTACTCTAATGCTATTAAAATATGTTGTGTTAGATTTGTGCAAGGAAATAATAGACTACTTGAAATATTAGCAAATAAATTGAAACGTGTATTATTTTTCCCTTTCTTTTTTTCTTTGTTTCATGAGCCTCTTTTGACACTAATGGATTCAGGCATAGGTTTTTTAATAGGTTTTTTTTGTGATGGGTTGAGAATTTCAAAACATTATCTCAACCATGCCTCATTTTCCATCAAAACTCAGTAATATTGTTTATCACTAAATTTTGGGAACAGCTTGATCTGAAGCTGTCCCAGATTATCAGAAAGACTTTCAGATAGAATTTGGGATCTCTCTTGTATTCAGAAAAAAAATATGAGAAATGGAACTCATCCAGTTTCACATATTTTAAGCTTCGTTAGTGTTGTACAAGAGTCTATGGATTGCAAGTAAAGAGGATAAATGCGCATTTATTTTCTAAAATGTGTGTGACTTTCAGATCTCTAGCTGGCTCCTGCTAGATATGAAATTTTTATTTGTTCTGCCTATATATTTAATTTAGTAGACATTATTTATTGGCTGCTTATTGGTTTTCTTTTATGAATTCTGTATTGCCTCAAGGAAAACTTCAGAGCTTTGTCTTAAGAAAAAAAACCTTCCTTTTTTGTCTGTAAAAAAAAATCTGAACATAATTTATTATAATTTAGGATTTATTGTTTGTCTCTATCTGTAGGTGTTTATGTACAAAAGGAGAAAAAGTTAAACACCGAAGGAAAGAAGATTGAGCTGAGCAGAATGGCAGAGTTTGAACCTACCGTATCATTTGCTTCAGAGTTCAACAATGAAACCTATGACATTCCTGACTTTGAAATTCCAGATATTCCAATTTCTATTGAGATGACCATTTATATTGTCATTTTTATTCTCTGCTTTCTGGGATTTTTAGGGAATGGAAAAGTCATCTGGATCCTTGGTTTCCATATGAAAAGGAATTCTTTCTCCATCTATGTCTTGAATTTGGCTGTGGCAGATTCTGGAGTCCTCATGATGGAGGTCTTGACTCAAATATTCCAAATTCACAGTCCATTTAATTTCAGAGCATATTTTTTCAATCTTCTTTATTTTGTGTTGTATAATACTAGTCAACTTTTACTCATAAGCATCAGTGTGGACCGTTGTGTATCTGTGCTTTTCCCAATTTGGCACCAATGCCATCGGCCACCCAAATTGTCCCTCATTGTGTGTGTTATCACTTGGGTTGTGCCCTTTATGTACTTTGTATTGGAAATGGTAGTTGTATTTCCTGAGCCTTTTCTACTGTTTCAGTTGATTTTCAACGGTCTGGTGTGTTACCCAACGATGATCATATCCTCTCTGATCTTGCTTGTCAAATTTTTCTTTAAACAACGCCAGCAAAAGCGGAAAAAAGTGTTGACGGTAACCTTGCTTGCGCTCATGTGCTTCATTGTATTTCGTTTGCCTCTGAGCATTTTTTCCATTATTACTTACAGTATAGTAAAAGAGAATGAGTTAACATTGTTACTCAATACTGAACTGTATTTTTGGGACGAGAACTCGCTAATAGAAAAGAAAATTCTGTTTGATTTTTTTTTAGAGATGATGTATTTTTTTCACCCCTGGTCTCAACATATATTAATTCTTGCATATCTGTCTGACATCTGTATTGTAGTAAACAGCAGCATCAATCCAATCCTTTATTTCCTGGCTGGGAGAAATAAAGGGGAACGATCCAGAGTATCGATGAAACTTGCGCTCCATAGGGTTTTCACAAATGAGGGAGACACCAAGGAAGATGAGATGCAGCCTGATGAAACCGAGTTATGATCATTTTCTGAAAAGATTGATCTTCCTCGTTTAATTGGAACCTCAGTTAAGATGTTCCTACCTTCTGGGCTAAGAAGATAGATTTTGTTATTGTTTGTACATTGTGGTTTATTAGGTATAACTGTGTACAATGATTTCCCCCCACATTTTTCCCTATATGTGACATCATAGAGCTAAAAATAAGATTATAAAAAAGAAGTCCATAAAACTACCCTGTTTTCCCAAAAATAAGACCTCCCCAGATAATAAGTCCAGTCGGGCTTTTGAACGCATGCACTAAAATAAGCCCTCCCCCAAAATATTGCAACACAGCAGCAGCCATGAGGTGACCACACTCACCGCCTCCTGCACCTCAAAAATAATAAGACCTCCTCAAAAATAAGGCCAAGTGCTTATTTCAGGGGTTAAAAGAAAATAAGACCCTGTCTTATTTTCGGGGATACATGATAATAGTCAAGAAGGTCTCCCCATCTTTTTGTAATAAGTTTTTTTTATTTTATTTTATAGCATATGAAAATTCCAACTTCAATTGAACAGTGTGTTGTCTGGGTACAAATTATTTTAAGAAGTAATAATCAAATTGCTTACAACAATATTAATTGCATTAATATCAGTTATACTATTAATAATAGTAATAATCATACTATTTGTTTAACCAATTTTACCCTTTTTTTGTATCACTGATCCTTTCATATATTTTTCTGATTCCAGCTCTTGTTTTTTGTCAGCTAGCCATTGATAAAATAAGTCCCAAGTCAACAAATATTCAGGTTCTTTCTTTTCCTTAATTGTAAGTGTTAGCTTGTTCATTTCTGCGCATTCTAATATTTTTCTAATCACATCTTCCTCTCTCGGGATCTCTACAGTTTTTCATTGTTGTGAAAATACTATTCTCACTGCCGTTAATAAGTGTAAAATCAGATTGTTATACTTTTCTGGTAAAATGCCTAACAAAAATGTCTTTGGTTTCAAGTCTATATGTTGTTTTATCATTTTTTCCAGCCATGTATATATTGTTGTCCAATATTTTTTCGCTTTTTAACATGTTTTTCGCTTTTTAACATGTCCATCACATATGTCTGGTGACATTTCCAACATTTTGCAGAATTATCCTTAAATATCTTTGCTAATCCATCTGTAGGGACAGGGTAGCTCAATGGGTAAAACACTGAGCTTGTCGATCAGAAAGATCAGCAGCTTGGTGGTTCGAATCCCTAGTGCCACATAATGGAGTGAGCTTCCATTACTTTTCCCAGTTTCTGCCAAACTAGTTCAGAAGCATGTAAAAATGCAAGTAGAGAAATAAGAACCACCTTTGGTGGGAAAGTTACAGCGTTCTGTGTGCCTTTGGCATTTAGTCATGCTAGCCACATGACCACAGAGATATCTTCGGAGACCACTTTATTTGTATTATAGAGTCAATTTCACATTACGATGAAAATCACTGGTTAGATGTCTAAGGAGAATCAGTGAAAACCAACTGTAAAATATTTGTTCTAGCTTACTATAAGCCTAGCTGAAAAATATCTTGTTATAACATCATGCTCATATCTGATACACTTATTTTTCACCTAATTTTACTTCCAAACACTCAAATGGTCATGCTTAGTGTCTAATTCATTTTTGTTCTTTATGTAAAATGCTTTGGAAATGTATGCTTCTCCCACAGTTGTGCATGTCATTTCCTCCAGGTTGTACAAATCAGTTTACAAATCAAATAAAGTTATCTGATCCAAATATTCATCCACCTTCTGTCGTTTAAGTCAGTCAGTTTTTTTATTTCATGTGTGGCGTTGTTACATTAGTTTAGGAGACTACAACCTTCAGTTTCCAAGGAAAAACCAAGATATAAACCTAAGAAAATAAATAACATGCAAGATGTACCAATTGATACTATGTCCTATCAAAATTCAGGGTAAGAAGTTGTGAGTGCTCCATCCCTGGAGGCTTTTAAAAAGAAACTGGATCTATGGAGTAAGACCATTAAACTTACAACATCTACAGCATTCAAAGAAAACATATACAAGATGGTTTATAGGTGGCACTTCCCCCCAACGAGGTTAGCCAAGATGTTCCCTGGGTTATCTCCATTGTGTTGGAAATGTGGAAGAAAGGATGGCACATTCTACCATATTTGGTGGTCCTGTACTGAGGCCACGAAATATTGGAAAAGGATTAAAAAATGGTTAAAAGAGGTTACCGGGGCAAACATGGAATGGAGACCCGAGAACCTTCTACTAAGCATTAAACCAGAAAACATAAGCAATTCAATATGGCATTTGAGCCTACATATAATTGTGGCCGCAAGAATAACTTATGCACAATTTTGGAAATCCACTACCATACCATCGGAAGATGCTATAATTAAAAAGATCTATGAATGTGCAGAAATGGACAGAATGATGGGTTGGCTGAGGGACAAAGGAGAAACGGAACATTATCTTAGCTGGAACCTATGGTATATGTGGGCGACAAGGAGAACAGCAGGGACTTAAAATGGGGAAAGTTAACATGGGTATTGTAATAGATCCCTGAACTTTGCAATGAGAAGATGTGGCTTAGAGACCTAACAATGAGGAAGGAAAGAAAAAGTTGGGCTGTGAATGACTGTCACCGCGGGGAGGGGGGAGGGGGGTTGTATGTTTAAAACGGTATTTGTATCTGTATGTTTTACGCTTTAAAAAAAATGTATAACTAATGAATGCCGATACAAAAGGCTGTATATTTACTTTATATTGTTATGTATGATTTGTCTTTCTTATGTTGTTGTATTTTTCTTTCTGTTTTTTAAAGGTAATAATGTTTAATAAAAATTATATTTTTAAAAAAAAAGAAACTGGAAAGCCACTTGTCTGGAATGTTACAAAGTCTCCTGTTTGAACAGGTGGTTGGACTAGAAGACCTCCAAGGTCCCTTCCAACTCTGTTATTCTGTTATTTTCTTACACTAATATGTTATGCAAAGGCTGCCTCAATGAACCTTTACAGAAGGTAAATCCCAGAAATATCCTTTAAAAAAAAAAAGCTTAATTCATAATTGCAATTTTCTATCTTGGAGAGATACTTTTCTGTTGGGATAAAACTTATCACCTTCTTGACTTAGTGCCTTTCAGCCGTCTTCTGACTACATATAGAACAATGAGGTCATTTGGGACTTTGAGACTCACAGCCCGTCCTCAGAATTCTGGCCCATTGCAATGTCATGTGATTGTGATTTCCAATGCTCTTTGCCAGCTTCCAACAAGCAAAGCTAATGGATAAGTAGGGTGGAAGTCAGTAGTCATGGTCACGTTTGAAAAACAATATGAGAATAATTCTGAACACACTAGAATATTATGAAGCACATCCAAGGAAACCAGTTGCATTGATTTTTTTGAATGTCCAAAAGGCCTTTGACAACTTAAAGTGGCAATTCATTATAACACAATAAAGAACCATGCAATTCGGAGAGAAATTTGTGAAGATGATAGAAACAATTTATTTGATTCAAACAGCGAACTTGCTAATAAATGAAGTTTAATATTTTGAAAGGAGTAAGACAAGGATGCCCCCTATCACTCTTATTATTTATTTTAACATTAGAAATACTACTAATCTAATAGTTTTCTAATCCTCACTTGATGACTTGTGGTGATTGACTTAACACAGTGAATATATGTATTGCTATCATTAAGCAACATGGTGGCTGAAAGTTGTGTTTTATTTAGTTCTGAGAATTTTACTTGAATTACCAGTGTAATTTGAGGATTACATATGCACCATACTACACTAGGGAGTTCATTTGATGAAATACATAGGGTTATGCACAGAGGTTTTCAAAATTTGTGAACCATTTTGAATGTTCAATATTTCTGAATAAATGTAATCGAAAACAAGACTCTTTGGCTATCCACGTCCTAAAACTAGAGAAAGAAAACCCAATTAAACAAATGAGTTAAACTTCTTCATTTGCCTGCCAAAGAAAATGATTCAAAGCTATGTGCTCATCCATTTCAAAGCCAAAGAGCCAGCACTGTCCAAAGACATCTCTGTGGTCATGTGGCTGGCATGACTAAACGCCGAAGGTGCATGGAATACTGTTACCTTCCCACTAAAGGTGGTCCCTATTTTTCTACTTGCATTTTTATGTGCTTTCAAACTGCTAGGTTGGCAGAAAGTGGGACAAATAATGGGAGCTCACTCCATTACACAACATTAGGAATTCGAACTGCCGACCTTTCTGATCAACAAGCTCAGCATTTTAACCTCTGACCCCTTGAGCCATGCATACCTACCCCTAAAGTCACTTTCAGATAAACCCTGATGAGTTTTACAAATGAGAAGGACTTAGGTCCCATTATTCCAGAATATTGCCAGTTAATGTTGGTACCAGCTAGAAATAAGAACCGCGGGGGGAGGGGGAGGGGAGGGGGGTTTGTATGTTTAAAATTGTATTTGTATTTGTATGTTTTACTCTTAAAAAAATGTATAACTAATAAAGATTACTTTAAAAAAAAAGAAATAAGAACTTGAAATGTCTATAAAAAAATGACAAGAAGGGAGGCTTACAATGATAGAAGCTATTTATCTTTAAAAAATAGTTTTAAAAAACCAGCAAATGAAAATTACCTATAATAATTTGTTATTGTTAAATATAAGTGAATATTACACCTGAAATATGTGAGAATCCTATAATTGTCACATTTTATTTCCGGAAATGAATTCTGTACATCTTTTTTCTCCTTGTCTTTTCTTTCTTTATACATTTTTACATGTATATATTTACATGTTTTAGAATTTTTAGTGAAGCCATGGATTCTACCAAGTTCATTCGTGAATTCATATATTCTACCAAGTTCGTTCATGAATTCATATATTCTACCAAATTCATTGATGAATTCATATATTCTACTAAACTCATTTGTGAATTCATATATTTTACCAAGTTCATTCGTGAATTCATATATTCTATCAACTTCATGAAATCTTGAAAAATACCTAACAAATAAAAATAAAATACAATGGTAAAGGTTACACATTTTGAAAATTTCATGCAGTAAGAATAAAGGAATTATATAAGTAAAACATTTACGGTACTATACAAGCATATTCACTTTGAGAATTATCTACAGATAAATATTTCCTGTTTGTATGGTTTTGCGTTCAGCTTCTTCAGTAAATCACATCAATTTTCTTACTGAACCCACAAATTACTTAGGGGTTTTAAAATGATTATAAAACAATAGTGACACTTCACAATATGCTTTCCTCCGTAGTTTGCTGCTCTTCAGAGCTTTCCTGCTCATCCTTGAAAATTCTTTGCAGAGCCACCTTAAAGGATGCTCTGGGCTGATCCTTTCCCTTCTTCATTCTCCCGACAAAGAAATAAAGGAGTGGGTTGATGCTGCTGTTGAGAACAGCACATCCATACCCGACTGTCATGAGGATGGCCTTATAGAAACCAAAATATTCAATGACATAAAAGACATTCATTGGGAGAGAAAGTAGGAGGAAGAAGATGAGAGCCAGCAAGATGGTGGTGAGAAGTTTCCTTTGATTGTGTTGTATTTTAGACCTCGTATAAACCAAGAGAGTTACAGTGGATACAACCATAAGAGGTGTACAAAGCAAAGCATTCACAATCAGCTGGTAAAGCACAACTGAACTCTTGGTGTAATACAGAATGAAGTGCACCGTAGAGAGCAGGAAGGAGAAGATCCAGATGAGGCCACAAACAAGACTGGGCAAATATGGAGGACGATGGCAGCGATGCCAGAGAGGGAAGAGGACAGCCACGCACCTGTCTAGGCTGATAGCCGTCAGCAGAAACTGGCTGGCAGAATAGGTGAAGGAAAAGAGCACGAAAAATAAGAAGAAAAATGTTTGGACAACGTCACTTACTTTACCCAGAGTTAACACTGTCACAAATATTTCTGCCATAACGAGGGATGTGAGGACTCCAAAATCAGCGACGGAGAGATTCAGGATGAAAGTGGTGAAAGGATTCCTCTTAATGGAAAAGGCCAGGAGATAAATTGTCCTTCCATTTCCCACCAGGCCCAAAATGCAAATCAAGGCAAAGAATGCACAGAGAAGGTTTTGTGTTAAACTATCGAACAATTCGTCATATCGTGAAGAGTAGAATCCTGATATTTTAGACACATTTGAAACAATTTCTGTATCATTGAAAGAAATGTTGACTTGTATAGGTTCAGAAATAACAAATTCATTTTCTATCCTGATAATAAAAAGAAACCAAAAGACAGTCATTATTGCAGAAATATATACATGGGCATGCACAAACACACTTTATTTCTCTCTCTCTCCCTTTCCCTCTCTCCCTGCCCAGAAAGACAAAAACATTGGACAAAAATTTGGAAATGGGTGCAAGAAATTACAGGAGAACAGATAAAATACAAACCCGAAATCTTTCTACTGGGAATAATCAAAGGGAAATATACAAAGAAAATTAAGTACATATTAACACAACTGCTGACTACAGCTAGAATAGCATTTGCCCAATGCTGGAAACAAAATAATACCCGCTTGGACGAATTAGTGAGAAAAAAAAACCTTTGGATTGTGCAGAGATGGACAAATTAACACTGAAATTAAAAGATAAAGAAGAGTCGGAATATTATGAAATTTGGAACAATTGGTACAAATGGCTGCAAAACAAGAATAAAATTAATTAAGCCAAATATATATATATATATGACTATATATATATAGTCATATATGGCTTGACTATTCAGCCGGTTCTCAGAACTCCAAAATGAGTTAACAAGTGATTCTCCTGAACCGATGCAAACCAGCTGAATCCCACTACTGCATAATAATACTTACCATTTGTAGTATCCAGGCGCAATACGAATTCGGGAGATATTCATTTCAGATGGTGGCATGTTACCTAAGGAAGCAATTATAGTAACTCATGACTATGGTTAATAACATCAGACAGCAAAAAAAAAACAAAAAAAAACCACCAACCTAATTTGTTTTAGAAACTTCTTCCCTACAGGTATTCCTTGAGATACCACCAGTCACTTAATGGCTGTTTGAAATTATGTCAGATCCCCCAAAAGCTATTTAAAACTTTTCCAGGGCAGTCCTAAAAATGCAATGCCTGCCTGCCTACCTGCCTCTTTCATTCTATGTTCTGTATTACAGACAATTTATAAGTAAGACCCTTAACTATCAGAGTGAGATACACCTTGTGATTGTTGTTGTCTGGGGAAAAAATAAACAGAGATTTTGACTATGCATCATCATCTTGCTAAATTATTCTAGTTTCTAGTTTGCTAAATTATTGCTTCTTTTGGTTGCCTCTGGGTGGAGAGTGATGTGGATATGGTGATGTGTGAAGCAAAAGATAATGTAGTGTGTTGAACTCCAAGTGAAGTCTAAAATTCATGTTGAAGGAGCATTGGGGGAATGGGAGGTGTTGCATTAGGAGGCATGGGAAAGGGAGGAAATCAGCATAGCAGAAGAAGGGACAGAGCATCATGGAAAATATCAATGTGTTTACTAAGAGTTAGCAACAACTTAATGACACATAAGCAATCAATCATAGAGAGAAATACCAGGTATAGGACGTATGCATAAATTCAGAGAGCACCTACCTTTTGATATCCAAATTCTACTGAGTTGTCCTATTTCAGGATGTCTTCATCGTAGTCCCTGATCTGGTATCAAAGAAGTCCTCTCCTCTCTCAGGACTGTCAGCAAAGTGTAAACACAAATATGGTCTTGATTCTCAGTTCTTTCACACATTCCTCATAAAGCCATTAAATTCTGGACCATTAGTGTTTGGCTGAACTCTGCAATTAGTATGAAAAAGTTGCATCTTTTTAAGATGTCTAAATTACTGTTGATGGGCAATTAAACTTTTCTGTTTAAATGAACCTTAAAGGGATACCATTGCAGAAGGGAAAAAAGCAAGAAAGGGAAAAAACGGATCTCTCTTTTTTGTCTTATCCTTTGGGATGCCAGACACTAAGAGACCACATAGTATGAAAGCAACAATCGTTTTTTATACAGCCCAGGGAGCAAAAATGCTCTAAATATTCACATTGAAATGTTTTAAGTTCTATTCTAATGAAATCAAATTAGAAGGCATTGAGGGGGCTGCTATCATAAGCCCTTGTAGGTTCTCCAGATCAGGAAGCAGGCCTGCAAGATCTTGTTTATATAGCGTATCTCCATAAAGTTTAGTTCTAGTCTTCTTTTTTATTCCCACTTCTTGTACCTCAGTGACTCAGGATGGATAAAGCTTGAGACTTTTTCTGTTTCTTTAGAATAACAGAGTTGGAAGGGACCTTGGAGGTCTTCTAGTCCAACCTCCTGCTTAGGCAGGAAACCCTACACCACTCCAGACAAATGGTTATCCAACATCTTCTTAAAAACTTCCAATGTTGGGGCATTCACAACTTCTGGAGGCAACTTCTGTTCCACTGATTAATTGTTCTGGCAGAAAATTTGTCCTCGGTACTAAATTGCTTGTCTCCTTGATTAGTTTCCACCCATTGCTTCTTGTTCTATCCTCAGGTGCCTTGGAGAATAGCTTGACTCCCTCTTCTTTGTGGCATCCCCTGAGATATTGGAACACTGCTATCATGTCTCCCCTAGTCCTTCTTTTCATTAAACTAGACATACCCAGTTCCTGCAACTGTTCTTCATATGTTTTGGCCTCCAATCCCCTAATCAATTTTGTTGCTCTTCTCTGCACTCTCTCTAGAGTCTCAACATCTTATTTTCCCTCTCTTTATGCAGCCTAGAACTGTGTTGCCTTTTTTGGCAGCTGCTGTACACTTTCCCAGGGCTCAGAGAAGGCTCATCTCCTTTTTCTTTTGTTTTTTAACAGCTTCTGAATGTGTCTTTCATGGCCATCTTTCTGTAGACTCTCTACGTCATATGAGCCCTACAAAGAAGCTTCTTGCTCCTGGGATGGAGTAAATAAAGTGGGATGTCTGTTCTGACCCCACCCCCACTCCCGGCCTGTGAATAAACCAGAACACAGGCTTGGCTGTTTGCCACTATTTAATTACTGAGATAACGAATCCTTTGGCTGAGGGCCCAGACAACTCACATTCAGTAGAATAGCTTGGCAGTAACCCAAATAGTTCAAATGAAGCAACGCAGATAATCCAAATGAACAGACATGGCTAGAATACAGACAGAATTTCTTCACTACTAATTCGAAAGGTTGTTTCCTGCAAATGTCCCCTCCCAACACCTCACTTATAAACTCTCTTGGGAGGAGCCCATCCACAACCACCTGTGCGTATTTGTCTTCTGTGAGTCTGCCTACAGAGTTGCTGCTTCCGTTTCTCAGCCCTTCTCAATCGAGCATCAGGGATAAACTGCCTTTGATCCTCCCCAATGCTCCATGCCTCAGGCGCCTCCTGGTGGCCAACCAGCCCCTCTGGTCCCTGCTCTGAGTCTGAACCCTGCCCAGGGTATTCCACATCTTCCATAGCAGACTTATATGGTTCCTCGCTATCCGAGTCCATCAGCCGGATCCTGCTGGGACACAACAGATGTCTATACTGAAAGAATATGGAATTAAAAAGTAATTTCATTCTGAGAATGAACTGAACACTGAGAACGTCCATTCCAGCTTCAGAATTGTTTTAGGTAAAGGTAAAGGTTTTCCCTCTCCTGTCATGTCCAACTCTAGGGAGCAGTACTATCTCCATATCCTAGCCAAGGGAGCCAGCAGTGTCTGAAGATATTCCATAGTCATGTGACCAGCATACCCTGAGGTGCATGGAATGTTGCTACTTTCCCATCGAAGTGGTACCTATTTATCTACTTGCATCTGCATGCTTTCAAACTGCTAGGTTGCTGGGATCTGAGACAACTAATGGAAGCTCATTCTGTCATGTGATACTTGGATCTCAAACTGCCAATCTTTTGGTTGGCAAGCCTAGAGTCTTAACCACTAGGCTACCACATCCCCTTTGTTTTGGGTTAGAACTTTTGAATTTATCAGCTAATGTTCTAGTATGTTTGAGATTATGTCCCAGTATTGGGAATAGAGTCAAACTAGAAATAATAAGAACATTTCTTTAAACATCAATGTAGGAGCTAGACTGCCAACTTTCTCCATCCAATTTCTTTCTCTTGGTTTTTCCACATCCTTTCATCTGGCTTGTAAAACTGGCTCCCCCCTCTAAATTTATCCAGGGAATGGATACATTTTCAAACCACATTGGCAACAAAATCTGATAGAAGACATTGTGTCGTGATGCCTTGCTTTGTCATTTAACTGACGCATGTGGAGTCAGAGAAGGTGTAAACCAGAGAATGGAGAATTGCACGCACGCACGCACGGACACATGCACACACACACACACACACACACACACACACATCAGGATATCCACACAATTATTGGTGAACATTCTAGAAATTGGGTTCTTGATATTCTCTGAGTTTGATTAATTGCTTGCAAAGTTTCACTACCCAAATTAGGTAAATTAGGTAACATCTTCAATCTTATCAGTCAAGCTCAGAGAGCACCAAAGACCCCTCATTTAAACTCTGAGCTGAAAAAAATATCACTTTATTGGTAATTAGGTTGAAAGCAAATGAATGAAAATATAGTGTCTATGTTCACATACCATGCTACTCCCAATTAAAAATGAGGTGGCGAATATTTCAGTTCCCACAAATTGACCTATCAGCTACTTAATCTCATTTTAGCAAAATTCAGCTTTTTGCTTTTTACGATGTCTAAATCTAAAGGGGAGGGATGACAGAAATCATATCTCAATTGTGCCTGACCATTAGGCTTCAAGGAACTCTGTAGCATTTTTAGAGTTAACTTGGTTTAGGATGCTCGCAGTTTCCCAATTGAAACTCATTAATTATGTCCACGTGTTGGGGAATGAAGGAGTTTTCATCGTATCTTTTGACTGATACCTGATGTTCATAGATGATCTCTGCTAGCCTTCTGCTATTTGCCCTACATAATGGCTATTGCACTCTCTATACTATATGTTGTACATCAATCCTGTTTGCCCCCCCTTTTTTTGCTACAATTCTCACAACTTGTTTAAGCAGGGGGGTTGGACTAGAAGACCTCCAAGGTCCCTTCCAACTCTGTTATTCTATTCAATTCTAACATGAAATGAGTTTTAGTTGTTGTATATACAATCTGTTTCCTTTTCCTGATGTTTGGGGTTGCTGTACTGTGGTTCTACTATACAATACAATAGCAGAGTTGGAAGGGACCTTTGAGGTCTTCTAGTCCAACCCCCTGCCTAGGCAGGAAACCCTATACCATTTCAGACAAATAGCTGAACATCTTCTTAAAGACTTCCATTGTTGGGGCATTCACAACTTCTGTTCCACTGATTAATTGTTCTAACTGTCAGGAAATTTCTCCTTAGTTCTAGGTTGCTTCTCTCCTTGATTAGTTTCCACCCATTGCTTCTTGTTCTACCCTCAGGTGCTTTGGACAATAGTTTGACTCCCTCTTCTTTGTCCCTCTTCTTTCTACTCATCTAATGTTCTTACACAGCTTCTCTTGTGGGATGTTGGGTTGTAACTTTAAAATCTGTTGTTCATGGGTGGGATCCAGCTTCTGTTACTGCCAGTTTGCTCAGGGATGCGCTTTGCACTATTCGTGCATCCACAATAGTAAAAAAAAAATTGCTTCTGCGCAGAAGCAAAAAAAAGAGCTGGTGCCGCCGATAGAACCAGTTTGAGGGCGTGGCCAGCCGAGTTACGATCTACTTGGCCAAACCAGGCCGAACCGGTAGGAACCCACCTCTGGTGTTGTCCTTATGAACCGCTTTCAGATTTGACACTTTTTTTCAGGTTTGTCCTTTTTTCCAAGGAAATTTGATCACTATAATAAAGGAAAGGCATCCTCGGGGTCGAATCAGCTCTTCCTCTGAGGTCCTTCAGTTCTGAGGTAACCTCCACCTGGGATGACCATTGACTGAAAAATTCAGTCCAATGGCTGCTGCCATCCTCTTTGCCAGATACTAGTTTCTCCCTCCACTCCAGTCCTCTGGGGAACTGGGAAGTAGAGGTACGTTGCCAATTTCTTTACAATCTGTTCGGGCGCCCTCCTGTGCACACTTGTGCGCATGCGCGACACTTCTGTGCATGTGCAGGTGGGTGGAGCCTCCCCTCCTGCTACTACTGGTTCAGCCGATCCGGGTTGAACCAGCAGCAACCCACCTCTGCTGGGAAGGAGGGACACCCACAGCCTTCCCAGATCTGGCTAAATCCAAACCCAAGAAAAAGCCAAGAAAAAGTCAAGCTGAAGTGGGTGCCAGAAAGCCAGGATTGGAAGAAAAAAAAAACCCCACTTTATTAAAGGTGTCAAAAGAAAGTGAGTTTCCATATATGGAATAGACCATTTAACTATGCAAAATGGCAGTACAGTTGTGGCTCTACGGGAGCAAATCGTTCCTGAGGTAACTCCTCTTTCAGGAAGCTATTGATTCTTTTACCGAAGGCGGTCCAAGGTTTTTCCCGCCAAAAACCTAACAGAATCCCCTTCTTTCCTCTTATTGGCTGATGAGGGGTGTCAGGTGACAGTCGGGTTCTATTCTATTCTATTCTATTCTATTCAATAGATTTATAGGCCACCCAATCCCGAAGGACTCTGGGCGGCTTACAGAAGAAACAAATCTTAAAAAAATACAAGGAATTAAAAAACAGAGAGATAAATTAAAAACCTCATCATGCACACCACTCTGGTCGGGGCTAGACCTCAATCATGAGGTCAACTCCCAGGCCTGCCCGAATAGCCAGGTTTTGATAGCCTTTCAGAAGGCCATGAGAGTGGGTAGGGTCCGGATCTCTGGGGGTAGTTCGTTCCATAGGGCCGGAGCGGCTGCAGAGAAGGCCCTCCTCCAGGGAGCCACCAGCCGACATTGTCTGTTGCTTTCCTTAAAAGGAGCTAATTTCCAGTAAGGGAACTCAATCTGCATCTTTACATGATATTTAGACAGGCTTCTCCTTTTTAACCAAAGGAGTTGCATGAGTTTGAGAAAAATGTGCATTAGCTCAATTTAAGCCACAGGGTATGAATGTTCATGCGTGCCAAATTACATAACAATTCCAGAGAGATTTCTGAGGGGCCCATGAGATTGCTCAGTCCAGTTGACTCCTAACCCTTAATGAACATTAAGCACTTTTAATCTCCTTTCCTGATAACAGCTATTCTGTTAAGTGTGCTAGCCTTCTTTTTCCCATTATCTTACGTGAAGATCTGATCATTTTTCTCTGTTAATACAACTCCTATTCAAGAGATAGTCAGCAGATATTTCTTAGAAGGCAATTCTAGAATGCTCTTTTTCACATCTTTTTTCAGATCCATCCCAATATTATCTCCATTGTACAATTTTATAATATTAAATAGCAAATTCTTCCTCTTCTTTTTTTTGTATGATGGGAAGTTCTATTAATTTGTTTGTTGCTGGTTCCCTAGCTGAGAATTAAAAAGAATCTTTGATCTTCTTTTCTTTAAAGAAAAAAAAATATTAGGAGAAACATTTCTCCTTTCTAGCTTCTTTTATCTATCATCTTCAATTACTTCTGACAAAATGTATTTTTTAAACTAAATCTGTCATCTCTTCTTTCTATTACCTCCATAGTGATGCCCACTATTGAAATCTTAATAGTACCTGTTCATCCTGGTAATATTGGCATACCTCTATTGAATAAAGGTGTTTCATGGAATAATCCTCCCACTTATGACTGCATGACTGAAACTTTGTTGCTTGTATCCTTACAATTCACATTGATATTGATTGTTTCCTGTTTGCTTATTTGTACCCTATGGCTATCATTAAGTTCTGTATCTTATGATTCTTGATGGATGTATCTTGTCTTTTTATGAACACTTGAGAGCATATGCACCAAAGACAAATTCCTTATGTGTCCAATCACACTTAGCCAATAAATAATCCAATTCAATCGTATTCTAATTAGATCAGGTAAACCCTTTAATTGCTTCCTTGTTTCCTAATATGCAGGAAGAAAAACTTGTTTTTTTTTTTTAAATTTCATGCTGTTTCTTCTTTTTCCCATCTCAAGATGATCTGTTCCATTTTCTATTCAGACCGTGATTGTTATTCAACCTATGCAATCCATGATGATGGTGATGAGATTTATTTATTTGTTTTATTTTATTTATTTAGTTTGCCACTCATGGACAAGATAACAGGAATAAGACTAAACATGAACAAGAACACAGGAAATGGGTACAATTAAATGGGGACAGTACGACGGGGACGTTAGGCACGCTGGTGTACTTATGAGATGATGATGTGGGGTTTCCATCACTGGCTGGTAAGATTCTGCTAACATATCTGGTTCTGCCCAATAATAACTTTCCAGTTTTATCCATATTTCTTTTTTAAAAAAACAAACAAACTTGGATTTTATTAAAAATTGTTAAAACGAACAGAAACTAATACAGAAAAGAGAGAGGGAGAGGCAGAGAGAGAGAAAAAAGAAAATAGAAAAGTGCAGAAAGAAAGAATACTAAGAAATGGAAACAAAAGCTTGTAATTTCCTCGGTGGCAAATGCAATTATGTTTACAAAATTATCTCTTACTCTACGTCCCAAAGGTGCTTTTTCAGGAAGCACACGGAATTCTGTTACCTTCCCACCAAAGGTGGTTCCTATGTTTTCTACTTGCATTTTTCAGACTGCTAGATTGGCAGAAGCTGGGACAAGTAATGGGAGCTCACTCAGTTACGTGACGCTAGGGATTCAAGCCACCGATCTGCCGACTTTTCTGATTGACAATTTCAGCATCTTAGTCTCTGAGTCGCCGCGTCCCTTAAATCTTATAGTATGGGAGGATTTTCATGCTGTTTCTTCTTTTTCCCACCTCAAGATGATCTGTTCCATTTTCTATTCAGGCTGTGATTGTTATTCAACCTATGCAATCCATGATGATGGTGATGAGATTTATTTATTTCTTTTATTTATTTAGTTTGTCACTCATGTACAAGGTAACAGGAATAAGAATAAACATGAACAAGAGCACAGGAAATGGGTACATTTATTGATTGAAAGCTGACCAAAATAGTTTTAAGATATAAAAATGTTTTGAAAAAAATAACCGCGATTGTCTAACAAAACTATCCTCTTTGGTAAAATTACTCCACATAGATTTCATATGAAAAATTGGTCCCTTCTGCATTTTCTTTTGATGGTTATCTTATCTGTCAGAAAGAAACAGCAGTGTCTAATCTAATAACGGCTAAACCATGAAACCATTTTACCAAATAATGTTTTTCATTGTTCAGCAAAGAATCGAGAGAAGACGTACATTTTACAATTACAGCTCAATATATCGATTCCTTTTGGAATGCTTTTCTGAAATTCTTCCTATGCCAGGGAGCCATTCCAGGACCTGATGTAGAGGAATATATGTTTTGTGTTAGAGAAAGATTACTCTCCAGTCCTTATTTCCAGGTACATATAAATCTCTTTGTCTATTACTTATTGATTTATTTAGTTTGTCATTCATGTGCAATATAACAGAAATAACAATAAAACATGAACAAGAGCGCAGGAAATGGGTACAAATAAATGGGGACAGTAGGACGGGAACATTAGGCACACTGGTGCGCTTAGGATGATGCTGATGATGATGATGATGTGGGGTTTCCATCACTGGATGGTTTTAAAGAAGAGATTGCACAACCTCTTGTCTCAAATGGTGTAGGGTCTCCTGCTTGAGCAGGGGGTTGAACTAGTCGACCTTGCCATAAGAAAATTCTAATTAAAAAAACCAAGGACGAAACCACAAAGAATAACTCTTAATTTAAGATCAGAGGTTTCATTGTTTCTAATCATTTGGAACAAAGGACAGAAGCAAAAGATAGAATAGCAATAGTGCACTTACATTAACAAGCTTTTGCAACGGAATCCAGAGATGTAGCAGCTCCTTCAAGTCCTTTAACTAACACCATTCTCATCCCAGGCCACATTTCTTATACCTTCTTTTTTTACTGACATACGCATTCCAGATTTTCACTTCCTTGTATTTTCTTACTGACTGTCCCTTTCTGTGAACACATGTGTACATTTGAAGCTGTCAGACACTTGTTACTTTCAGTTCCCCATTTCCTACCAACTCATTGTTCTTGCTCTAAATATATCCGTATATACATACTTTGCAGAAAATGCAACACACAAGTCAGCACATTAGAAATATGGTACAAATCTGGTACATTTCGAAGTTATGTTTGTTCAAAACTTTGGTTCATTGAGGCCTGCAAGCTCACTCCTGGGCCTTATTACCTGAAACTTTCCAATGGATATAGCTCTCTTCTCTCAAACGTATGGAGTCCCCTTGTACTTTCACAATTATGTTTATGAGGTTCATAAACCGTCTGCTGGCCGACTGATGTTATAGTTTTAAATCATATTTATCATAAGGAAGGACATGAGTGTTGCCCCAATTGTTAACACTGGTTAAACAACCTTTGCAATAAGGATGTAAACCTATAATAGTAAAGGAAAAACTCGGAGAAACATGAGCCGAGGTGGCGCAGTGGTTAGGGTGCAGTACTGCAGGCCACTTTAGCTGACTGTGATCTGCAGCTCAGCGGTTCAAATCTCACTGGCTCAAGGTCGACTCAGCCTTCCATCCTTCCGAGGTGGGTGAAATGAGGACCCGGACTGTGGGGGCAAGTTGCTGACTCAATTTGCTTAAAAAAATTGTAAACCGCTTAGAGAGGGCTGAAAGCCCTATGAAGCGGTACATAAGTCTAATAAATAAATAAATAAAATAAAAGCTCTTGACTTCCACCCTCCCGTGCATGAAGACCAGTGGTGGGATTCAGCCAGTTCGCACCTATTCGGGAGAACCGGTTGCTAACTTTCCAAGCAGTTCGGAGAACTGGTTGTTGGAAGAAATCTCATTTCATTTTTTTCCACTTTACAAGCTAATCCTATAAGGAGGGCAGGAAGGAAACATTCTGGTGTTGTTTCTAGCCTAATCTTTATTGCCCTGCTTACAGAAACTGCCTCTCTGGTTAACTCTTATTACATTGTAACAACTAAGGTGAAGCGCTCATCAACCTGAGTGATGTTGAGTTGGCCATGCCCACACAGTCACATGACCACCAAGTCCCACCTACCCTGTTGGTCATTAGGGCAGAGAACTGGTTGTTAAATTATTTGAATCCCACCACTGATGAAGACAGATGCAAAGGATGAATTAAGCCAGGGGTCCCCAAACTTGACAACTTTAAGACTTGTGGACTTCAACTCCCAGAATTATCCAGCCAGCTGGCTGGAGTATTCTGGGAGTTGAAGTCCACAAGTCTTAAAGTTGCCACATTTGAAGACCTCTGAACTAAGCAGTTCTGCTTTCTCTCTCCTGCCTGTTAATTCTTTGCCATCTTCTGCCATTAGCGGAATGGCAAAGCATTTTGGTATCTTTCACTTTTTTCTTATTTTTTATGTATCAAAAGAAACTTTTTTTGAAAATTGTTTTTGACATTTGTTGAAAGTCTTACTTGATCGAAGGTCTTAGCTCCCCTAAATCCATCTTTGAAAGTTTGGGCTATTCTGCCTTAATTAAAGGTAAAGGTTTTTTGCTAGTCATTCCCGACTCTAGTGGGTGGTGCTCATCTCCATTTCAAAGCCAGAGAGCCAGTGCTATCCAATGATGGCTCTGTGGTCATGTGGTTGGCATGACTAAATGCCAAAGGCACACAGAACACTGTTACCTTCCTACCAAAGTGGTCTGCATTTTTCTACTTGCATTTTTTACCTTCTTTCGAACTGCTAGATTGGCAGAAGCTGGGACAAGTGACGGGAGCTCACTCCATTACGCGGCGCCTGGGATTCGAACCGCCGAACTGCTGACCTTTCTGATCAACAAGCTCAGCGTCTTAGCCACTGAGCCCTCTGCCTTAATTATGTGTTCCTTTTCCCATTTTTTTTGTACTTATTATTTTCTTCTTTCAGTTGATCAGAGTGTTCTTTGTGCAACCATTCTTGCTTTTCTTGTCTTTCCTTTTTAGTGGTATTGATAAAAAAGTGTGATTTATCTCCACCCTCGATGTGCTTTATTGAGCTATAGTATGCCAGGCAACAAACCCCGTATTTTGGAAGAACATTAATCACAGATCTTGCTGTATCTAAAACAATCTTAAAAGAGTTTACGTCCACCCCTAAAGCGGTGTTGATGGCATTAATCTCAGTTGTCTCAGTTCATTGAATATGCTAAGTCATTTGTATACAAAACATAGCAACTATCTGGTTTAGTGTAGCGTTGCTAAACTGAGCTGCAGAAAAGCAGAGAATGAGTCACTTGTAGTGTTGACAGTGAAGCTTGTTTGTTTGTGAAGGAAGTGTCAAGTGGGCCCCAAATGGTCCCTGTGAACCCTTGGAACATTGAATTGAATTGAATTGAATTTATTAGATTTATAGGCTGCCCAATCCCGGAGGACTCCGGGCGGCTCCGGGCGGACATGTTTCAAATTTCTCAACCATGTTACAAAACTTGACTAGCCAATTCCCTTCTATTCACTGAGGTACTGATTTTTGGATTGCACTCTGGAATCAAACATCATGTTAGCGTTTTAGTGTTTTATTTCTGAAAAAGAAAGTCTTGGAAATGTGCCATTTTTTTTTTCATTTTCCTTTGCTTTTCTGCCTCATGCTAAGGGAATAAATGGGGAACTCACCAAATCTGCAGACGACACCAAGCTGGCAGGAATAGCCAACACTTCAGAAGATAGGCTTAAGATACAGAAGGATCTTGACAAACTTGAACATTGGGCACTGTCCAATAAAATGAAATTCAATGGTGAAAAGAGCAAGGTTCTACATTTAGGCAAGAAAAATGAAATACATAGGTACAGTATAGGTGGTACCTTCCTCAATAGTAATAATTGTGAGAGGGATCTTGGAGTCCTAGTGGACAACCATTTAAATATGAGCCAGCCGTGTGCAGCAGGTGCCAAAAAAGCCTACACATTTCTAGGCTACATAAACAGAAGGATAGAATCAAGATCACGTTAAGTGGTAATACCACTTTATAATGCCTTGGTAAGGCCACACTTGGAATACTGCATTCAGTTTTGGTCGCCACAATGTAGAAAAGATGTGGAGACTCTAGAAAGAGTGCAGAGAAGAGCAACAAAGATGATTAGAGGACTGGAGGCTAAAACATATGAAGAACGGCTGCAGGAACTGGGTATGTCTAGTTTGATGAAAAGAAGGACTAGGGGAGACATGATAGCAGTGTTCCAATATCTCAGGGGTTGCCACAAAGAAGAGGGAGTCAAACTATTCTCCAATGGTAGACCAAGAAGCAATGGGTGGAAACTAATCAAGGAGAGAAGCAACCTAGAACTGAGGAGGAATTTCCTGACAGTTAGAACAATTAATCAGTGGAACAATTTGCCTCCAGAAGTTGTGAATGCCCCAACACTGGAAGTCTTTAAGAAGATGTTGGATAGCCATTTGTTTGAAACAGTATAGGGTTTCCTGCCTAGGAATGGGGTTGGACTAGAAGACGTCCAGGGTCCCTTCCAATTCTGCTATTATATAAGAATATTTATTTATTTATTTGTTCATTGATTCATTCATTGACTAATGAATGAATGAATTCTTGTTCTGCATTGAGATGAATGAATGAATTAATTCATCTGAAGGCAGAACAAGAAGCAATGGATGGAAACAAATTAAGTAGAGGACCAAACTAGAATTAAAGGGAAACTTCCTGACAGTTAGAACAATGAATCAGTGGAATGGATTGCCTTCATTGAGGGTTCATCACTAGAGGTTTCTAAGAAGAGATTGGACAACCATTTGTCTGGAATGGTAAAGGATATCCTGCTTGAGCTGAGGGTTAGACTACAAGAACCCCCAAATCCTTTCCAACTTTGTTAATCATCCATCCATTCATTTATTCATTCATGTTTTCCCATGGTGATGCTTTTCATCCTGAATGTTGGAGATGATGGAAGGATTCTCTTCCATTATGTTTCTTTTGGTTACAGGGAAGTGTCCTAAGCTGCCCATTTTTCCTAGGCTGAGAAAGCTTAATCAGAAGAGCTTCTCCTGTCTTGCTTTGAGATTGAATTGGACTGTGAGAAAACGGGAGTCAGAAGATTCCTTGGAGGTGATTCTACAGGGAGAGCCAGGCCTTTTCTCCCACTAACCAAGTGAGTGGATGGTCTCCATGTTCCACTCATGACAAGTTCACCAAAATTCTCTTCCCTTTGGACAAAAACAGAGAAAAATGCTGGAATACTTTTTTCTTCTTCTCCAGATTAAATAAGAAATTTTGGAAGGAAATACAGAAACATTTTGACTTTGCAAAGTTGTATTTGCTTTTTTAAAAATGTACGCTAACTGCAACATTTGGAAACACGACAAAATGGTTAAGATGGTGGATGCTTGCATTGATTCTTGGATTCATTTGGGGAGGAAGGAAGCCGATACCATAAAACGTTACTTCTTTAATGGCCTTGATTCCAGGAATTTGACATCCAGATTAGATTGCTTCCCTGTCAGATAGCTTTTGGTTGTTCCATATTTCAAGATAAAATTGGGGTTTCAAGCACTTCTTTGCATACTGTGTGCGATAACATATAACGTAGCAAAATTCTGAGAAGAAAGCTGTGTAAGTTCTTTTTTTTCTGAGAAACTTTGCAGCTTGATCAAGCTCCATTCTCCTTCTCAACTGCACTTACATCAAGTGCAGGCTAAGAGGATTCATTGGAAAAGACACCTCATGCTTAGATTCTGAAAGAGACCAGCTGTTCCCATCTGGAGATTCATCACCAGGTATGTCTACAGTAAAGGGAGAGTTTCTTTTTGTGCTAATGGTTATTTGCAAAATACTCCTTTTTGAGTTTAAGGGAAGACTCGGGGACTATTAGTATGAGATCAGCTAATTCCACAGGATCCTTTGGCCAATGTTAGAACTCAACTTTTTTCTCAGGATAATGTGACAGCAATGTTCCCATCCTTGATTTGTTGACTGGTGTGTGTCTGGCTTTGGTTGAATATTTTTTATCTGAGATCTTTTTCTTCATGCAAGAAAGAGAAAGAGGAATTGCTCAAGATCTGGGCACAAAAACCCAAGAAAATCCTGGAAACATCTAAGAGATGATCTGGTCCCTAAACTGCAAGCCAGTAAGGGCAACTTGTTTATTTACTATAAGTAATCTATTCAACCCCTTGGGAGACTCATGAATAGTTCCAGAGGCAGAAATTGTGAGCATTCAAGGAACGTCCTGTCTACTACGGGAATCTCCCTTGACAGAACAGCTAACAGAAAGAGCAAAAAAACCCAATGCAATTAGAATAGAATAATAGAATAGAATAATAATTTTATTGTCACTTTGAATGAGAGATGGAAGCTCACTCAATAGCAGTAGACTTAGCAATAGCAGTAGACTTATATACCGCTTCATAGGCCTTTCAGGCCTCTCTAAGCGGTTTACAGAGAGTCAGCATATTGCCCCCAACAATCTGGGTCCTCATTTTACCCACCTCGGAAGGATGGAAGGCTGAGTCAACCCTGAGCCGGTGAGATTTGAACCGCTGACCTGCTGATCTAGCAGTAGCCTGCAGTGCTGCATTTAACCACTGCGCCACCTTGGCAGACTCAGTTACGTGACGCTAGGGATTCAAACCACCGATCTGCCGACTTTTCTGATTGACAATTTCAGCATCTTAGCCTCTGAGCCACCGTGTCCCTTAAATCTTATGGTATGGGAGGATTATCTTGAGAGACAGAAGGAAGAGCCACAGACTAAACAACCATTAGGCAAAAAATATCTCAGCCCACCAAAGGAAAAGGGGAATGGGAAACAGTTCAGCAGGACCCTTACTAATTTTTTAAAGTAAGAACAAAGTAAGGGAGACAATTTTGAAAGATTTTGTTAGAGTAATCTTACAATAAAGCTTGGATTCATATTCATAGTTTAGGATTCTTGTTTGGAATATCTTACTGGTCTTAATCTTGCTGATCAGTGACAAGATATCAATCTTTGGAACAATGGCAAACGCATTGAGCAGTGAGAAACCTTTAAATATCTGATCAAGTTCTACTCTTGCTATTAATTGTTAGCTGCTAACTTTTAAAAGATTTTCACTCAGTTTTTAAAAATTCAATTTTCATAATTGTTGCTGGTTCCCTTGAAAGTGTTTGGTCTTGGGCAGTAAATAAACGTTGATTGCTTGATTGAAAGGGAAAAGTGTTTTAACCTGTTTTGTGTGTTCAGCAGACCTACAGTGACAGTTCCTCAAGAACACAATTCCTTTAAGATGTTTTGACAAGATGAACAGACAAGTTTGCCTTCTTTTAATAATATTTCCCCTTAAATTGCAGTGTCCTGGATTGTCCTCCCTCACCACAGATTTGAAGTGTTCTATGCACATTTTGCCCAATGGAGCTTCAATTTAATTCAACTAAAAGTAGGAACAGCATAAATTATATCATCTTCTTTTCAGGAAGGATACTACTGTTGAAGACAACCCAAAATGTTTATAATATTCAAATGTTTATTCCCAAATTTAAACTCTAGCACCCATACATGAATTCATGTTGTCCACCATCTCCTGGGGTTGGGAGGTGGGTGCTGGCATTTTGAAAACATTCAATAAGTGCATTTACAAAATGGGTCTTCAGGGGATTCTTCATAAAGTAAATCTTATGGAGAATGTAAGAGTACTAACACACCAATACCTGTGATTTCCTGTATACAACACCATCCCAGAATTGTCCTTTGGAGGGATACAAGGGTTGACGTTAACATATGTAATTGGAGACCCAGATGTATTTCTAAAAATGAAGGAAGAATGGGAAGAAAAGTCTTCTTTTCGAAATGTGTGTGCTTGTGTGTGTGTGTGTACATACATGCATACATACATACATACATACATACATACATACATACATAAGTACAGGTGGGAAGCATGTGGATGGGCCTATCACGTGTGAAATGGCCAACTTGATTAAAGATGTATAAAGGCAGATATCTCTTCAATTGTAGTTTTTACACTCTGATGATGTTAGCAGAGGCTAATGAAAGCTAAGTGGGTAATATATTTTAAGTTTCGGAGGTCAACATGACTGTCTCTTCTTTTATAACTACACCTGGAACTTGTATTTTTAGGATAATTTGCAAAACGTATATATGTGTGCATGTATGTATGTATACACTTATTAGATTACATTGATGTGAGAAGACCAAAAAGCAAAAAAAAAAAAATAAATCACTGATAGTTCAATTTCTCAGATGATAAATGGGACTTTGACCACTGAGGACATCCATTCTAGTGTACAGTCCATTATTATTATTTTTATATTAACCCTTAATGTTTATTTCCCCTCTTTGGTCATTAGAAATACAAAGATGGTGAAGCTTAATTTGCCTTTCTGGGGATGCCTTTTGACCATGCTCCTACAGAGCACACAGCAAAGCGATTGAGTTCAAATCCTGTTGTGAGAATCCTTCCACTGCCTTCCCATAGCCTGGCACGTCAACATCTTGGGACTCATAAGAAGGCACAAAGCTTCTCAGAGGAAAGGAAACGTCATAGTTTAGCAATTCCAAAGCTATGTGTGTTGGGTTCTTCATCCCCTTCTTCTGAATTGTTTCCAACCTAGTGGTCTATTTCTTCGGAAGAAAGAGTTGTTCTTACAACGCTCTATATGTCTATTCAGATGAAAGATCCAATATGTTGAAAGATATTTGGCCCCACTTATAAGACGACAGCCTGAAGAGCAGTATACTACCCAAAAACAGATGTTCCAGATAATTTAAAGATTTTTCACTATTAATAAACAATGCAAGGACACATAGTGGGAAAGAAAGGGTTAAGAAACAGAGAAGACTAATTAAAATAGTCAGTAAAAGCCGACCCCGATTACTCTGATTCGATTTAAGACGCACTTTGATGAAAAGCACCACAGTAGAGAGAGTGATCAACGGAAGGCAAATTATAGCAATCACAAGGAAATGGAGATTGGACAGTCTGTGATTTACAAAGGCTTTCATAATCCTAATAATTCCACTCAGGAGGAAAGAGAAAATCCACAGGACAAGACAGACACTGGAGGTCAAATGTTTTGGCCGGGAACAGTGATGCCAGATTGGGAAGAGAACAGCCACACAACGGTCGATGCTGATGGCTGTCAGAAGAAAGTTTGCATTGATGTACATCACTTGAGCAAAATAGGCATACTTTTTTCTTCTCCAGATTAAATGAAAAATGTTTGGAAGGAAACATATACATACACACACATACATTCATGCATACATACATGCATAAGCACAGGTGGGAAGCAGGTGGATGGGCCTATTACATGTGCAATGGCCAACTTGATTAATGATGTATAAAGGCAGATACCTCTTCAATGGTAGTTTTACACTCTGATGATGTTAGCAGAGGCTAATGAAAGGTAAGTGGGTAATATATTTTAAGTTTCAGAGGTCACAATGACTGTCTCTTCTTTTATAACTACACCTGGAACTCATATTATTAAAATAATTTGCAATATGTATGTATGTGTGCATGTATGTCTGTATACACTCATTAGATTAAATCCTTCTGCAGCAGATGGCTTAGAGAGTCCCATAGAGATTGATTATTGACTTATGATCATTACAAAGAGCCACCAACATAAACATATAAACCTAAATATGGAAAAGTGTCTAAAACACATTTTTACTGCCTGATGTTACTGATCATAATCATGACTTACTGTGATTTCTTCCTCTCTAAAGACTATCCTTCTGACGACTATTCTGTCAGCCTTGGTACCGCGTATGCGTATGGCAATATGTAAGTATAATATAATTCAAAATATTTTCTTTGCAGGACTGCAGCCTTACAATTGTTTCATAACATTTGTGAATGTCTAAAGACATCCCAAGAGAATCAGTGAGGATTTTTTGATTCAGTGCAGGAGTCAGACAAGGGAAGCTCAGCCCCAATTGATAATTACTAGAAAACCTCCATTGACAGCAAGTGTGAACTTGGCAGAGTCTTAAAAACCAACCAGCAGAAGCGATAAATAAGAACTCCAAAGTAGCAAATATTATTGACCCAGACTTAGTTACGTATATTCTGGAGCATCAAACAGACATGAGAGTTTTAATGTTATATAGATAGAATTGGAAAGTTTAGAGTTTAGAGTTTAATAACATTTATATGCCGCCCAATCCCGTAGGACTCCGGGCGGCTTACAATACAGAAATAAAATCAAAAATAAAATACAGGGAAAAAGAAAAGATAGATTTAAAAAGCAACACACCATACACTCCGTTCTAAATGGGGCTGGACCGTATTTTAGGGTCAACAGCCCCAGGCCTGCCGGAACAGCCAGGTTTTAATGGCTTTCTGGAAGGCCGAGAGAGTGGGAAGGGTCCGGATCTCTGCGGGTAGATAGTTCCACAGGGTGGGAGTGAAAGAATGGAACAGAAACTGAGCAGAAAGTGGAAAACATGAAATTCATTTCAGTCCATTATAATCCCAGAAAAAGAAAAGAGAAGAAAGACGGATTACAAAGTAACAACAAAACCCTGAATCCTAATACTTTCTCTCCTGTCCTACTCAAGGATGTATAGCAGAGGTGTCAAACTCAAGGCCCATGGGCTGGTTCCGGCCTCCAGGATGATTAGATCCAGCCCAGGGGGCTACCCTAGAAATAGCAAAGGACCAGCCCGCAGTGCCTCTGCCAGCAAAAACACGCCCCTTCTGAGCTCCATTTTTGCTGACAGAGGGTTGCATGAGGACATCCCAGCTGAAAACGGATCTTGGGAGGCCATTTTCTCTGGCAGAGTGCTCGGACCACAGATGCCCCCGACACGAGTGATGCCAGGTTGGCCACACCTATGCTGGCCACGCCCATCTGGTCCCCTATGGTCAAACTTATGTCTGTATACACTTATTAGATCAGACCCTGATGTGGCCCTCAATTTTGTATGTATTTTGTGTTTGTATGTGAGAACTGATACTCTTTCCTGTTTCTTTCAGTGGAATCCCTCCCGAAAGTATTCCGGAGAGCAACTTTTCTTCTAAAATACCAGGAATGCCTTCTCCAGATGATCAACTGCTTCATAATTTAATGCGAAATCTTATCAATGGGTTCCTTGCCCTTATTGGCATCTTAGGCCTGGTGGGAAATGGAAGGACAATTTACCTCCTGGCCTTTTCCATTAAGAGGAATCCTTTTACTACTTTCATCCTGAATCTCTCCATCGCTGATTTTGGGGTCCTCGCATCCCTTATTATGGCAGCAATATTTGTGGCAGTGTCAACTCTGGGTAAAAGAAATGAGAGTGTCCAAAACTTTTTCTTCTTGTTTTTTGAGCTCTTTTCCTTCACCTATTCTGCCAGCCAGTTTCTGCTGACGGCCATCAGCCTGGACAGGTGCGTGGCTGTCCTCTTCCCTCTCTGGCATCGCTGCCATCGTCCATCCTATCTGTCTCCCCTTGTTTGTGGCCTCATCTGGATCCTCTCCTTCCTGCTCTCTGCGGTGCACTTCATTCTGCATCTGACCAACAGCTTTGGAAGGTCACGCTTTCTTTACCAGCTGATTGTGAATGGTCTACTTTGCACGCCTCTCATGGTTGTGTCATCTGTGATCCTCTGGATTCATATGAGGTCTAAATATCAACGCAATCAAAGGAAACTTCTCACCACCATATTGCTGGCTCTCCTTTTCTTCCTCCTTTTCTCTCTCCCAAAGTATGCCTTATATATCGTTTATTATTTACGTTTCCATTATCCTGTCCTCTTAACAATTGGGATAATATGTGCCACTCTCAACAGCATCATCAACCCACTCCTTTATTTCTTAGTGGGGAGGAAGAAGGGAAAGGATCAGCCCAGATCATCTCTGAAGGTGGCTTTGCAAAGAGTCTTCAAGGATGAACAGGACAGCCCAGAAGGGTAGCAAACTAGGAAGGGAGAATTTTTGTGAAGTGTTACTGTCACTGCACACTCATGTTTTAAAAAGATAGAATAGAATAGAATAGAATAGAATAGAATACACATATATTGAACAAAGTAGCTAATGCCAAACAATATAAAAAGGAAATATTGCTGTCTTCTTAATTTCCAAAGTGAAAATATCTATAAAAAAATTATCTGACCATATAATTTCTTACTTCATAACATGAAATTGTATGTATTGTTTGTATGCATTCTTTTTTAATATCATAACATAAAACTATATGTCTGATTTCATATACATTTTTAATATCATAACATGAAATTATATGTCTGATTTCATATATATTCTTTTTTATCATCCTAACATGAAAATGTATGTCTGACTTCATATATATTCTTTTTTAATATCATAACATGAAATTGTATGTATTGTTTGTATGCATTCTTTTTTAATATCATAACATAAAACTATATGTCTGATTTCATATACATTTTTAATATCATAACATGAAATTATATATCTGACTTCTTATACATTCTTTTTTAATATCATAATATGAAATTGTATGTCTGACTTCATATACATTCTTTTTTAATATCATAACATGAAATTGTATGTCTGACTTCATATACATTCTTTTTTAATATCATAATATGAAATTGTATGTCTGACTTCATATACATTCTTTTTTAATATCATGAAATTGTATGTATTGTTTGTATGCATTCTTTTTTAATATCATAACATAAAACTATATGTTTGATTTCATATACATTTTTAATATCATAACATGAAATTATATATCTGACTTCTTATACATTCTTTTTTAATATCATAATGTGAAATTGTATGTCTGACTTCATATATATTCTTTTTAATATCATAACATAAAATTATATGTCTGACTTCATATACAATACATTCTTTTTTAATATCATAACATGAAATTGTACGTCTGACTTCATATAAATTCTTCAAGCTGAGGTGGCGCAGTGGTTAGAGTGCAGTACTGCAGTCTACTTCTGCTAATTGCTAGCTGCAGTTTGGCAGTTCAAATCTCACCGGCTCAAATAGTTCAAATATCTGGGGCAGACACAGTGCTGACACTAATGTGAAAACTCGGTTGATTTATTCCAACATGGAACTTCACTCTCTTCCCAATAGGTGGCTCCCAAGAGTGATGGAAGATGCAGGTAGTCACCAACAGGGGGCGTAGTGAACAGAGGAACATTATGTGAACTGGGAACTGGGATTTTCCTGTTGAGACAGATTTATCTTGTAACTTGGATATATTAAGATACAGTACATAGAGCTTTGAGACAGAGTTGAGCATCTTCAAAAAAAGAGCATCATGTTGAGTTTTTGCATTTTCAGTTTTACTCAGCGTCTACATAGTGCTTTGTGGTGTGGGGCAAACAAAGAGACCAGTCAAACATTTCAAAGTTTTTTCCAGCATCACAAATTGGATGCTATGTTAGTGAATGAGAGATCAGACACTTTTATGATTTCAGCTTAAAGTCAATTTCTAAAACTTTCTTAATGCGCTGGGGCGTGGGGAAGTGCAACTCAACTTTATTGTGATACTTGCTTCATTGTTGTGGTATGGTATCAAACCCACAATATTTGGGTTTGTGGTGTGCCTGTATATTAATTGGTTACAGTGGTTTTTATATGGTACAGACAAAAGATTATTAACATTACCATTGTTTAGGTAACTTAGATAATTTTAAAGACAAGGAAAAACGTTTACTTGAGTACTGGTTATGAACAACATGCTTTTGCTGATAAGCATAAGGTTCTTTAAATTTTACATCTACAGGTAAAAGTGGCATTAAGAGAGAACAGCAAAATAATCAAAACGTTTTTAAATAATAACAATTCTACCCATAGCTTGATACTTAATTTATTATATTTATTTTAACTGTATTGTTTATGCATGTAGAAAAGGAAAAAGGAAACAAAAACAAGGGAATAACAACAAAATAGGGAAGGCTCTGCTTTCTCGTTTTGTTCTTTTTTGTGTCTACCAACCTGCAGTAGCTGTAAGCATTTAGGCGCTTTTCGAAATCATATTTTAAATATTTGTTTTTGGCATGCTCTGTAGTGAATTTTTCAAAAACACCCTAATCCAGAAACTAAAACTCAGAAAAACAATCAAACAGTAAATAGCAATCTAATCAAGGGGAAAACATTTCAATCAACATTGACAGGACAAGCTATTGTACATAAACAAAGACCAAACCCCACTCCCTTCTAGCACAGATGATGTTACCTAGTCAGGTAACTAAATGTCTGCAAGCAATCAAGCTCAGAGACCACCAAGGACCCCAAGAGAGAAGTCTTTCCTTGCAGATTTGTAGAATGGGTAAGGACTTTTTCTACCCACCTGTAGCTGTTTCCCTTCTTAACTAGCCATATTTCCATCCTTTCTTACTGACCTGGGGATTTAAGATTTTGCCTATTGCCTCTTTTTCTCTTCTATTGCTCCCAAGGCATGGGATATGGTTGAAAAAATGTCTCTCTCTTCTTCTTTCTCTTTTTAGGAAGAGCTTAAAGCCTCACCATTAATTGCTGAAATTGAACAGGTTTCTAATCAATTTATTTTAGTTTTACTCATTGCTGATTCAGTCCACAAATCAATTGCCTTTAAACGACATCAGGAAACAGCAGGTGAGGTTGGTGCTTCCCCTGTATTTCCAAAAATCCTATTTCTAGAAAGGAAAATAAGCTGAGCATTTTATAAACACCGTGCAGTTCATGTCCTGCACAGCATTAGTTGTGGATTGATGTAGATGCCTCTTACAACTCTCTATATGTCTATTCAGATGAAAGAGCCAATATGTTGAAAGAGATTTGGTCCCACTTATAAGACGACAGCCTGAAGAGCAAGTTATTCATTGCTACTCAGAAGGAAGATCAGAGGTCTTGGAAGTGGGTTTGAGCTCTTCTATCTCCCTCCAGTGGCTTCACTTTCTTTGAAGGCGTTTTGCAAAATGGCCTTCAGGTTCACCTTGAACTGAGCTCCTCCTTTTCTCCCAACTAGAAAGTAGATCACTGGGTTAATACTGCTATTTAAGCAAGAAAGCAGTATAGTACCCAAAAGCAGATTTATCATATTATTGAAACTATTAGAAAAATTAATAATCAATACAAAGACACATAGTGGAAAAGCAAGGGTTAGGAAACAGAGAAGAGTAATTGAAATCGTCAGTAAAAGCCGACCCCAATTACTCTGATTCGATTTAAGATGCACTTTGATGAAAAGGACCACAGTAGAGAGAGTGATCAACGGAAGGCAAATTATAGCAGTCACAAGGAAATGGTAATTGGACACTCTGCGATATACAAAGGCTTTCATAATCCTCATAATTCCACTCAGGAGGAAAGAGAAGACCCACAGGACAAGACAGACGCTGGAGGTCAAATGCTTTGGCCGGGAACAGTGATGCCAGATTGGGAAGAGAACAGCCACACAACGGTCGATGCTGATGGCTGTCAGAAGAAAGTTTGCATTGACGTACATCACTTGGACAAAATAGGAACAGAAGTGGTGGAAAATTTTGTTTTCTTCAAAATTGGCAAAAAATGAATAAATATAATATATAAATATAAGTACGAGGTACCCAAAGTCTGCAACAGCCAAGTTAAGGATGAATGTGGTGAAACAGTTTCTCTTAATCTGGAAGCCAAGTAGCCAGATGATGTAGCCATTGCCCACCAAGCCAACATAGCAGGTAATTAAAGTAAGCCCCATCAAAGCAATCCCTCCTAAATCCAAATCTCCTGGATTCTTATATGAGTCATTGGTATAATTATATCCATGGTAGCTCTGTGTAGCATCCACTCCTCCCAGGCTGGAATTCATAATTCAGCTTTTGGATTCCTCTGACAATATTTTTGACTGGGAGCTCCTGTTGGAAGAAAAGAAAGAAGAGCGGATTCAGTCATTCCTGTCTCCTAAAGCAGCGGAGGCAGTGGGGGGGGGGGGGAGGAGAGAGAGGATGGTTTAGAGTAGAGAATGTGATCAGTGGAAGGCAAATGACAGCTGCCACAAGGAAATGGAGAAACCAACAGGATGAGATATACAACAATTTTTGTTAATTTCATAATGCCCACAATTCCAACACCTCCATAATTTTTAAAATAGAATCTAGCATCACATGGTCCTTAGTTGTTTAAGATAATCATCAACAGTCATTGTTGAAGAGAGAGACTTGCCATGAGCCTGCTAGGACTGGGGAACCAAAGACATGTCAGACAGTTAATTTTGAAAGAAAAATGTAACACCTCCTTATAAACAAAGGCCTTTGGGAACAAGGGAAGTTGTTTTCCAGATTATCTTTCTTTTTCAGAAGATCTGATTAAGTAAACTATTTTCCAATTGATGTGAAAAGACCAAAAAGCAAAAAAATAAATAAATCACTGATAGTTCAATTTCTCAGATGATAAATGGGACTTTGACCACTGAGGACATCCATTCTAGTGTACAGTCCATTATTTTGTTTTGATATTAACCCTTAATGTTTATTTCCCCTCTTTGGTCATTAGAAATACAAGGATGGTGAAGCTTAATTTGCCTTCCTGGGGAACCCTTTTGACCATGCTCCTACAGAGCACACAGCTAAGAGATTGAGTTCAAATCTTGTTGTGAGAATCCTTCCACTGCCTTCCCATAGCCTGGCACGTCAACATCTAGGGACTCATAAGAAGGCACAAAACTTCTCAGATGAAAGGAAATGTCATAGTTTAGCAATTCCAAAGCTATGTGTGTTGGGTTCTTCACCCCCTCCTTCTGAATTGTTTCCAACATAGTGGTCTATTTCTTCTGACAGCCATCAGCATTGACGGGTGTGTGGCTGTCCTGTTCCCAATTTGGCATCGCTGTTCTCGGCCAAAACATTTGTCCCCTTTTGTGTGTGCCTTCATTTGGATTTGTTCTTTCCTCTTGGGTGGAATTCCAAACATTATGGAATCTGAATTTGCATATGTTACCATTCCAATTCTCCATTTGGTTGTGACTGCTGTGCTTTCCCTTCCATTAATTATAATCTCTACTCTATTCATTTAAATATATCTTAAGCCTAAACAGATCAAACATGGAAGACTTTTAGTGATGATTTTAATGACTCTTCTCTGTTTCCTTATTCTTAATGTTCCATTATATATCTTGCTGCTTGTTGATTACTTTCCTGAGGTCAAGTATTTCTTTGAATTTCCTGAATTTCATTTCTACTTAAGCCTGAGTGCTTGCCTAAATAGCAGTGGAGAGCATCAAGGTTATTTTTCAAAAACTCTTCTGGGAAGATGAAGCTCCAAAAACAAGGCAGAAGAAAGCAAATACTTTTAAACCTTCGAAAAAGCATAATTTGTAGAGGAAAAGCCGGTAGCTGGAGGGGAGGAGTTAAACATGTCATCAGTTTAGAATCATTACTTTGCCATAAACAGTCCAAGTTCAACCCCTTCTTGAATTCCATTGACCATTTTCTGGCACTAACTAATATTGAACTGTGGTGGCTCAGTGGCTAAGACACTGAGCTTGTCAATAAGAAATGTCGGCAGTTCAAATCCCTAGCACCGCCTAATGGAGTTAGCTCCCATGACTTGTCCCAGCTTCTGCCACTCTAGCAGTTCGATAGCATGTAAAAATGCCAGTAGAAAAATAAGGACCAGCTTTGGTGGGAAGGTAATAGCATTCCATGCTCCTTTGGTGTTGAGTCATGCCGGCCACATGATCATGGAGATGTCTTCAGTCAGTGCTGGCTCTTCGGCTTTGAAACAGAGATGAGCACTGCCCCCTAGAGTCAGGAAATATAGCACACATGTGGGGGGAGGAACCTTTATGTTACCATACCCATGGACTCAATAGATGAATAAAAATGTCCATTATGGTTTGTATGCTCTCAGTGAATCTGGGCAACTCACAACAATGAAGAATAAATGAAATCACAATGAAATTAAAAGTATCTCTCACTAGATAATTAATTCCACTATCTACAAAAAGCTTTTTTAAAATGACTAATTTCCCCGTTCAGAAAAACTAACCAAAGGTGGAAACATCTAGTAATTGGAGGGAATCTTTCTTTCTGGGAAGGAAATATTATTTCCCCCCATGTTTTATTTCTTTTATTTATCGAATATCCAATTTTCATCAAACAGTGTGTCTTCTGGGTACAATTATGCCTAAATAATCATATTATACATATTTGTTGTTGTAATTCCTCACCATCATATTAATAATATAATAACATACTAATATAATAACATTAATATTTAACATTTGGCATCATCTTCTTTAACAACTATCCTCTTTACCATTTCCTCCAATTGTATCTCCTCCTTTACCTAACCATTGATACAATATCCCATATCAAAAGTTTCTTCTTTATCCTGAATAGCAAATGTAGTCTATCCATTTCTGCGCAGTCTAATATTTTCTTAGTTACATTCCCCTCAGACGGGATCTCATCATCTTTCCATTGTTGCGCAAATACAATTCTAGTTGCAATTAAGATACGTAAGATCAAGTATGTGATCTTTTTATCACATGTTTCTGGTAGGATGCCCAACAAAAATATCTCTGGTTTTAGATCTATACGTTGTTTTATCATTTTTTTCCAGCCACTTATGTATTTTTGTCCAATATTTTCTTGCTTTTGGGCATGTCCACCACATATGAGAATATATACCAGATGCTTGATTGCATTTCCAACATTTAGGTGATCTGTCTTTATACATTTTTGCCAATCTTGCTGTTGCAAGATGACTCTTTCAGGAGTCATCCTGCTCTACAACAGAAAGGAAAGCTATGGCTTAAATATAGAGTACATAAAACACCAGAGAGCAAGTGCTATCACATACCACAACTTTGTTGTTCTATTCTAAGTAATAGGCGAAAGAAGTTACAGGAGTAAAATGATGTTGAATATTAAGATGCTCCACTTGATGTTTTTATGCCTAACTGGAAATAGATATCTCCTCCTGATCTTCCCCGAAAAAGACTTTTGAGTTCTACCAGCCCATACCCAACGGTTTACACACAGAATGTCCTACCTTCTTCTAGTCTCAGTTATCCTTCACCAACGCATGTTGGAGCTTAATAACTTCTTCTTCTGGAATAGTTATAAGTGCTTGCTCCGCAATCATGAAGCCTTAGTCCTTTGCCAGCAAGTACAAAAGAGATGGCTTTATATATTTTGAGAAAGGGTGGGGTATCTTAATGGATTAAAGAAATCTATTATTTCTTGGTGAGAATTAAGAGCAGAGTGCTGATTTTTCCCCCCCCAATGGATGAAGTCTCAAAAGTAGGATAAAATGGTTTCCCATCACGCTGAAAGAGAAATGCATTAGGCAGATGTTTCTATGGAAAGTTCTATGTCATGTGTACTTTGTGAATTCAGTTGAACTATGATATCTATATACTACTAAAACTCTTATTCCCATAAGTTTTAATTGAGTGAAAGGGTGGATGGTAGGCTAATAGTTTTTGCAGCAAAGTGCCTCAAATGGGCTAACTTAGAGAATGAGTCCAAATCTGGGGCCCATCCTTTTTTTCTTCATACATAAACAATATCTTCCATTGCATCTTCAAAGTTACGTCAGGTTTTCATTTCTTATTTTCTCCTTTGGTATATTTTGCTATAAATTGCATAAATCCTCTAATTCAATTTAAGCATAGAGGGCATTTCTTTCAAGTTTTTTCTACCATTAACAATATACTATCATTTCTTTATTTCTTAATTAGTTGGGTAACAATAACAATCTTACCACTATTCTCTTTAGTCTACTAATGTAAATCTTTCCCCCTCTTCTAACAATTTTCTCCTGGGCTCCAGTGGTGGGTTTCAGAAAGTTTTGGAACCTCTTCTGTAGGTGTGTCCTGCTTTCCGGGTCCACTGGTGGAACCTCTTCTAACCGGTTTGGTAGATTTGACGAACTGGTTCTACCGAACTGGTGCGAAGCGGTAGGAACCCACCTCTGCTGGGCTCCCAAAAATCCCAGTTTTAATTCTTTTCCTTCTTCTCCCCCTTTCCCCTAACTTCTTCTTTTTCTTCTCCCTATTTTTGTGGTTATTTATCTTTTTTTCAGCGTATTTACTTTTATTATTCTAGTAACTTTCCCCAGAGTTTTCCCTATTCTCCTCCTGTTAGCACTCCTCCATTGAATAATTAGGAAAGAAAACCACGAGACTCCATTGATAGAAATCAAGTGTACTTTTACTAATTATAAATGATCAGAAACGTAGGAATTCATGTCCTGCGCAGCATTGTGGATTGATGTAGACGCCTCTTACAACTCTCTATATGTCTATTCAGATGAAAGAGCCAATATGTTGAAAGAGATTTGGTCCCACCTATAAGACGACAGCCTGAAGAGCAAGTTATTCATTGCTACTCAGAAGGAAGAACAGAGGTCTTGGAAGTGGGTTTGAGCTCTTCTATCTCCCTCCAGTGGCTTCACTTTCTTTGAAGGTGTTTTGCAAAATGGCCTTCATGCTCTCCTTGAACTGAGCTCCTTCTTTTCTCCCAACTAGAAAGTAGATCACTGGATTAATACTGCTATTTAAGCAAGAAAGCAGTGCACTACACATAACCCGATGTTCCAGATTATTGAAAGGTTTGTCACTATTAGAAAAATTAATAATCAATATAAGGATAGATAGTGGAAAAGCAAGGGTTAGGAAACAGAGAAGAGTAATTAAAACAGTCAGTAAAAGCCGACCCCGATTACTCTTTGATTTAAGACGCACTTTGATGAAAAGGACCACGGTAGAGATTGTGATCAATGGAAGGCAAATTATAGCAGTCACAAGTAAATGGTAATTGGACAGTCTGCGATTTACAAAGGCTTTTATGATCCTAATAATTCCACTCAGGAGGAAAGAGAAAATCCACAGGACAAGACAGACACTGGAGGTCAAATGTTTTGGCCGGGAACAACGATACCAGATTGGGAAGAGAACAGCCACACACCGGTCAATGCTGATGGCTGTCAGAAGAAAGTGTTCATTGATGTACATCACGTGGATGAAACAGAGACAGAGCTGTTGCAATATTTCACTTCCTTGGAAATGGTAAAAAAAAATATTGATGTGAAATATAAATATAGATACGAGGTACCCAAAGTCTGCAATGGCCAAGTTAAGGATGAATGTGGTGAAGCCGTTTCTCTTAATCTGGAAGCCAAGTAGCCAGATGATGTAGCCATTGCCCACAAACCCAATACAACAGATAATTAAAATAATGGCCATCAAAACAATTACTCCTAAGTCAAAAGTGATCTTTCCCGCATTCTCATAGGAGCCACTGGCATTGCTATATCCATGGTAGCTCTGTGTAGCATCCACACACCCCAGGCTGGAATTCATCATTCAGCTTTTGGATTCCTCTGACAATATTTTTGACTGGAAGCTCCTGTTGGAAGAAAAGAAAGAAGAGTGGATTCAGTCATTCCTGTCTCCTAAACCAGTGGAGGCAGTGCGGAGGGGAGGAGAGAGAGGATGGTTTGGACTGTGATGGGATTCAGCCAGTTCGCACCTATTTGGGAGAACCGGTTGTTAACTTTCTAAGCAGTTTGGAGAACGGTTGTTGAAAGAAATCTCCTTTTGTTTCTTTCCACTTTACAGGGCTAATCCTGTATGGAAGGCAGAAAGGAAACATTCTGGTGGTTCTAGCCTAATCTTTATTGCCCTGCTTACAGAAACTGCCTCTCGGATTAACCCTTATTCCATAGTAACAGCTAAGGCAAAGCGCCCATCGATGTGAGTGATGTTCATTTGGCCACACCTACCCAGTCACATGACCACTGAGCCACGCCTACCCAGCTGGTTATTAGGGAAGAGAACCGGTTGTTAAATTATTTGAATTCCACCACTGGGTTTAGAGTAGAGAGTGTGATCAGTGGAAGGCAAACAACAGCTTCCACAAGGAAGTGGAGAAACCAACAGGCTGTGATATACAATGATTTTTGTTAATTTCATAATGCCCACAATTCCAACAAGGAGGAAAGAGGAGATCCAGAGCAAAGCACAGACAATAGAGGACAAATGCTTTGGCCAGGAACAGCGATGCCAGGTTGGGAAGAGGACAGCCACACACTGAACAATGCTGATGGCCGCCATAAGAAAATGAGTATTGATGTACCTTATGTAGGGGGAAATGAAATAGATTGTACTGAGAATGCTTTCTAGAAAGTCAGTAATTTGTTGAATAAAAATATAGTTATAGATAGTTTAAGCAAACTAATTGCCTCCTGCAACTCCACTCCCCTTCCACTCCTCTTTTATTTCCTCAGGGAGGGGCCATTCATTGTCTGCCTGTGGCCTTACCCCCAAGTCAAACCTCTGTTCTTTAGCTGTTCCATTTGTCTGGCAACTCTGCGCATGTGCACACTGGGAACAAGCTCCAGCTGTTTGTTTGCCTCACTGATGTCTGACTCTGAAGGCAGCTTATCCTTTTAGGAAGAAGGAGAAGGAGAAGGAGAAGGAGGAGGAGGAGGAGGAGGAGGAGGAGGAGGAGGAGGAGGAGGAGAAGAAGAAGAAGAAGAAGAAGAAGAAGAAGGAGAAGGAGAAGGAGAAGGAGAAGGAGAAGGAGAAGGAGAAGGAGAAGGAGAAGGAGAAGGAGAAGGAGCTCTTTGCCACCAGTTGCACTTCCCTCCAGCCTTTGCCCAAAACCCCACGCCAGGAGGCTGACACATGCCTCAAGTTGGAATTTCTCCCCCCTCTGACCCTCACAAAAGACCCCAAATGTGGAAACTCTCTGGAGCAACACAAATGTTCATTGCATGTATCAGGTCCAGGGGCCGTAGTTTGAGAACCCCTGGTTTAGTGCAATATAAAAATGCAAATATTTTTTTCTGCGGAACACCAGTGGTCCATGGACCAACGGTTGGTGACCACTGCCTTAGAGAATGAATCAATCCCCTCTTCTGTGTGAAAAATCAGGAACAGAAATTACTGGATAAGTAGATGAATATAATTGCATTTGCTTAAGTCTAAGAGCAACCAAACATCTTACCTTTCTGAAACAATTGGTACAAGGTCATCAGCTTTGGAGAGATGACTATGTTGTGTAATTGATTTCTGGAAGGATTGATGGTCAATCCTTGTAGAGAAAATCTGATGAGTTTTGAGTCAAGTTGATGGTCAAGTTGTAGAGAAAATCTGATGAGTTTTAAGCCCTCTTTAGGTGAATTGTAGCTCCATAGATGAAGAACAGTAATTTCCAAATATAATAGATTTTATTTATAATGTCCAAAATTTAACAGACATCAAGGAGAACCTGTCAGATGTGCTGTTGAACAATTCACAGGATTAAACGCAGGTGTAGCAGGAGATTGTAAGCAGACTTTTTGAAGATCTGCTTTCTATTCTGGGACAGAAAAGCAGAGCTTGCTAAAAGTGTGACTCAACTTGTTATATTCTGTGTCTTGCCTAATCATTGTGAGCATGAAGTTCTATGATGATTTGTTTTTTGTTTTTGCAGAGTAATCACCAGCGGAAGGAGGAGGAGTCTGCCCACAACCTGAGTAGTACTTATGAAAAGGAAATTTTATTTCAACAGGATTGGTTTCCTCTGAGAAGTTTTATCATCAACATCTGCTCCTAAATCTCTTATCTTCATGCTAAGGCTTGGAACCCAAGAAAAGTCAATTGAGACTCATCAGATTATGAAGATATCTTTATAATTTGATTAGTCTCAATTGACTTTTCTTGGGTTCCAACCTTCATTGGATGCGTGACCCGTCAAAACCGCACTCGACTTTTTAAAAGATGTTTTGCTTCTCATCCAAGAAGCTTCTTCAACTCAGAGCTGAGAAAGCTTCTTGGATGAGAAGTGAAATGTCTTCAAAGAAAACCCCCCAAAAATAAAAGTCCAATTGCCTCTTGAAAAATTGACTTTGGGATTAAATCTTGATCTTTATGCTAAAGATGACACAAATTCATCTTTGTTTATAGCCTTCCTATCCTCTATCATATGCAACTAAAATGTCATTAACAGATTAGCAGAGTTGGAAGGGACCTTGCAGGTCATCTAGTCCAACCCCCTGCCCAAGCAGGAGACCCTACGCCTGCCTCTATCTGGGATCGAACTCACAACCTCCTGATTGAGAGATGAGAGATCCACCTCTAGGCCACAGCAGCTTTCAAGGGTCTGGATTTATTGGGTTGGGAGGCAGTGGTGGGTTCCGGCAGCAGCTACTGCCAGTTTGCTCAGGGATGCTCCATGCATGCGCACTTGATGCGTGTTGTGCGTGCATGTGCAGTACAACAATTGCTCTGCGCATACGCAGGAGCCAAAAACAAGATAGAGAACCAATTTGGGGTGTGTGACAGGCCTGGTGTCAGGCCTGCAATTATATTCCTTTTAGAATTTTGGCCTGGCACACTTTCTCTTATTTCATTATGCTGTTTCATTAGTATAGTTGATGGGAGGGGGAAATAGAAAGGAGTAGGATTCTGGAATGTGTTGTTGTCATTCTTTTCTAGAAGCCAAGGTCATCTTTTGTCTCCACACTTTTACACCTGGCCGGAAGCAGCTGGATGGAGATGACAGCGTGGAAGAAGAAGATTGGACCATGTGATGGATTTGTGGGTGTGGGGACAAGATCATGAACTTTTAACTGGGTGGAATCCCAGGAAGTTCTTTAGAATTGGGATTACACAGATGTGCTAAGATGTCTGATTTATTAAATTGGAACTTTAAGGATCATTTTGCCTTGGACTCTGATTTAGTTCTACATGATATTTGGAATGTTGACACCTGGGTCATTGCCGGTTCCAGCAACCCACACCGCCAAGCTACTACCAGTTTGGCCGAACCGGTAGGAACCCACTCCTAGCCGAGGTGGCGCAGTGGTTAGAGTGCAGTACTGCAGGCTACTTCAGCTGACTGCTAGTTCGGCAGTTTGGCTGTTCAAATCTCACCGGCTCAGGGTTGACTCAGCCTTCCATCTTTCCGAGGTGGGTAAAATGAGGACCTGGATTGTTGGGGGCAATATGCTGACTCTGTAAACCGCTTAGAGAGGGCTGAAAGCTCTATGAAGCGGTATATAAGTCTAACTGCTATTGCTATTGCTATTACTACTAGTGGGATTGGGAGGATGCTCACAACAGGTTTTGAACCCAATCCCTGGAACTTGTCCTCTGAAAAAAACATGTGCAGAAAGGCATCCCCGGAGGGAGAGTTGAAGCTTTAGCATCCCCACCCTCCTATTTCTAGTGACCAAAGAAGATAATATCCAAAGAAAAGGATGGGCTGCACTATTGAATGATTACGATCAGCTGTAATCTCTTCCTGAGTGGTCAAAGTCACATTTGTCAACCGCGCCATTTAACTGTCAGTGAAACTTTGCTATTTTTTTTTCTTCTCATGTCAAACTGGCAATCTCCTTCCTTAATCATCAGGTCTCATCCGGGGAGAAGTGAAAAGTCTTCAAAAGAAAAAAACCCCAAGAAAGTCCAGTTACTTCCAGAAAAAAGAAAACATCTTTGGGACAACCATGACCTGGATGACGGAGAATCTCCACAGGCGTTTAGCTATACAATTTGGGATGAGCATCCTATGAATGGTGTGGGAGTAGGAATGGATTTCCAGAGAAAAAAAATGCAGACCATAGGAACCAGGAACATTGAGCTGAGGTGGCGCAGTGGTTAAATGCAGCACTGCAGGCTACTTCAGCTGACTGCAGTTCAGCAGTTCTGCTGTTCAAATCTCACCGGCTCAGGGTTGACTCAGCCTTCCATCCTTCCAAGGTGGGTAAAATGAGGACCCGGATTGTTGTTGGGGGCGATATGCCGACTCTGTAAACCGCTTAGAGAGGGCTGAAAGCCCTATGAAGCGGTATATAAGTCTAACTGATTTTTTTTTTAGATTTTATTTATTATTTATAGGCCATCCTTTTCCCTGAGGGGACTCAGGACGGCTTACAATTCACGGGAGGGGGAGTGCAAGACAAAACAAAGACAATACGTGAGTAAAAAAAAAAAATTAAAACAATAAAACGCAACTTTCATTCAACATTCGGGTGGGGCGGATTAGAATTTTTATCCCCAGGCCTGACGGGATAGCCAGGTCTTAAGGGCTGTGCGGAAGGTCTGGACGGTGGTGAGGGTGCGAATCTCCATGGGGAGATCGTTCCAAAGGGTCGGAGCTGCTACTGAGAAGGCTCTCCTCCGTGTAGAATAGCAACTGCTATTGCTATTGCTATTCTCAGGTGACCCTGAGGACACAAATGAACCTCCAAGTGGCCTCAATGACCCTCTAAAAGGATGCAAATGACCTGCTGTCTGCCAGGAATATAAATCCTTCCTTTCCCCACAATCCTGTCAGAACTGAAGAAGCTTCTTGGATGAGAAGTGAAATGTCTTCAAAAGAAAAAAAAAAGAAAGTCCAGTTGCCTCCAGAAAAAAAAAAACATCTTTGGGACAACCATGACCTGGATGACTCTTTCTACAGACTCTCAGGAAAAGGAAAATTATTATTTTTTCTTTTAGCTGTATTGGTCTCCTCATCTGAGGATTTTCAACATGAACTTCTGCTCCTATAGCTTTGATCTGCCTGCTGAAAATTGGAAAATGAGTTCAAACCAGAAAAAAAGACAGTAGAAATTTTATTAGATTATCAATATGGAAGATTTTAATGTGAAATAACAGATGCGGAAATATACAACTACTTAAAAATGGTCTATTATTATATTTTGGCATCTCTGGATATTAAGCCTTCCAAAATCATTTCATATAGAGTAGAATAGAATATGATTCTTGATTAATGTATTCTAATTTTATTTTATTTATGTACACTGAGAGCATATGCATGAAAGAAAATTCCTTGTGTGTCCACTCACACTTGGCCAATAAAGAATTCTGTTCTGTTTTGTTCTGTTCTGTTCTATTCTATTCTATTCTATTCTATTCTATTCTATTCTATTTGAATCTAGTCTAGTCTAGTCTAATGTTCTGCACTTATGTGATAGCTATTAGCAAACTTCCCTGTTGGTTTCTGCGAAAGTCAGAAGGGAAGCTGGCAAGGAAGAGTGAAAGCCATTGTGGTCAATTTCCCCCACCCACACACCCTTCACTGGCAAACCACACCAGACACTTGTACAACTTGAACAAACTCCCACCCACGCGGCAACTCTCACATACTCCCTCACTTCCTTCTTCATCCTTCACGTCCCTCTCCGTTCCTCCCTGATCTGCGCTGTGTGTATATCACACTCTCCAGTGCAATGCCTCACCCCCACTTTCTTGTATGCAATGCCTCTCGTGCACCCTCTCAAACTTCCTCACCTCCTTCCATTTCCCACATTCACCACCTTCCTCCCCCACTCAACAGCAATCACTTACCTGCCTGCAGGGCTGGGACTTATAACTTCCTGCCAGCTTCCTCGCTAATCTGGCTGAAAGTTGCCTTGTTTGAACATGGATTTCAGTTAACGATAGCAACTGGGACTAAACGAATCACCTCTGCCTAAGGGATGTCATCATGCTTTATGACTGCATTGCTTAGTGATGGAAATTCTGGTCCCAATTATTATTGTAAGTCAAAGATGACCTTTATTGGGTTAGGCAAGCTACATATTGTAAATGGTATAAATTGTTGAATTTCTGTTTTGTGTTGCTCTGCTCTGCTCGCTACCCAGTTCCCTGAAAATAAGACCCTGTCTTATATTTTTTCCACCAAAAAAATCACCAGGTCATATATTTTTTTGAGGGGGGGGATTGTTCATTGACTCATGCAATTCAAGGTGCTGGTTATCACCTTTAAAGCCCTACATGGCCTAGGACCCGGATACCTGCGGGACCGTCTTCTGCCACATACTTCCCAACGACCGATAAGATCGCCCAGGGAAGGCCTTCTCCAGGTTCCGTCAGCCAGACAATGTCGGCTGGCAACTACCCGGGGGAGGGCCTTCTCTGTAGCTGCTCCGACCCTCTGGAATAAACTGCCCCCAGAGATCCGGACCCTACCCACTCTCATGGCCTTCCGAAAGGCTATTAAGACCTGGCTATTCCAGCAGGCCCCGGGCTGTTGAACTCATGTTTGAGTTCCAGTCCCGATTAGACTGGGTGTATGTTGTGGTCTTTTTAACTATGTTTTTTGTGTTTTTTAACTTTTATTTTAATTGTATTGTTGTAAGCCGCCCGGAGTCCTCCGGGATTGGGCAGCCTATGAATTTATTAAACATTCAAACATTCAAACCTCACTTGCCTGCATCATCCCCAGCCTAATTTTTGCTGTCAGAGGCCTTCAGGAACTTCTTCAGCCGGTAAAGCCAGCTAGGCTTTCCTGAAGGCCTCTATAGCCGATCATCTGAAGTTCTCTTATTGGCTACAGAGGCCTTGAGGAACACCTTGCTGGCTGCAGAAGAAATGAGCCGAAGTGTGCAAGGCCAGGCTGCAACTATCTGAAGGTAAGTAGTAGGGCAGCTCCATCTCCCATCCTTACCCGTGTACCCTGGGGTGGTTGGGGCCTTAATTAGGGCTTATTTGGGGGGGGGGGTAAAGCTTATATTGGGCTCCCATGTAAAAATTAGGCTAGGGCTTACTTTCTGAGTAGGTCATATTTTCAGAGAACCATGGTATATCAGGGGTGGGTTTCTGCCAGCATTACTGCCAGTCCGGTGCGCGCATGCGCAGTTGCCTATAAATAGATCTGTGCATGCGCATGTGCAGAACTGCAATGCGCTCTACATGGGGCAGCCCTTGAAGAGCATTCGGAGACTTCAGCTCATCCAGAATTCAGCCGCGTGAGCGATCGTGGGTGCATCTCGGTACACCCACGTTACACCTATCCTCCACGAGCTGCACTGGTTACCGATTGGTCTCCGGATACGCTTCAAGGTGCTAGTCGTCACTTATAAAGCCCTTCATGGTATTGGACCTGGGTACTTGAGAGCCCGCCTGCTGCCAATTACCTCCCAAAGACTCATTAGATCACACAGGGCTGGTGTCCTCCGGGTTCCGTCTACCAGCCAATGCCATCTGGCTACCACCCGGGGGAGGGCCTTCTCTGTGGCAGCTCCGGCTCTTTGGAACGAACTCCCCGCAGAGATTTGGACCCTCACCTCTCTCCAGGCCTTCCGAAAAGCCGTTAAAACCTGGCTGTGTTGGCAGGCCTGGGGTTGATGAGTTCCCTTCCCCTCTCGATTTGTGTGGCTGTTGGTTATTTTTTAAATGCTTGTATTTGTAGTTTCTGTGTTTCCCTTCCCCCCTTGGGTTTGTGTGCCACCCTGAGTCCCGCTAGGAATAGGGCAGAATATAAATTAAACGAAACCTAAACCTAAACCTAAACATTTTAAAAGTTCAAAAAAAGATGTCACAGAGACCAGGTAACTGGTTTGGGGGTGTGGTGAGCATGCCGTCCCTACCAGTTTGGAGACCCAGTCACCATTTCCACTACCGGTTCCACCAAACTGGTGCAAACCAGTAGGAACCTACCTGTGCAGTATATTATTATTGGACACACACCAATATTGATTTCAATTGATAGATGTGATAAGGGCAGTGACAACAAATAAAACAATTTTAGCTTCTTCAAATGTTAGATCTTTGGAAGTCCCATAGGCACAATGGTTAGATATTTGATTGTCTCAAGTCACTAGTACTGAACAGGTGGAGTGTTCTTTGTCATCTGTGAGGTGACCTTATTTGATGAGGTCTCACTTGACTGTAACTCAACATCCAGAAGGTAAAGGGATCTTACACTCACCAAGACCTTCCCAAACCAGGTGGAAATAAGCTATCCTGGACAGTTCTCTCCACAACATTACTTCAGGATGGTGGTGTCAAGTTCAAAGAGCGCTTATGTTTTTGCAACCATTATCAACTCACCAAAAATCTATGAGGAGGGAAGGGTGAGATGGAATGCAGACTCCAGACTTCAAGAAGAACTGTGAGAACCAAGGACACTTGGCAGGTGTTTGCCAATTCCAGAGACTCTTTCTCATATCAAAACAATGACACTCAATTGGACAATATGAACTGCACTAATAGGGAGAGGGGGAAATCCATATTGGAACTATGTGAGTTTGGTTGGAATTAGGTAGATCTGGTTTTGCCTTCATCAGTGCCAAAATGATGTACTCAATAAACTGCCGCATTCTGAAGGGTTCAAATGTGCATGCTTCGGTTGGGCTCATCCTTTGGAACCTTGACAGGTGGAGGTCTATGCTCTTAGTTTACTCAGGAGCCAGAATCAATATGTTGAAAGAGACTGAACACCAGATATAAGAGTACAGCAGTAATGTTTAATCTCATTGATGTCTACTGGAAAAGGAATCCTGTTACTTCCACTTACTCGGTATGGTATCGGACCTGGGTACTTGAGAGACCGCCTCCTGCCAATTACCTCCCTTCGACCAATCAGATCCCACAGATTAGGCCTCCTCCAAACTCCATCCGCCAGCCAATCCCGACTGGCAAATCCTCGGGGGAGGGCCTTCCCTGTGGCTGCTCCGGCCCTCTGGAACAATCTCCCCGTGGAGATCTGGACCCTCACTGCCCCCCAGGCTTTCTGCAAAGCCACAAAGTCCTGGTTGTTCCGGCAGGCCTGGGGCTGATGGACTTCCAGCCCCACTTGAATCGTTATGACTGTTGTTGTTTTTATTTTGTCTGTCTTTTGTCTTATTGTATCCCCGCCTTTCTTTGGTTGTTAGCGGCCCCGAGTCCCTCGGGAGTGGAGCGGCATACAAATTTAATAAATCTAATCTAATCTAATCTACTCTCCACACAGCCTACATACATTTGCTTGTGAAGGCAGGATCCAATTCTCAGCACTATCCCTAAGACATAACTTTATATCAGCGATGGAGAACCTTTTTTGGCTCATGTGCCATAAGTGGGGTGAGTGCAGGGGGGCGTGTGCGGGCATGCCACACCCATAATGCAATGCACTACCCCCGAATACGCATTCGTGCACTACAGGCCCTCCCCCCATTTTTTGCATGGTTTTTTCGCCCTCCCCAGGCTCCAGAGGCTTTATAGGAGCCTGGGGAGGGTGAAAACAGCCTCCCCCGCCCCCGGAAGCCCTCCAGAGGCTTCAGGGACCTTCAGGAGGCTTCCCTGAAGCCTCTGGAGCAGTCAAAACAAGCCTCCGAGCAAACCGAAAGTCCGTTCTTCTGGTTTGCCCGTAGGGCTGGGTTTTTTTGCGCTCCGGAGGCTTCAGGGAAGCTCTTGAAGCCTCCAGTGGGCCTCCAAGGGGGGCGGGGTAGGCTATTTAACCCATAGAGTCACCATCACTGCTTTATATCATGGATCTGAGTTGCAAAACAGTTTCAGTTACGGTACTGTCATTTTGATTATGGGTATATTCATAATAGCCGTAGAGGGGGGAAAACTGCTTCCCACATATTCCCCCAATCTTCAAGATAAATTCCCGTTACATAATAGATAATAATAATAATAATAAAAAATATTGGCCAAGTGTGATTGGGCACACAAGGAATGTAAAAGCTCTCAGGATACATACAAGCAACATGTGATAAACCATGATCATAATCATCATAAAATAAATTCTTCATAAATCATAACATACAACACTCAGGTCAAACCCTGACATGAATCTGGCTAAGGGCATCTTTACAGCTTCAGGGTTGCCCCTGGGTGGGAAGGGGAAGAAAATAGATAGCTGGGGGTTTGTAGCTGTTTTCCTGTGAGAACCAAGGATGTTTCAACAGTTGGTTGGAAGGAGGGGGAGGAAGAGAAAGTAATCAAGAAACCAGACAACACCTCTATTGGTCAATGTGATGGATGACTTTTGAGAAAGGGGAAACTTTCACTTTTAATCAGGTGAAAACCTCAGGAATCAATCAACTTGAAACTGTGCTTGGAAACTTCTATCTGGTTTCAGGAACTAAATCTTCTTTGAAGATTCTTTGAAAAATGGCCTTCATGCTTTCCTTGGGCTGAGCTTGCTTCTTCCTCCCAACCAAAAAATAGATCACTGGGTTAACACTGCTGTTTAGGGAAGCACAGAGTTTAAAATATAAAAAATTTTGAAAATTGAACGAGGAGGAATTATTGATGCCAAGAAACGGGGCAGTGACCAAATAAATATATAATGGAAGGGTAAGAATAAGGAAACAGAGAAGAGTAATTAAGATCATCACTAAAAGATTTCCCCGATTCACTTGTTCAGATTTAACACATATTTTCATGAATAGGATCCCAGTAGAGGTTGTGATCAATGGGAGGCAAAGAAGAGCAGTCACAATCAAATCGACGTCCCAGGGAACATAAGAAAAAATTAAATTCTTGATATTGCTTCCAATCCCAACAAGGAGGAAAGAGAAGATCCAGAAAAAGCCACACACAATAGGAGACATATGCTTTGGCCTGGAGTAGTGATACCACATTGGGAAGAGCACAGCAACACACCGGTCAATGCTGATTGCCGTCAGAAGAAACAGACCGTTGATATACATGAAGTCGAACAAATAAAATATCACCCAACTTTGAAAGGCTTGAACAGCTGTAAAAACACTAATTGAATGTATAGCCACAAATATGAGAAACCCAAAGTCAGAAATAGCTAAATTCAGAATCAGCACAGTGAAAGGGTTTCTCTTAATCTGAAAGCCGAGTAGCCAGATGACAATTCCATTCAATGGGAGTCCTATGCAGCAGATGGTTAACGTGACTGGAGATATGATAATTGCGTGTCGATAGAAATAATTGGTACTACTATTGTCAGAATGTTCTCTTGTAGCGTTCATGTTTGCCAGGCTGAGATTCAATTAAGGGACTTTTGTAATGCTCCAAAATCTCTTCTTTTGGAATGGAAGTTCCTGTTAAAGAAAAAAAAGGAGAAGTTGATTCAATAATTCCTCAATCATAGGATCATAGGGATGGGAGGGACTTCACTGGTTTTCTAATACAATCCCCAGCTCAAGGCAGGAATCTTATACTATCCCAGTCAAAGAGTTGTCCAGTCTATTTTTGAAAACCTCCAGTGATGGAGCATGCAAAACTCCGGAAGGCAATCTATTCCATTAATTGTCTGTCTCACTGTCAGAAAATTTCTCCTTCTGTTTAAGTTGTATCTCTCTTTGAGAAGCATCTACCAATTACACCTTGCCCTGCCCTTTGTGCCCAAGAGAATGAGTCAATGCCCTCTTCTTTGTGACAGCCCCTCAAGTACCAGAACACAGTTATGTTCACCTTCATCTTTAATGTTGACTGACTGAGCCAAGTTTTAGAACTTTGCTAACACTATGCAAAATACATTCTAAACAACCAGCTGATTATGCAACCTATCATAGTAATAACAGTAGGTATAGGCAAATAGATAAAATAGAATTTCCAATGCCATTAGGAAGCAAAAAGAGTGCCCACAGTTGTGCCCCACCGGTGGCCAGCAGAGCTGGCAGCAGGGTCAGACCGTGAGGAGGTTGGGGAGGAACATGAGCCAGTCCTGGGGGCTGAGGAAAGCTCAGATGAGGGCTCTGGGTTGGAGGCAGAGAGGGAGCTAGACAGCAGTGAGGCAGAGGAACACCTGGAGCCTGTTCCCAGTGTGCGCATGCGCAGAGCTGCCAGAAGACAAGAACAACTAAGAAAGCAGGGTCGACTTGGGAGTAAAGCCACACCTTGGAGGCGATTGGCTTCTCCCATAGGAAACATACATGGTGCAAATGGGGAGTGGGCTTTTGCAGGAAACAATCCGTCCCTTTGGTCATTTCAAGAGTGGAAAGTTCTGTTTGTGACTATAAGAGACTCTGTGCCAAGTGTTGCCTTGCCCTGCATTTGGAAACTAGTTATCTGGCAGCTCTCCAAGCAAGATAAGGTTCGTGTTGATAAACATTCCTTTGAAAGACTGTTTGCCAAGCCTTGATGACTGTGAATGAAAGTCATTCACAGTCATGTAAATAAAAGAGGTTTTGCCAGGACCCAGACTCTGCTTCATGCTAGTTAAGGAAGCCTAGGTCAGAACACCTTTGGTGAAACTACAAAACAACTGGAAAAACCACTTGGAAACCAGAAGGGTTGACAAATTCAACATCAGGCAATTGCAAAAAGCACCTTTGCTAGGAACAGCTTACATTCTGTGATGTTACCATTAACACTATCATACTTAAACATCTGCCAGTCCAAGGTCTTTGGAAAGGAGTAGATAGATGGATAAAAATGCTAAATTCAGTCTCAACATCTGCCTGACTGAGCATTCAACTATCTCTCAGTGACTCTGGCCATTCCACCATTCAAATATTTTTAAAATGCAATAAAATCATTTTTTTAAAAAAAAAATTCCAATTGCCTACTCGAGAGGTAGATACTTCCACTATCCACAAAAAAGTTGTTTCTATGCTGAATTTCAATGTCCAGTTTTGAGTACATTCTTTAATCCAAACTTCTTTGTGGTTAGGAATCCTTTTGAAACTACAACACCTTTTCTGTTCAATAGCAATAGCCCTTAGACTTATATACAGCTTTACACTGCTTTACAGCCCTGTCTAAGTGGCTTACCGAGTCAGCCTCTTGCCCCCAACAATCTGGTTCCTCATTTTACCCACCTTAGAAGGATGGAAGGCTGAGTTCACCTTAAGCCTGGTGAAATTCGAACTGCCAAACTGCAGGCAGCTGGCAGTCAGCAGAAGTAGCCTGCAGTACTGCACTCTAACCACTGCGCTACTGTGGCTCAATTCTTAGGATCCCTGAGGATCCCTGTCCCTTGCCAATATTCTAGACATCTTGTTCCAGCTACAGCAGACTAAGGAATATAAAAGGTGAGTGAATGAGCAGAACAAATACATTATCTTAGATGAATGGACGTTTGCTTCTAACTGAAGCTCTTCCTGCCTAAATCTATGACGGTCTCTATCATGGCATCTGGCACTCTCACATCCTGGCATATAGACGGGGAAGAAATGGAGGTAGTTTTATTTTCCTGGGCACCAAGATCACCACAGAGGGGGACTGCAGCCAAGAAATTAAAAGATGATTGCTCCTGGGGCAGAAAGCTATGGCAAATCTAGACAGCATTCTAAAAAGCAGAGACATCACCCTGCCAAAAAAAGTGTGTATAGTGAACGTTAATGTTTTTCCAGTTGCAATGCATGGCTGTGAAGATTGGACCATAAGAAAGGCTGAGCGCCAAAGAATGGAGGCCTTTGAACTGTGGTGCTGGAGAAGATTCCTGCGAGTCTCTTGGACTGCAAGGTGATCAAAGTGGTCAGTCCTAGAGGAGATCAACCCTGATGGCTCTTCAGAAGGCCAGATCCAGAAGAGGAAACTCAAATACTTTGGCCACCTAATGGGAAGGAAGGACTCACTGGAGAAAAGCCTAATGTTGGGAACGAATGAGGGCAAAAGAAGAAGAAAGGGATGACAGAGAATGAGGTGGCCAAAGAGTTACCCAAGCATTTGGCATGAACTTAAATGGACAACAGAGGATGGTAGAGAATAGCAATAGCAGCTAGCCTTATATACCGCTTCATAGGGCTTTCAGCCCTCTCTAAGCGGTTTACAGAGTCAGCATATTGCCCCCAACAACAATCTGGGTCCTCATTTTACCCACCTCGGAAGGATGGAAGGCTGAGTCAACCCTGAGCCGGTGAGATTTGAACAGCCGAACTGCAGAACTGCAGTCAGCTGAAGTAGCCTGCAGTGCTGCATTTAACCACTGCGCCACCTTGGCCTGGAGGAACAATGTCCATGGGGTCACGATGAGTTGGACATGACTTTGCAACTAACAACAAATCAGCCTCTTTCTTTGTAGGTCATAAAAAGAGATTCTTCAGATCATCCACAAAAAAGTTTGTTATGATTCATGCAGGTAGAGAGAGTCCCTGGACCTAGAGGTTGAATTCTTAATTGTCCTATTTTAACTGCATCTTATCTCGACTAAACATTAAATATCTAAACAGGCAGTTATTCGGTGTCTAAATTACACCACAACCACTAAGAGCATTTTATATATCAGATTTGCATTTCTCAGAATTATCATCTGTGCTCTTTTACATTTCCACGATTCTTATCAAGTCATGATCACAAGGAAATCATAGCTTCCTCCAGCTGATGCCTAAAATGCAACTCCTGCAACACCACAAAATTCAATCTCCACAGACCTCATTCCTAGCTCATCCAAAGTTCCATATGATATACTAAGTTAAATGCTATTAATAAAAGTGAACAACCCAAGAAAATTATGTATGATATTAGTATGGCCATGCGTTTATGATTTTTGCTATAGGAATGGTATCAGATGGACCAGGGGAAGACATGATAGCAGTGTTCCAATATCTCAGGGGCTGCCACAGAGAGGAGGGGGTCAAACTATTTTCCAAATCATCTGAAGGCCATGCAAGGAACAATGGATGGAAACTGATCAAGGAGAGATTCAACCTAGAAATAAGGAGGAACTTTCTGACAGTGAGAACAATCCACCCATGGAACAGAAGTTGCTTTCAGATGTTGTGGGAGCTTCATCACTGCTAGCTTTCAAGAAGAGACTGGACTGCCATCTGTAAAAAATGGTGTAAGGTCTCCTGCTTGGGTGAGGGGTTCGACTAGATGACCTACACAGTCCCTTCCCGCTCTGTTAATCTGTATGATGTTTTGGAAATATATCCAAGAAGAGCAGCTGTGTTGTGGCTGCTAATTTGTAAAAAATGTCTATCAAATTGCTATCTTGCCATCCTACCATTGTAACAACTTATATCCGCTGCCAATATTTGATAACGTTCCCCCGCACAAATTGTAACTATGGGAGGTGTTGTGCCATGGTGCTTTGAGTGTGTGTGTGTATGGGACAAAGTTCTAAGAAGAAGGAGAGTTTGCATATTTGCTGTGTTATAGAAAAATTGATAGCTGTGTTGTGGTCTCACAATAAGCTGAAAGAGAGGGGGGGAGAGAGGGAGAGAAATAAGTTCTCAAATCAATTAAAGTTTGATTATTAGAGATATCCAATTCCAAACTAGAAACAGTGCAAAGTATAAATTTAAGTAAGCTTAAATTTAAATGTACAAATTTTCTTGTCAGCTTCTCCACCCCTGGATGGAAGCAATGCATGGAAATTCCCCCAGACAGATTGAGAATCTTCATACACAATCACAGAGGGAGAACTTCATCATGGAAATAAGTGGCAGATTAGTTTGAAAAATGGGTGAGCTGAAAGGGTTTCTTATCTTTACATCAGGACCATTAAAAATTGTGGGTTTCAGATCCTTTAATTGTTTGTGAGACATTTGTAAAGTTCTATTTTTATGGCTAACAGTACATTGGAAAATTAATCCCCAAAAGGACAGTTGAGATATCCATAACTATCAACGTATAAAGGTCAAAAAACCAAAAACATTTTGGTACAAAAAATCAGGTGCAGAAATTACTGGAAAAATAGATGAATATTATTGCATTTGCTTAAGTCTAAGAGCAACCAAAAATCTTACCTTTTTGAAACAATTGGTAACAGGTCATCAGATTTGGAGAGATGACTATGTTGTGTAATTGATTTCTGGAAGGATTGATGGTGAAGTTGTAGAGTAAATATGATGAGTTTTAAGTCCTCTTTAGGTGTAGCTCCATAGATGAAGAACAGCAATTTCCAAACATAATAGATTTTGTTTATAATGTCCAAAATTTAACAGACATCAAGGAGTATCTGTCAGATGTGCTGTTGAACAATTCACAGGATTAAACGCCAGTGTAGCAGGAGATAGTAAGCAGATCTTTTGAAGATCTTCTTTCTATTCTGGGACAGAAAAGCAGATCTAGCTAAAATGTGTGATGCAACTAGATATATTCTGTGTCTTGTGAGCATGAAGTTCTACGAAGATTTGTTTCCTGTTTTTGCAGGGAAATCACCAGCGGAAGGAAGAGGATCCTGCCCACAACCTAGGTAGCTATTATGAAAAGGAAATTTTATTTCAACAGGATTGCTCTCCTCTGAGAAGTTTTATCATCAACATCTGCTCCTAAATCTCTTATCTCCATGCTAAAGCTTGGAACCCAAGAAAAGTCAATTGAGACTCATCGGATTATGAAGATATCTTTATAATTTGATTAGTCTCAATTGACTTTTCTTGGGTTCCAACCTTCGTTGGATGTATGGAAGATTTTAATAATAAAGTATCAGATACAGAAATATACAGCTACTTAAAAAAAAAAGTCTATTATTGTATTTCCATATCTCCGGGTTAGATTCAACCTTCCAAAATTATGTTGTGTCTGAAAGCGATTTCCCGAGAAATCTTAAAAGTTGGAGAGTGAAAGATTATTGTATCACGGTATTGAAGGCTAAAGTGATTGGAGTTGAGAGAACTTGCAGAGAAAATATAACTAAATCTTATTTAGATGAGGTTCAGAGAGTTCATCAACAGAAGGAAAGTCTGCTCACCCATCATGTGTCACAATGTTCAAAGAATTGCCTCTATTTTTTTTTTATTTCAAGGTTTTTTTTAAAAAAAATTCTATATAAGTATTTTGAATACAGTGTATTGTCCGGACATACCATTTTACAAAAAGAAAAGAAAAAATAACACATATACTGATGATAACAACAACAACAACAATAATAATAACAAATATTTGAAATTATAAACAACATTCATATTTTACCTAAATATGACAATATTCTTTCTTCATCAAATTTCTTCCTCTTACTCTAACCATTGATAAAACCTATTCCATGTTAAATAATATTCTGTAACTTCTTTATCTTTTGTTTTCAATGTCAATCTATCTATCTCTGCACAATCCAATATTTTCCGGATTATATTTTCATCCGGTGGGGTGTTCTCATTTTTCCAATATTGCGTAAATACAATTTTTGCTGCTGTCAATCTATGTAACATTAAATATACAGACCAGTAGTGAAACTTAATTTTTTTAATACCAGTTTTGTGAGCATGGCTTGGTGACAGTGGCAGGGGAAGGATACTGCAAAATCTTCATTCCCTTCCCATTCCTGGGGGAAAGATATTGTAAAATCTTCATTCCCTCCCCACTCCAGGGAAGGATATTGCAAAATCTCCATGCCCACCCCACTTTAGGGGAAGGTTACTGCAAAATCCCCATTCCCACCCCACTCTAGGGGAAGGTTACTGCAAAATCCCCATTCCCTCCCCACTCCAGGGAAGGATATTGCAAAATCTCCATTCCCATCCCACTCTAAGGGAAGGTTACTGCAAAATCTCCATTCCCACCCCACTCTAGGGGAAGGTTATTGCAAAATCCCCATTCTCTCCCCACTCCAGGGAAGGATATTGCAAAATCTCCATTCCCACCCCACTCCCACCACCAGAGGTGGTATTTGCCGGTTCTCCAAATTACTCAAAATGTCTGCTACCGGTTCTCCAGAACCTGTCCAGACCTGCTGAATTTCACCCCTTTGTCATAACTTTCTGGTATTATACCTAACAAGAATTGCCTCTAGAATTTGATACACCAGATGCACTCTATGTGGAAATAGAGACTGAACAGAAATATTCAGGGGAGTTTTTATATAAAGCACGGGGTTCAGTCAGTGCCAACATAGCAGGTGAGGATTGATCTCCTGTAAAAAACATGAAAAGCTTTTGCATCTAGCGTGAAAAAGAAAGTTTGAAACATGCAAACATACTCTGTGCTTTGCCTAATCAGGATGTTGCTCACTGTGGTACCAAGATGTGGTCATTGACTTCTTAAGAAAATCACGATTAGTAGATAATCACTAGGCAGCCAGTGAAAAGGTGGAGACATCTGATCCAGGAATCCAGGAAGTTAGCATGAGAAGTCTTTGTGTGTGTGTGTATCAGATGTGTGTGTGTGTGTGTGTGTGTATGTATGTATGTATGTTGGCCCTTGTTCCTTAACTCTTCTCTTCTCCTGGCAGCTCTGCCTATGCATGCATTGGGAACAGGCTCCGACTGTTCTTCTATCCCACTTATATCTGACTCCGAAGGTAGCTGATAGCTGTTGGATGGTTCTGGCCCTATCTCTGCCTCCGACACAGAGCCCTCATCAGAGCCTTCCCCAGACTCCAGGACTGGCCCATGTTCTTCCCCAACCTCCTCACTGTCTGAGTCTGTCACCATCTCCACTGGCCACTGGGGGGGGGGGGTGTCACAACACAACCTACAACTACCAATCCTTGTTGTTTCGGCTGTCCCAGCATCCCCCTGGTTCCCATGCTTGCAATCTGGATGCTCCATGAGATGTTCTCCCTATGATGTGATTGCCAATTGCAACCTTCCCTACCATCTTCCCATCCGACCCAGAAAGTCAGATGGGAAGTTGCCAGGAAAATTTGTAGCTTGCTGAACTAAGATTCTCACACCTATGCACCCAACCACCTCGCCCCCCGCAATTGCTTCCAACATGCCAGTCATTTGGAGACCACAACATACCCACCCTACTCATACCTCACAGAACCATAGCAATAGCAGTTAGACTTATATACCGCTTCATAGGGCTTTTAGCCCTCTCTAAGCAGTTTACAGAGTCAGCATATCGCCCCCCCCCCACAGTCTGGGTCCTCATTTTACCCACCTCGGAAGGATGGAAGGCTAAGTCAACCTTGAGCCGGTGAGATTAGAACCGTTGAACTGCAGATAACAGTCAGCTGAAATGGCCTGCAGTACTGCACCCTAACCACTGCGCCACCTCGGCAATGTTCTGTGCCACATACATTCCCCAGCCCTCCCCAGCATGCCCACACATCAGTGGTGGGCTTCAAAAATTTTTTGAACCTACTCTGTGGGTGTGGCCTCCTTTGTGGGAGTGGCTTGCCAGCCATGTGACCTGGTGGGAGTGGCCTGCCGGCCATGTGTTCTTTCTCTCTCTCTTTCCTTCCTTCCTTTTGTCTCTCTGTCCCTTTTTCCTTTTTTTCTTTCATCTCTCTCTCACTTTTTCTTTCTTTTTTCTTTATTTCTTTCTTCCTTTCTTTCTCTTTCTCTTTCTCTCTGTGTGTGAGTCTGTGTGTGTGTGTGTGTGTGTGTGTGTGTGTGGTGGGTTTCAAAATTTTTTGGAACCTCTTCTGTAGGTGTGGCCTGCTTTATGGTGGAACCTTTTCTAACCGGTTCAGTACATTTGACGAACCGGTTCTACCGAACTGGTGCGAACTGGTAGGAACCCACCTCTGCCACACATCCCCCTGGAATGTACAAACCCCTTGGCAACTTCTACAGTGCCCTTGCTTGTAGAAAGCTAGCTGAAATACATCATTCCAAAGAACTAAAGAACTCTATGAATGACAGAAAGTTGGAGGGAAAAGAATTATCACATTTTTACTCAGTCTTCAGGATTAGCTCTCATGACACTCTTTTTGGAGGTTTAAAAACACTTTATTTGCATTTTATATATGTAGCAAAAAAAAAAAAAACATTTTTCTACTCACAAGATATATCTACCATTATCACTATTCTCCAAAGCACCTGAGGACGGAACAAGAAGCAATGGGTGGAAACTAATCCAGGAGAGAAGCAACTTAGAACTGAGGAGAAATTTCCTGAGAGTGAGAACAATTGATCAGTGGGACAACTTGCCTCCAGAAGTTGTGAATGCCCCAACACTGGAAGTTTTTAAGATGTTGGCCACTTCGTCTGGGACCCTACTTGGTGATTATCCAACATTTTTCTTTTCTTTTTTTTCATTTTCATTTTTTAAAAATAATTTTTATTAAATGTTTTGATCTTTCAAAACAATGGGAAAGACACAGCAAAGAAGAAAAAAAACCACAATAAGACAAAACAAAACATTATAGGCAGTGGGAGCTTTCAAAATTTTTTGGAACCTACTCTGTGGGTGTGGCCTCCTTTCTGGGAGTGGCTTGCCAGCCATATGACCTGGTGGGAGTGGCTTGACGGCCATGTGTTCTCTCTCTCTCTCTCTCTCTCTCTCTCTCTCTCTCTCTCTCTCTCTCTCTTTCCTTCCTTTTGTCTCTTTGACCCTTTTTTCTTTTTTTCCTTTCATCTCTCTCTCACCTTTTTCTTTCTTTCTTTCTTTCTTTTTTCTTTCTTTCTTTCTTTCTTTCTTCCTTTCTTTCTCTTTCTCTTTCTCTCTCTGTGTGAGTCTGTCTGTATCTCGTTCTCTCTCTCTGTATGTGGCTCTTTGCCTCTCTCTCCCTCCCTCCCTCACACTGTCTCTCTCTATGTGAGTCTCTCTCTGTTTCTCTGGGTGTGTGTGTGTGTTTGTTTGTGTGTGTGTGTGTGTGTATCTCTCTCCTCCCTCCCTCTGTGTCCGTGTCTGTTTCTCATTCCCTCTATCCAGTGGTGGGTTTCAAAAAATTTTGGAACCTCTTTTATAGGTTTGGCCTGCTTTCTGGGCCCACTGGTGAAACCTTTTCTAACCGGTTCGGTAGATTTGATGAACCAGTTCTACCGAACTGGTGCGAACTGGTAGGAACCCACCTCTGATTATAGGACAAGGTTATAGTGAGAGGAAGGCAATGAAGAAGGGGGAATTATAAAAGCTGAGAAGCAAAGCCGATATCCAACATTTTTCTACTCACAAGATATATCTACCATTAATGAGTTTGAAACTCTGTTAGTAGATGTCTCTCTACTTTCAGGAGCTTCATCTTCCTTGAAGACTCTTTGAAAAATGGCCTTGATGTTCTCCCCGCTCTGAGCTCGTCTCTTTCTCCCAACCAGAAAATAAATCACTGGGTTAACGCTGCTGTTCAGGCAAGCGCTCAGATAAAAATATGAAGGGAATTGAAAACTTTCCCAGATATAACCCAGCCTAAGAAAATGACCAGTAACTATGTAGAAATACAATGGAAAAGTGAGAATAAGGAAACAGAGAAGAGTAATTAAGATCATCACTAACAGCCTTCCCCGTTTGATCTGTTCAGGTTTCATACATATTTTGATGAACAGGATCACCGTAGAGGCTGTGATCAGTGGAAAGCAAAGCATAGCAATCACAACCAGATGGAGGCTATTGATGACATCGTTTGGAAATAAATGTTCCATAATGTTCTGAATTCCACCCAATAGGAAAGAGAGGATCCAGAAGAGGGAACAGATAGCAGGGGACAAATACGTTGGCCGGGAACAGTGATGCCAGATTGGGAAAAAGATAGACACACATCGGTCGATGCTGACAGTTGTCAGGAGAAATAGACTATTAATATACAAGCTATCTGAGAGGCTACGTATGACAACACTGGAAATTGCTGATAGTGGCAATACTCCAAAATATCGAAGGGAAAGTATTGGAAGAAATATGAGGACCCCCAAATCAGCGAGAGCTAAATTCAGAATTAGCACAGTGAAAGGGTTTCTTTTCATTTGGAAGCCGAGTAGCCAGATGACAATTCCATTCAATGGGAGTCCTATAGAGCAGACGATGAACAAGACTGGCAATACGATATGCTTAGTTTGGTTCTCATTGAAATATGAGATATGCTCTTTTGTAGCATTCCTATTTTCCAGGCTGAGATTCCTCAAGGGACTTTCGTAATGCTCCATAATCTCTTCTTTTAGAATTGAGGTCCCTATTAGAAGTAAAGAAAGACAAGTGAATTCATAATTCCTTTGTCATGTCTTAATAATGACAATATATCAAGAGTGCCTTGATTATAAGCAATTCCATTTAATGGGAGTCCTATACATCAGATAATGAAGGCGACTGAGAATACAATAAAACTTACAAAATCTGAGGATTTTGTGGGAATCTCCACACACAATTACAAAGGGAGAACTTTATGAAGGATATAAAGTGGCAAACTAGCTGAGAAATAACTCTGGAGAATATGAAAGGAGAAAATGTGGAGTATTTCGTATCTTTTCACTGGGACTATTAACTTTGTGAAGTTTCTGCTGTTTTAATTTTCCTGAGATATTTACCCTGCTATGTTTAGATAGATAGCATTACATTGGGAAGTTAGTCCACATGAAATCAGTTGCAATGTGGGTGCCAAATCAATATATAAATATCACAAGAAAGATTTTGATATGAAACATCAGATGGAGAAATTGCTACTTAAATGGATGAATATTAATGCATTTGCTTACGCCTAAATTAGATTAGTTCTTCCAAATATCTTACCTCCTGAATCTATTAATCCAAGGTCTTCAGTGTTGGTGAGAAAAGGTTAGCCTGTGATGTTGTTGAGGTCCAGAATGATGGATGATGACCAAAGCAGTACAAGTTGTAGAGAAAATATCGTTTTAAAGTCCTGGTTTTTCTTTTTTTAGGTTGATCGTTTTTCAGCAGATGACAAAAAGCAGCTTCCACTCATAATAGGCTTTTCTTACAATGTCCAAAACTTTCTCCGTCATCGAAGTGAACTCGAGAGATACGTTGTTGAATAACTTCACAGGATTTAATATCGAAGTAGTGGGTGATAATAAGCAGATCTTTTGAAGAAAATATTCTTTCTGCTCTCAGACAAGGAAGCAGAACTTGCTAAAAGGCTGATGAGATATAGTCTGCATCTTGCGTAGTCAGCACGAACATCAAATGATAAGATAATCTGGGTCTTGTCTTTGCAAATTAATCACCAATTGTGAACAAAAAGTTCAAACAAAGCACACAAACCTAGGCTGCTATCCGAAAATTGAATACATGCACACACACAAACACCCACACACATGGAGTTGCGTTGGTCTCCTCAGCTAAGATTTATCACGAACTTCTGCTCTTCTATTGCTGATCGTCATGTTAAAATGATGCAAATTCCTCTTTTTCTTTAGCCTTCCTCTACACTGGCTCAAGAAACACTTTAGTTAATTGACTATTCTAGATTTACTGAGGCACCAGTAGGTCTTCTGAAAAGGGCTTAGTGCTGTTGCAACAGTGCCAAGGAAACTCCTCAAGACACCTTCATAATGCTCCATAATCTCTTCTTTAGAATTCTGGTTCCTGATAGAAGTAAAGAAAGAGAAGTGACTTCATAATGGTTCATAATTGGTTGCAGCTTAATAATGACACTATAGGCAGAATGCCTTGACTACAAGCAATTCCACATAATGGGAGTCCTATAATGAAGGCAACTGAGAATACAATTTCACTTAATATAAGTTAACCCCAATTACTGATAGTATCATAGCCCAAACATTCTCCAGTAGCATTCATATTTGCCAGGCTGAGATTTATCAAGGGACTTTTGTAATGCTCCAAAATCTCTTCTTTTGGAATGGAAGTTCCTGTTACAGAAAAAAAAGAAGTAGATTCAATAATTCCTCAATCGTAAGGCTGGAATGGACTTCAGTGGTCTTCTAGTTCAACCTCTAGCTCAAGGCAAGAGTCTTAGACTATCCAAGTCAAACAGTTGTCCAGTCTATTTTTGCAAGCCTCCAGTGATGGTCATGCATGGCCCTGGAAGGCAAGGCAAGGTATTCCATTAATTGTCTGTCTCACTGTCAGGACATTTCTCCTTATTTCTAGGTTGTATCTCTCTTCAAGAACCTTCAGAATAGCAGAATAACAGGGTTGGAAGTGACCTTGGAGATCTAGTACAACGTCATAGACAAGCAGGAGACCCTATGCCAGTGGTGGGTTTCAAAAAACCTACTCTGTGGGTATGGCCTCCTTTGTGGGAGTGGCTTGCCAGCCATGTGACCTGGTGGGAGTGGCTTGCCAGCCATGTGTTCTCTCTCTCTCCCCCTCTCTCTCTCCTTCCTTTTGTCTCTCTGTCCCTTTTTCCTTTTTTCTTTCATCTCTCTCTCACTTTTTCTTTCTTTTTTCCTTTTTTCCTTTTTCTTTCTTTCTTTCTTTCTTTCTTTCTTTCTTTCTTTCTTTCTTTCTTTCTTTCTTTCTCTTCTTTCTCATTCTCTCTCTGTGTGAGTCTGTGTGTGTGTGTGTGTGTGTGTGTGTGTGTGTGTGTGTATGTCAGTGGTGGGTTTCAAAAATTTTTGGAACCTCTTCTGTAGGTGTGGCCTGCTTTCCAGGTCCACTGGTGTAACATCTTCTAACCGGTTCAGTAGATTTGACGAACCAGTTCTACTGAACTGGTGCGAACTGGTAGGAACCCATCTATGCCTTCTGGACAAATGGCTATCCAATCTCTTCTTAAAAACCTCCAATGCTGGAGCACTCATAACTCCTGAAGGTAAGTCGTTTCGCTGGTTAATTGTTCTCCTTTCAGAAAATGTCTTCTTAGTTCTAGATTGCTTCTCTCCTTGATTAGTTTCCATCCATTGTTTCTTGTCCTGCCTTCTGGTGCTTTGGAAAATAGGTTGACTCCCCCTCTTCTTTGTGGCAGTTTCTTAGATATTAAACTCTGTTATCATGTCATTCCAAGTCCTTCTTTTCCCTAGACTAGACATACCCAATTTCTGCGACCATTCTCTATATGTTTTAATCCCCAGCCTTCAGGACTCTTTCCAAAATCTCAACCTTATTATTATTTTTTGGGTAGATGTTTTAGATGTTTATTAACATTTGTAGGCCGCCCTTTTCCCTGAGGGGACTCAGGGCAGCTCACATAAAATCAGGGAGGGGGAATAGCAAACAATGACGTAGACACATATAATAAAAGTAATAAGCAATATACATTCATCATTCGGGAGGGGTGGCTATCCTTGTCCCCAGGCCTGACGGGCTAGCCAGTTCTTAAGGGCTGTGCGGAAGGCCTGGACGGTGGAGAGGGTACGAATCTCCACGGGGAGCTCGTTCCAAAGGGTCGGGGCTACTACTGAGAAGGCCCTCCTCCTTGGGTATTTATATATTCCACTGATTATGTCTTGTCTTAACCTCTGGTGCCCAAGAGACTATGTCAATCCTCTCTTCTTTGTGGGGTCCCCTCAAGTACTAGAAGGCAGTTGTGTCTATAGTCGATGTATTCTGTTCTTGTAGAAAGCTGAAAAGAAAGAGAAATAAATTCTCAAATCAGTTGAAGCTGGATTACCAGAGTGATCCCATCTAAAACCGGAAATATTTGCAAAGATATTACTTAAATTTGAACATACAAAATGTCTTCTTCCCTCTCTTCTGCAAGCAGAGGGAGATGCAGGGGCAGAGAAATCCCAAGCTTTGAGATTCCACTCTGCATTCCTGGATGTACCATATTTTTTGGCGTATAAGATGCACTGGAGTATAAGATGCATCTTAGGTTTTTTTTTGGGGGGGGGAATAGGAAAAAAAATCTGCCTACCAGGTATTTGTCTGGCTAGTGTCCTTAGTCTGGCCAGCTTAAGCACATAAATTTGCTGGTTTTGAGTGTGGTGATTGGAGATTAAAAAAACAGCTTCTAATACACAGCTACTTGTGGAAGAGAGAAGTAATGAGAAAATCAGGCAAAGCTTCACTCATTAACACCTCATTAGGTCTGGAAAAACACTTCGAAAAAGCTACATTCCGAGTATAAGATGCACCCAAATTTTCAGCCTCTTTTAGATGGTGTGTGTGTGCGTCTTATACTCCGAAAAATACAGAAAATAGTTCCGTTCAAAATTGTGGGGATTTTGTGGGAATCTCCACACACAATTACAAAGGGAGAACTTTTTGAAGGAAATAAAATGGTAAACTAGCTGAGAAATAAATTTTGGGAGAAAATTTGGAGTATTTCGTATCTTTTCACCAGGACTATTAACATTATGAAGTTTCTGCTGTTTTAATTCTCCTGAGATATTTATCCTGTTCTGTTTAGATAGATAGCATTACATTGGGACGTTAGTCCACATGAAATCAGTTGCAATGTAGGTGCCTATCAATGTATAACTATCACAAGAAAGGTTTTGATATGAAATATCGGGTGGAGAAATTACTATTTAAGTGGATGAATATTAATGCATTTGCTTATGCCTAAATTAGATTAGTTCTTCCAAACCTCTTCCCTACCTGAATATATTAATCCAAGGTCTTCAGTGTTGTTAAGAAAAAGTTAACCTGTCCTGTTGTTGAGGTCCAGAATGATGGATGATGACCAAAACAATACAAGTTGTAAAGAAAATATGATCGGGTTTAAGCCCTTTGTTTAATAGTTTAATTGTAGTTCAGCAGATGATGAACAATATCATATAAGGCTTTTCTTACAATGTCCAAAATTTGTCTGTCACTGATGTGAACCTGAGAAATACATTGTTGAATAACTTCACAGAATTTAATATTTTGTTAATTGATTTTTTTAGAAAAATTTTTTTTTGCAAATGTTTACCTCCCCCCTTGCCCTCCCCCCACCCTCCTTCTCCTTCCCCCTCCTCCTGCTTCTCCTTCTTCTCCTCCTCACCTGATTTTTATGTCTTTCTCTGCCTCTGCCTACCTTTTCATCCCTTTTTCCTAGTACAGGGTATCTGCTCAAGCCCTCACTGATGTGACTGCCAGCCAAAGAATTCCAGAGTCTCACCTCACCTCACCTGGCAGCAGCCACTTTCTCACCTGAGTGCCTGGGACTGCGAACTTCCAGCCAGCTTCCCCAATGATCTTGCTTGCAGGAAGCTAGCAGGGAGTTGCCACATCTAATGACAGTGCGATTCTGTTAATGCAAACTTAGGAGGACAAACTCTCGCTTCCCACATCTTTCCCCAATCTTCAACATGAACTTGGACAGCTTTATTTTTTTTTTGAGGCAAACAAATCTTTGTTATTCTTTATTTCTGTAGCAAATAAGATACAGTTTTATATTCATAAAAGATATCCAGCATTAAAGAAAAGCTAAAATATTGTATTTAGAGAGGCTGTAAAATTATGTCGGTACACTTTTATCAGATTTCAGGAGCTTCGTCTTCTCTGAAGACTCTTTGAAAAATGACTTTGATGCTCTCCCTTGTCCGAGCACTTTTCTTTCTCCCAACCAGGAAATAGATTACAGGGTTAACACTACTGTTGAGGGAAGTACACAGACTTGAGTAGAAATCCAGTTCATAAATATATAAAAAAACCTTCTTATTAAGAACTTCAGTAAGAAACAGATAGATATCTAATGGAAGAGTAAAAATAAGGAAACAGAGAAGAGTAATTAAGATCATCACTAAAAGTCTTCTCCGTTTGATCTGTTGGGATTTAAGACATATTTTGATGAACAGGATCACAGAAGAGATTGATATCATCGGAAGGCAAAACACAGCAGTGACAATTAAAACAACTTTTGTCAAGATTTTATCATACTTAAACACATATTCCAAAAAGCTCAGAATTCCAACCAGGAGGAAAGAGATGATCCAGAGGAAGGCACAGACAGCAGAGGACAAATATTTTGGCCGGGAACAGCGATGCCAGATTGGGAAGATGACACAGACACACCGGTCAATGCTGATAGCCGTCAGAAGAAATAGACCACTGTTATATGTAACATTGAAAAGGCAAAAGACAATTAGCCTAAGAATATCTCTCTCTAAAACATGTGTCAAAACTTCAATGCAATTTATAGTCGTAAATAAGAGAAACCCAAAGTCGGCAATAGCTAAATTAAGAATCAACACAGTGAAAGGGTTTCTCTTAATTTGGAAACCAAGTAGCCAGATAACAATTCCATTTAATGGGACTCCAATATGACAGATGATGAATACAACCAAGAAAGCGATACGTCCAGAATAATCTGACATAATTTGACCTTCATTATAATCTGACATCTTTTTATCTTCATAGAAATAGTTGGTAGTATTATAGTCCGGATACTCTTCTGTAGCGTTCATGCCTGCCAAGCTGAAATTCACCAAGGGACTTTTATAATGCTCCAATAATCTCTTCTATTAGAATGGAAGTTCCTATTTGAAGGGGAAAAAAGAGCAGATTGGATTAAATAATTCATCAATAATTGTCATATTGTCAAATCTAAACATCTTTGTATGTAGGCTGAGTCAACTTTTGATGATGATGGTGATGGTGATGGTGATGGTGATGATGGTGATGGTGATGGTGATGGTGATGATGATGATGATGATGATCATCATCATCATCATCATCATCATCATCATCACATATTTTAATAAGATACTTAGTTGTTACCTAGGACACTGGCAGCATCCCGTATCAAACATTAACACCAGTCAATGATATTTGTGATACATTTTTGAATGTTCACTTAACTGAGTTTCATGTTTAATGAATAAAGTTAATAATAATAATAATAATAATAATAATAATAATAATAACAACACAACAACAACAACAACAACTCCGCCGTGCCAGTCCCAAGCCCGGATGAGAAAGGAGGAGGGTTGGGGTCAGATTGGCAATCTGGCCCCATAAAAAAAAAACCCGCCAACCCATACAATATGGTGAAAGAAATGAATAAAATTTTATACTGCGTCGGTCGTCGCGCGGGTTAACAAGGGCTGCGGCGGATGTTGGGGTCTCTGGACATCCATCGACAAGTGGGCTAAAAGTGGACCAGCCAACAAAATGACAAAAATATAGTGCAGATGAAAACCGTGCCATAATGGCCTGTTACTACAACTCAGAGCCAGAAAAAAGAGGTTATTTAAAGCAAATGTATGAATTATGGAAATAACAATATCCAGATTCAAATGTTAGTGAACAACGACTAGCAGATCAAAGGCGATTTATTATACGGAATAAAGTGTTTAGTGAAGTTAAACTTGAGGAAATTCAGGCAAATTGCAAAACCAAAAAAACAATATCATAAGCGAAATAACTGATATTCAAGACACAACTAAAGACATTATAATAGAACTCCCAGAAGAAGCTCTCGCGGAGGAAATAACACCACCACCACTAGAACCAGTTATCACTGAACCAACTGATGAACTAACTCAAAAACAAAAAGAATTGAAGGATAAGATCATGGAGCATTTTCTGCTTAATGAGGAAAGGCAACGTTTACCATCACTAAACACTGTGCCTAAGAAAATTTTGGCCCCTGTCATGAAAATGGTTAATGCAGTGTTTTCAACAATTGAATCGGGATCCATCTTGGAAACAAACCAGTTAATGTACAGCACAGCTGTAATAGTCACTAATGAACTAGGCATTAAAATCAATGTACCTAGTCACACAACAGAAAAAGCATCAAAGCCAAAGTGGAAAATCCGATTAGAACAAAAAGTCAAAAAATTAAGGGTAGATGCTAGTAACTTAAAGAACATGCATGAGCAATGGCTTAAAAACAACAAAATCATAGATCAGCTAATCAGAAGATATAGATTGGATACAAGAAACATCAATGAAGCTGTAAAGATTGTAAAACCAGCAGAAAAACAGCAACAGCCAGAAAAATTGAAAGATATGCGGCATGAATCATCCAATATAAACAAAATCAGCAATTTCGATCAGACCAACGGCATTTTTATCAAAGTCTTAATGTGAATGGCGACACCAAAAGTGAAAAACCAGAAAAGCAGGCCACAGTTTAATTCTGGAAAGAATTGTGGGAAAATGCAAAGGACTACAATAAGGAAGCAAAGTGGATACATAACTTTGAGAAAAGCATTGGCAACAAACAAATGCAAGTATTAGAAATAACAACTGAGATGGTAAAAAATCAAGTAAAAAAGGTAAAGAGTTGGACATCACCTGGAAAGGACCAATTACATGGTTTCTGGCTCAAATATCTGACCAGTTTACATGCAGTAATGGCCAGGCAACTGAATGAAATTTTACAAAAGGGCCAAATTGATGAATGGTTGACAACTGGAAAAAATACTTGATTCAGAAAGATGCAACTAAAGGAACAACACCTGAAACTACAGACCAATAACATGCTTGCCAACAACCTTCAAATTACTCACTGGCATTATTGCAGATAACATGATGGATTATTTGGAAACAAACAACATCTTTCCAATAGAGCAAAAAGGCAACAAAAGAAGGAGCAGGGGCACAAAAGATCAGCTCCTAATTGATAACATGATATTAGAAAATTGTAAGAACAGAAAAACGAACTTGAATATGGTCTGGATTGATTACAAAAAGGCATTTGACTCACTGCCACATAGTTGGATCATAAAATGCTTAGAAACAACTGGCATTAGCAAAAATATTACTGCCACATAGTTGGATCATAAAAATGCTTAGAAAAAAACTGGCATTAGCAAAAATATTACAACCTTTACTGAAAAGGCGATGAAACAATGGAGAACTGAGTTGGCAGTAGGGAATGAGATCTACGGAATGGTTAATATAAAGCGAGGAATTTTCCAGGGTGATTCACTTTCACCTCTTCTCTTCATCATCGCAATGATCCCACTATAAGTAATCTTTAAAAGAATGAAATTAGGCTACCAAACAGCCAAAGAAGCTGAAAAATTTCGCATTTACTATATATGGATGATTTGAAACTCTATGGAAAGTCAGAAATAGAAATCCAATCATTGACAAACACAGTCCGAGTATTCAGCACCGATATTTCAACGCAGTTTGGCATGGAAAAATGCGCCACTGTATCTATAAAAAGGGCAAAATCACTGCATGTGGGGGAATTGAAATCCCCAATGGCCAACTAATTAAATGCAAAGAAAATGAAGCTTACAAATACTTAGGCGTTCTGCAGTTTGGATAACATCAAGCATGGAGAAGTAAAAACTATTGTCAGGTGAGAGTACACCAACAGAGTTAGGAAAATTTTGAAATCTAAATTGAATGGTGGAAATACAATCAAGGCCATAAATACCTGGACAATACCAGTTATAAGATACACAGCTGGTATAGTTAACTGGACACAATCTGATTTGGACATTTTGGACCGAAAAACCAGGAAACTAATGACAATGCACTACAGTTTACATCCACGTGGTGATACTGATAGACTATTCCTGCCCCGAAAATCAGGTGGTAGAGTATTATTACAAATGAAGCAAACAGTTGGAGAAGAAAAACATGCACTGGCTGATTATTTAAAAGAAAGTCAAGAACATCTATTAATCGAAGTAAAGAACAAAAATCTATTGAATGTCCAACAGATGAAACAAGAATACAGAAAAGATGTGATAAAATCAAGAAAGGAGAGTTGGCAGAAAAAAGCATTGCATAGCCAATTTCTGGAAAAAATAAAAGATAAAGTGGACAGTGAACAAACTTGGTTATGGTTAACAACAGGTACATTAAAGAAAGAAACAGAGTCACTAATCCTGGCTGCGCAAGAACAAGCTATCCGCACAAATGCCATTAAGGCCAAAATCGAAAATCCTCTGATGATGCCTATACACCCCGAGAGTATAGATGAATCTCCAAGTGTTCTGAGTGACTCTCAGAGAGCTGAGGATCAACCTCCAAAGTGCTAACCAGCAGATGCCTGCAAAGAATGTAAGTCCTTCTATTCTCCACCATTCAGTCACAACTAAAGAAGCTTCTTGGATGAGAAGCAAAATATATTCCAGGAAAAAACCAAGAAAGTCCAGTTCTTTTTTGAAAAGCACCTTTGTCATTGCATTGCAAGATTATTTCAGAAAAAGACAATTGAGATTTAAATAACTATAAGCATATAATGTCACAAAATATTTTATGTGAAAAACCAGGAGCAGAAAATACTACTTAACCAGATGAAAATTATTGCATTGGTCTAAGATCCACCAAACATCTTACCTTTCTCAAGCAACTGGTCCGGGGTCTTCCAATTTGATGAGAAGAAGTTTACTGTATCATGTAATTGACTAGTATAGGCAATTTAGCAACTGACAATGGCCAAATCAGAACAAGTTATAGAGAAAATAGGATGGGTATTAAGTCTTGTTGGACATTCATCAAGGAGAACCTGTCAGACGTGTTGTTGAACAATTTACAGGATTAAAAGTTGGAGCATCAGGCAGTCTAAGCAGATCGTTTGAAGAAAATATTCCTTCTGCTTGGGGATGAGGAAGCAGATCTTGCTAAAAGTCTCAAACAACTTTATTTATTCTGTGCTTTGCCTAATCAGTGTGAACATCAAATGATTAGAAGATTTGGTTCCTGTTTTTGCAGGATAATCAACAGCCGCAGAAGGAGGAGACTGCCCATAAACCTAGTCAACTCTGAGGAAAAAGAAAAATATTTACTTTTTCAACTAATCTGGTCTCTTCATCTGATAATTTTTATCATGAATCTCTGCTTTCAAAACTTTGGTCTTCATGCTAAAGTTTGGGGGTGGGGGAGGACTAAAAACCTTACAAAGTTAATTGAGAAAACCCATAAGATTTTAGTAGCTTTTAATATTAAATGAAATACGGAAATACATTGTTTCTAAAAAATATCTGTTATTATATTTGCACATCTGTGGGTCAGATTAAGTCATCCAACGTTATGACACATCTGAAAATCACTGATTAAGCTCTTCAAAGTTTGAATGGTAGATTATTGTCCTGTTATTGAGGATTGGAGTGATTGACAAAGGCAAAATTATAGGGAAAATATGATAAACTCTTAATTGTCCAGACAGATCATTGACAAAAAGGAAGTCCATTCACCCGTCATAAGTGACAATGGGAATGAAAGAATTGCCTGCAAAATTTGATACAGGTGGAAGTAGAGACTTAACAGAAATCTTCAAAGGCATTAGGACTCCTTGAACTACATCACTGATGATTCCGTTCTGGAGATGAATTATTGAGTCTGCCATCTGCACCTCTATAATTGCTAGGTTTGGCTCTGCCACCAAACAAGACAGACACAAACTTCAACAGATGAGTAAAACTTCAGAAAAAACAATGGCTCCAACTTGCCTTCCGTTGAGGACCTGTATACTGCAGGAGTCAAAAAGAGGGCTGAGAAAATATCTACAGACCCCTCAAATCCTGGATATATATTGTTTCAACTTCTACCCTCAAAATGACGTTATGGAGCATTGCACAACAGAACAACTAGACACAAGGACAGTTTTTTCCATGCATGCCATCACTCTGCTAGATAACTATTCCAACAATAATGTCAAACTATTTACTAAGACTGTATTATTATTATTATTATTCTCATCCTTCCTGTTACCTAGTTCTTTTCTACTTGTGATTATAACCTTGTTGTTTGTATCTTATGATGTATATGTTTCATTTAATTTCCTAGTATGATTTTAATTCCTTATTTAGTATCCTATGACTATCACTGTTGTTTCTTATGATTCTTGATGAATGTATTTTTATGTACACTGAGAACTGATGCAGCGAAGACAAATTCCTTGTGTGTCCAATCACACTTGTCCAATAAGAATTCTATTCTATTTTTACAAAACTTAAAACGTCAGCAGCATCATAGGAAATGAGGATCAATCTCTTACAGAAAACATGGACCAGGTATTCTCTTCTAGCATGAAAAAGTGAGTCTAAAAATGCACACACATACACCTTGCCTATGTGACCCCAAGATGTGGTGATTGGCTTCTTTAGAAAATCAGGATTAATCAGAAAGTCATGTGACTGTCAACAAAGAGGAAGAGACTTTCCAGGAATCTAGGAAGTTTAGCACACAATGTGCATTTTTTAAAAAACACATCCATGACATAGGATCTCTTATCTACAAAATCTGATAAGGAATGACTCATCCAAATGTCTTATCTCTCACCTCCAAGATATACCATGTTTTCCCAAAAATAAGACAGGGTCTTATTTTCTTTTGACCCCCTACTCCACCAATAAGCACTTGGCCATATTTTTGGGAAGGCATTATTATAATTTTTGAGGTGCAGGAGGCGGCGAGCGTGGTCATCTCATGGCTGCTGCTGTGTTGCCATATTTTCAGGGAAGGCTTATTTTGGGGGGAGGGCTTATTTAGCACATGGACTCAAAAGTCGAATTGGGCTTATTATCTGGGGAGTCTTATTTTCTGGGAAACAGGGTAAGTTAATACAAATTTCTCTTTATGCTACAGCATGGGTGTAAAACTGATGTCCTGCTCGGGGGAACACAATCTGGCCCATGGGGTGCTTATATCTGACCCACAAAGCCAGCCTGGAAATATTAATATTGTTGGGAAGGCCCCCCCCCCCCATGGTCCATTTTTGGCTGTCAGAGTGCTGCAGGAGACCGTGGCGACTGAAAATGGCCCGTGGAGGAGCACACAAGCCCCCCCCCCCATGCCCCATTTTGGCCGGCAGGGTGCTACAGGAGGTGTCTGTCCCATCTCCCCCTGTCCTCCTCCCACCAACCCTCTGAGGAGAACTACAATGCTGATCCAGCTCTCAAAAAATCCAGTTTGACACCCCTGTTCTAGAGAGACGTTTCCCAGGCATGGGCTCCAGCATGAGCCTGAAAGCTCAGAAGGCAGAACCTCTCGTCCCGGTGACCAACCCAGATTGTGTGTGGTTTTTTTTTCTTTCTTTCTTTTATTCCTTTCTTCTTGTTGTTTACTGTTATATTTGTGTGTGTGTGTGTTTGTGTGTTTGTGTGTTTGTGTGTGTGTGATGAAAGACCTCTTTTAGGTTTTTGGCATTTGGGTGTTTCTCTTCCTATCTTATTTGCGAACTTTTTTCCTTATTTGCCCATCACACACAATGTGGAACAATAATTGAGTAAAACAACATATATGTATACAATGAGTGTAAAAAACCATAAACACATAAAAAAGATTCTTGTAAACTGTCAAGAGAAATTGGTACGTAGGGAACAGGTAAATCTGATTATTCCTTATTCTCCTCCTTTTCTTCTTCCACCTCCTCCTTCTTCTCCTCCTTCTCCTCTTTCTCACCTGATTTTTATGTCTTTCTCTGCCTCTGCCTACATTTTCATCCCTCTTTCCTAGTGCAGAGTATCTCCTTAAGTGCTCACTGATGCGACTGCCAGCCTAAGAATTCCAGAGTCTCACCTCACCTCACCTGGCAGCAGCCACTTTCTCACCTGAGTGCCTGGGACTGCCAACTTCCAGCCAGCTTCCCCAATGATCTCGGTTGCAGGAAGCCAGCAGGGAGTTGCCACATCTAATGACAGTGGGATCCTGTTAATGCAAACTTAGGAGGACAAACTCTCGTTTCCCACCTCTTTCCCCAATCTTCAACATGAACTTTGATAGCTTTATTTTTTTTTGAGGCAAACAAATCTCTGTTATTCTTTATTTCTGTAGCAAAAAAAGATACAGTTTCATATTCATAAAAGGTATCCAGCAGTAATGAAAAGCTAAAATATTGTATTTAGAGAGGCTGTAAAATTATGTTGGTACACTTTTATCAGATTTCGGGAGCTTAGTCTTCTCTGAAGACTCTTTGGAAAATGACCTTGATGCTCTCCCTTGTCCGAGCTCTTCTCTTTCTCCCAACCAGGAAATAGATCACAGGGTTAACACTGCTGTTGAGGGAAGCACTCGGATTTAAGTAGAAATCCAGTTCATAAAAATACATATAAAAGTTCTTATTAAGAACATGAGTAACAAACAGATAGATATATAACGGAAGAGTAAGAATAATGAAACAGAGAAAAGTAATTAAGATCATCACTAAAAGTCTTCTCCGTTTGATCTGTTGGGATTTAATACATATTTTGATGAACAGGATCACAGAAGAGATTGATATCACCGGAAGGCAAAAAACAGCAGTGACAATAAAATGGAGATTTGTGAAGATTTTATCATACACAAACGCATATTCCACAAGTTGCAGAATTCCACCCAGGAGGAAAGAGATGATCCAGAGGGAGGCACAGACAGCAGAGGACAAATATTTTGGCCGGGAACAGTGATGCCAGATTGGGAAGAGGACACAGACACACCGGTCAACGCTGATAGCTGTCAGAAGAAATAGACCACTGATATATGTAACATGGAAAAAACAAAAGAAAAATAGCCCCAAAACTCCTGGCCCTAAAAAGTGTATCAAACATTCAATGCAATATATAGTCATAAATACGAGAAACCCAAAGTCGGCAATAGCTAAATTAAGAATCAACACAGTGAAAGGGTTTCTCTTAATTTGGAAGCCAAGTAGCCAGATAACAATTCCATTTAATGGGACTCCAATAGAACAGATGGTGAGTACAACTGAGAAAGAGATACGTCGAGAATAATCTAACAAAATTTGATCTTCGTTATAATCTGACATGTTTTTATCTTCGTAGAAATAGCTGGTCATATTATAGTTCGGATACTCTTCTATAGCGTTCATGCCTGCCAAGCTGAAATTCATCACGGGACTTTTATAATGCTCCAATAATCTCTTCTATTAGAATGGAAGTTCCTATTTGAAGAAAAAAAAGAGCAGATTGGATTAAATAATTCATCAATAATTGTCACATTGTCATATCTAAACATCTTTGTGTATAGGCTGAGTCAACTTTGGACTGATGATGATGATCATGATCATCATCACATTTTTAATAAGGTATTTAGTTGTTACCTAGGACACTGGCAGCATCACATATCAACCATTAACACCAGTCAATTATATTTGTGATGCATTTTTAAGTGTTCACTTGACTGAGTTTCATGTTTAATGAACAAATATATAATAACAATAACAATAACAATATCAATGGAATGGAAATGGAAATGGCAAAAACAAAAACAAAAACAAAAAAATTCAAATATGGTGAATACAAAAAAAATGAAATTTATGCTGGCTGAACCGTCACCCGGATTAACAAGGGTTCCTTTGGATGCTATGGCTCCTGGGCATTCGGCGCAAAATGAGCTACAGGGCTCAGCTCCCTCTGCTAGGCTACCAGGGTATGGAGCTGACAAGCTACTGGAAGAAAAAGCGAAAATGTGAAAAATCTGGCCTAGAGAAGAAAACATCTCTATTATGAAAGCTTACTATCAGTCTGACACAGCAAAACATGGATTTCAAAAATGAATGTATCAGAATGATCTCGCCCAGCGGTTTCATGTAGATGTTGAAAAGTAGGGGGGACAAGACCGAACCCTGTGGCACCCCATACGTTAGGGGCCTAGGGGTCGATCTCTGCTCCCCAACTAATACCGACTGCGACCTGTCCGAGAGGTAAGAGGAGAACCACTGCAAAACAGTGCCTCCCACCCACACCTCCTGCAGTCGTCGCAGAAGGATACCATGGTTGATGGTATCGAAAGCCGCTGAGAGGTCAAGGAGAACCAGGATGGAGGCAAAGCCTCTGTCCCTGGCTCTCCAGAGGTAATCGGTCAATGCGACCAAAGCAGTGTCCCTCCGCGGCCAATCTCAGTCCAACACAGTCCAAGCAAAGTACAAGCACAAGGGGTTTCAAACCACCCTCGTGCCACCCCCATTCGCATGGGGGGGGAGGCCATTCCCAATAGCCACCAGACGCTACTCGCGCTGTTCGTGCCACCCGTGTTGTCGAAGGGGAGGGGAGGGGGAGCTGCTCATATATTTCTTCCTCACCGACTCCCAGGTCTCAAAGCAACCCGCAGCAGTTCTTCGGCTTAAAAGCTTACTCAAGCCGTCCTTATCATCTCTGTGGGGGGGCTTTCTTTGATGACCACCATTCCCGGATCCTCTCCAGTTCTTCTCGCCCAGGCTTAGCTCCTTGGGTGCTAGATACCACTGCCGCCGCTACCAAGTTCAGAGGAGAAAAAGCTGCCCCACAGCTGATTCAAAAAACTGCTCTACAGCTGATCTTCAGAGCCGTCGCGCCGCAAACTAGCACTTCAGGAAGCACTGAAGAACAAACACGAGAGAAAGAATTGGGTTTGAAAATAGAAAATAACCAAAGAGGCAAGAAGAGGAAGCCTCAATGGAAAATTCATTTGGAATTGAAGATCAAAAAATTTCGTGGAGACTTGAGCAACTTGAAGAACCTAAGGCAAGATCAACTAAAGAACAAGCTAGTCAAAAGCAGCCTGGAAGCAAGATACGATTTGGAGAATAAAGAGATTGTAATAGTAATTGAAGAGCTGAAGAAGAGGGTTGTTGCCGTTGCTGAAAAGATTAAAAGATATGAAAACCGAGTAACTCAATTCAAGGAAAACTCACAGTTCAGAGCAAATCAGCACCAGTTTTATAAGAGGATAGAAAGTGGAGATGGAGTAACAACAAATGAAAAGCCTGATAAAGAGAAAGCTTTGAAATTCTGGAAGATATTGTGGGAAAACAAGAAGAAGCACAACGGAAATGCAAAATGGATCAAACAGATTGAGGATTCTACTAAAGTACATAAAATGAAAGATGTGAAAATAACAAAAGAAATGGTGCAAAGACAGTCAAGAAAAGTGAAGAATTGGACTACACCTGGACCAGATGAGTTACATGGCTTCTGCTTAAAGGCACTTACAAGTGTGCACAAAGATTGGCAGCCCAAATGAACCAGATGTTAAAAACACCTGAAAATAATGAATGGATGAAAACTGGGAGGACATTTTGATCCATGAAACTGGGAGGACATTTTTGATCCAAAAAGATAAAGAAAAAGGAAAGGATCCTGGAAAATATAGGCCAATCACCTGTTTGCCAACAACATACAAGCTCCTTACTGGTATCACTGCAAACCAAATTTACGGATATTTCAAAAGAAAGAACTTGCCTGCTGTTGAACATAAAGGAATGCTGCAAAAATTCAAGAGGAACAAAGGACCAACTGCTAATTGACAAACTAATCCAAAAGAATTCGTAGAAAATATGAACCAACCTGTTCACGGCTTGGATAGACTATAAGAAAGCATTTGATTCAGTTTCCCATAGTTGGATCACGAAATGCCTGAAAATCTTTGGCATCAGCAGCAACAAACAAAAATTCATGGAAACTTCAATTAACCTCTGGAAAAAGAAGCTTATGACTAATGAAGAAGTACTGGGTGAAGTTGAAATTAAACGAGGCATTTTCCAGGACGATTCCCTTTCACCCCTACTTTTTGTACTCTCAATGCTACCGCTGACAATCATTTTGAAGAAGATGAACTATAGATACAAATTGGCAAAGAAAGGACTTAAAATATCGCACTTGGTGTACATGGATGATTTGAAGCTGTTTGGCAAAACAAAAGCTGAACTGAATTTATTAATTGAAAGCACAAAAGAATTTAGCCAAGACATTGGTATCAAGTTTGGAATTGACAAATGTGCAACAATGGCAACCAAAGCAGGCAAGGTCATAGAAGATGATGGAATAGAACATGAGAATGAAGGAATGATAAAGGCAGTAAAACCAGAAGAAAGCTACAAGTACTTGGGAATTTTAGAGGCCTCTGACATAATGCATAATAAAGTCAAAGAATTAACTTCAGCCAAGTACATTCTACAAATTCGCAAGATATTAAAGTCCAAATTGAGTGGAGGAATCATCATAAAAGCCATAAATACCTGGGCTATACCTGTGATTCGATACTATGCAGGGATAATTGACTGGACCCAGATGGAGTTGGACAATTTGGACAGAAAAACAAGGAAGCTTATGACAATGAATCCTGCTTTGTACCCTAAAAGTGAGATTGACCGATTATATCTACCAAGAATAGAGGGTGGTCGAGGACACCTACAAGTAAAACAGATGGTGGAAGAAGAATAACACAGCTTGAATGATTACATCCAGAAAAGTGAAGAACCACTGATTAAGGAAGTAAATAAAGGAGGCCCCTTAAAGAAAACTAAGTCAAAAGCTGAATATAAGAAAGAAGTAATTGGGAAGTGAGATGAAAATTGGAAAAACAAAGCTATGTATAGCCAATACTTGAAAAGTATTGAAGGCAAAGCTGACCAAAAGCTAACTTGGAACTGGTTTAAGATCAGGAGCACTGAAAAAAGAAACAGGAGGCTTTATTTTGGCAGCTCAAGAACAAGAGTTAGCCACAAACTGCATGAAGGCAAAAATTCAGAATGTTACCACCAAAAGCAAATGTTGCCTCTGTATTGAGAAAGACGAGACAGTCGACCACTTGAACAGTCGGTGCAGAAAAATTTCACAAACTGACTACCTACAACGCCATGACCGCGTTGCTAAGATCATTCACTGGAAATTGTGCCAAAAGTTTGGATTTGAGTATAGCAAAAACCACTGGAAACATCAGGCTCAGAAGGTTTTAGAGAATGAGAAAGTCAAGATCTTGTGAGACTTCAGAATTCAAACTGACAGACACTTGGCCCACAACACACCTGACATAACAATAGTTGAAAAGAAAAAAAGTATGGTTCATAGACATTGCAATACCTGGAGATGCACGAATTGAAGATAAACAGCAAGAAAATATCACAAAGTACCGGGACTTGCAAATTGAAGTTGGGCGACTGTGGAAAAAGAAATCATCTGTTGTCCCAATTGTAGTTGGAGCCCTTGGAGCAATACCCAAACGGCTACCTTGCTATTTGGAAATTTTAAATTTTTTTAAAAGAACTTTTGTCATAAAAAAAAAACCTTAACAAAATGGTTGAAAAATAAAATTGGAGAAACTCATTTTTATATCATGATCCTTATAATTGGAGTTGTGGATAATTTAATTTGTACATTGATGGTCAGCATTACAGGAAAAAGTAGTTGAGTTTTAGGTAACTCTCAACATATAAACATCACCCCAAAATAATGAAAAAGCAGGTAGAGGTTTAATAGACAAATATTTTTCTCTTCACTTATGTTTAAATTAAATCAGTTTTTCCAAACCTCTTACCAATCCTTACCTATTGGTCCAAGGTCTTCAAAGTTGTTGAGAAGATTAATATCTTATGTTATTGATGGAGGGACCAATGATGGCCAAAGCAGAAGAAGCTGCAGAGAAAATGTGATTGTCCTGGTCAAGCTAATTGTACTTCAGCAAATGAAGACCTCTCCCCCCCCCCCCGGTACTACACTTTGCTAATTATGTCCAAAATATGACACATCAAAGACAAACGGGCAGATGTGTTGCTTGATAATTCATAGCATTTAACGTTGGAGTAGCTAGCACTGATAAGCAAATATTTGCAGATTTTGCATATCTAATCTAGGTCAGGAAAACTTGTGTTCCTTTCTCATGCAAGTCACATGCAACTAGACGTTGTGTGAACATCAAGTGATAAGACACTCTGATTCTTGTCTTTGCACAATAATCATCAACTGTGACTGTAGAAGAAGACGTCCCATGACCCTAGGCAACTGGAAAGAAAAGGGAAATAGTTTTATATTTCAGTTGGACTGGTCCACTCATCTGAAATGTTTTACCATGAACATCAGCTCATAAACCTCACAACATCCCTGACGTATGACCATTCTTTCATGGACAATTCAAAATTATGACCATGTTACTATAACCCCTCTTTGGAATTCTAGCCATCCATGCCAGAATCCACATGGTTCGCATGAGGGCTTTCTCGGTGCTGACAACCTTCCCCTAACCCGTCTGCATGTACACCCTCCCAAATACTTGGTCACCCCTGCTCAGCTTCCTTGACTTCCTTCACCTTGGACGTTTTGGTCGCCACGATGTAAAAAAGATGCTGAGACTATAGAAAGAGTGCAGAGAAGAGCAACAAAGAGGATCAGGGGACTGGAGGCTAAAACATATGAAGTACGGTTGCAGGAACTGGGTATGTCTAGTTTAATGAAAAGAAGGACCAGGGGAGACATGATAGCTGTGTTCCGATATCTCAGGGGCTGTCATAAAGAAGAGGGAGACAAGCTATTCTCCAAAGCACCTGAGGGCAGGACAAGAAGCAATGGATGAAAACTGATCAAGGAGAGAAGCAACTTGGAACTGAGGAGAAATTTCTTAATAGTTAGAACAATTAATTAGTAGAACAACTTGCTTCCAGAAGTTGTGAATGCCCCAACACTGGAAGTCTTTAAGAAGATGTTGGATAGCCATTTGTCTGAAATGGTATAGGGTTTCCTGCGTAAGCAGGAGGTTGGACTAGAAGACCACCAAGGGGTCTTCCAACTCTATTCTATTCTATTCTATTCTATTCTAGTCTATTCTAGTCTATTCTAGTCTAGTCTAGTCTAGTCTAGTCTAGTCTAGTCTAGTCTAACCTACATACATACCTATCATCCCTATATCCATCCATCCATCCATCCATCCATCATCCATTCATCCATCTCCATCTCTCTCTCTCTCTCTCTCTCTACCTACCTACCTACCTACCTACCCAACCCCCTACCTGCTACCAACCTACTTACTGATCTATCATCTATCTATCTTCCCACAAGCTCCATCCATCTGTACCTATCATCCATAACTATCTATATGTCTGTCTGTCCATCTGTCTGCCATCTATCTCTATCTATCTATCTATCTATCTATCTATCTATCTATCTATCTATCTATCTATCTATCTATCTATCTATCTATCTATCTACATGCCCATACAAGACCCACACAGCTTTTTCTCCCTTGATCACCCTCCCCAACCCTACTACACTCCTCACTTTCTCAACTGGCAACAGAAATACTGCTTTCTATTCAGAAGCAATATCCAGCATTAAAGAAAAGCTGAAAATTTGCATTTGCAGAGCGTTTGAAACTGTTTGCAATTTTTTTATCTGGTTTTAGCAACTTCATCTTCCCTGAAGACTCTATGAAAAATGACCTTGATACTCACTCTGATCCGAGCTCATTGCTTTCTCCCAGCCAGATAAATAGATCACTGGGTTAATGGTGCTGTTGAGCGAAGCATTCGGACTTAAGTACAAATACAATTCATTAACATGAAACAAATTCCTCTTGTTCAGAAAATGAGTCATAAACACATAGATATCTAATGGAAGAGTAAGAATAAGGAAACAGAGAAAGTAATTAAGATCATCACTAAAAGTCTTCCATGCTTGTTTGGGTTTAAGACCTATTTTGATGAATAGGATCAGAGCAGATGTTGTGATCAGTGGAAGGCAAATCATAACATCGAAATGGAGTTTCCAAAATAAATATCCCATAATGTAATGAATTCCAATCAGGAGAGAAGACATGATCCAGAGGAGAGCACAGATAGCAGAGGACAAACATTTTGTCCAGGAGTAGTGATGCCAGATAGGGAAGAGGACAGCAACACACCAGCCAAAGCTGATGATGGCCAGAAGAAATAGACCATTGATATAGGTAACATTGAAGAGAGAAAAGACAAATAACCAGGGAATTCCTGGCTCTGTAACACTGATAAAACTTTGAATGCAATTTATAGTCATTAATATGAGGAATCCAATTTAGCAATAGCTAAATTAAGATCGACCCTGTGAAAGGATTATCTTAATTTGGAAGCCAAGTAGCCAGATTACAAGTCCATTTAAGGGGACTCCAATACAGTAGATGATGATGCAACTGAGAAAATGATACTTTCAGAATAGTCAGATATGATTTGATATTCGTAGAAACTTTGGTAGCATTACAATCCTAATCGTCTGATGTAGCATTCACTTTTGCCAGGCTGAAATTCATCAAGAGACTTTTCTAATGCTCCAATAATATCTTCTTTTAGAATGGAAGTTTGAAGAAAAGAGAGCAGATTGACTTTAAATAATCCATCAGTAATTGTCACATCTTCATATCTAACATCTTTGTGTACCAAATGAACCAACATTTTCACCAGTAGTAGTAGTAGTAGTAGTAGTAGTAGTAGTAGTAGTAGTAGTAATAGATGCTTTGGGTGCAATTGTGAAACAACTTGAGCATCAATTGCAAAAGCCAGCTTTACTCAGAACAGTTTACATCCTGCAATGATATCTGTAACACCATGAAAGATCAACATCTGGCTATCCCAAGTCTTTGGGAAGGACTTGATGTTGGATAAAAGTGCCAAATCCAGTCCAAACATCTGGCTGACTGTGACAACCAGTTTTGAAAAATAAGGTTGAGTGAGCTAAAATGGAGAAATTTTGGAGAAACTCATTGTTATATCAGAACTCTTAAAATTGGAGTTCTAGATAATTTAATTTGCACCTTGATGGCCAGCATTACAGGAAAAAGAAGTCACATTTTAGGCAACATATAAATATCATCCCAAATTATGAAAAAGCAGGTGCAGTAATGACTAGTTTAGTGGAATATATTTTTGCAGTTGCTTATGCCTAAATTACATTACTTCTTCCAGACATCTTGCCTATTCTTACCTATTGGTCCAAGGTCTTCAAAGTTGGTGAGAAGAAGATTAACACCTCATGTTACTGAGGGATGAAAGGACCGATGATGGCCAAAGCAGAAGAAGCTGCAAAGAAAATGTGATCCGTTTGTGCCCTGTACAAGCTAACTGTACTTCAACATATGAAGAGCAGTAGGCTCCGCCCATACTCTACTTTATCAACTATGTCTAAAATTTCACGTATCAAGGAAAAACTGACAGATGTGTTGTTTGATAACTCATAGTATTTAATGTCAGAATAGCAAGCACTGATAGGCATATCTTTGCATATCCGTTTTGGGTCAAAAAGCAGATCTTTTCATGCAACTAGACATTGTGTGAACATTAAGTGATAAGAAGATATGACTCTTGTCTTTGCACAATAATAGCAAAAGTTCGCAAACTGATTGACTGCTTCACGGTGCTTTACAGCTCTCTCTAAGTGGTTTTACAGAGTCAGAATCAGGGGTGGGTTTCTCGCCCCGTTCCAACTGGTTCGGTTGGAACGGGGCCGGCGTCGTCCTCGTGCATGCACGCAGTGCATGCATGCGTACTAATGCCTGTGCAATGCTCCAGCTGCTCCTGGAGGATCGTGCAGGCGCTGTATGCATTCTGCGCATGCGTGGAAGCACGGAACTCATCAAAACTGGATAAGAAATGCGGACGGGCGGGTGGATCCTTCGCCGTTCCCGGAAGTTACTTACTTCCAGGGTTCGCCGACCAACCGGTTCCCGGGACCGCCGCAAACTGCCTGAAACCCACCCCTGGTCAGAATATTGCCCCAAGCAATCTGGGTCCTCATTTTGCCCACTCGGAAGGACGGGAGGCTGAGTCAACCTTGAGCCTGGTGAGACTGCCAAATTTCAGCCAGTCCACAGTCAGCAAAAGAAGTCTGTAGTAGTACATTGCAACCACTGCACCACCAGTCTCAACATCTGGTTGACTATATGACAAAACATAGTAATACTATACCAGGAGTACTTGCTGAGTACTGGAGAGACCAAAACTGGTGTACAAGAAAGACCAAGTGAAGAACAAAATAAAGGCACAGGAAGAAAAGACTTACATTGCTCGTACATTAAACAAAATAACAAGCAAAGCAGATAGCAATAGCAATAGCAGTTAGACTTATATACCGCTTCATAGGGCTTTCAGCCCTCTCTAAGCGGTTTACAGATTCAGCATATCGCCCCCAACAACAACTGCCTTTTAAAGCTTCATTGGGAAAGGCTTTGCAATGACTCTGTAAAATTCCGATGCAGTTTGATGCAAAGCATTGAATGCTGATATTAATCCATCTACCTTTTATCTCTTGGGTTTGCCTAGCCTAGTGAAAAGAAGGACCAAGGGAGATATGATAACAGTCTTCCAGTGTTTGAGGGGCTCAAACAAAGATGAGGAGGGGGTCAACCTGTTCTCCAAAGAAGAACAGAAAACAATGGATGGAAACTAATCAAGGAGAAAACAAATCTAGAGCTAAGGAGAAATTTCCTAATGGTGAGAACAATTGGGTGGAATGGCTCGCCTTCGGAGATTTTGGGTGCTCTATCACCAAGACTTTTAAGAAGATATTGCCAGCCACTTTTCTGAAATGGTATAGGGTCTCCTGCTTGAGCAGGGTTTCGGACTAGAAACCTTCAAGTTCTTCTCTTCTCTTCTCTTCTCTTTCTCTTCTTCTCTTTCTTTCTCTTTCTCCTTTTCTCATTCTCTTTCTCTTCTCTTTCTCTTTCTTCCTTTTCTCTTTCTCTTCTCTTCTCTTCCGTCTTTTCTCTTCTCTCTCTTCTCTTCCCCTTCCCTCTCCTCCTCTCCATTCCATTCATTCCATTCCACTCTATTCCATTCCATACTGTTCTGAATTTTTGATTGATGAAAGGTCATAATTTAGATTCAGGTGACTTGCATTGTTGTACACTATCCAGAAATGGCACTGTAGACTTATTGAAATGGCCCCTGACCCCCCCCCCCAGTCTTGGTCATTTAGACATTGCCAAGGAAATTCTATTTTTGCAGATTCTTTTCAATTTTCAAGGTACTTATTTCTATACAATACATCTTATATTGTTCTGTGTACATATATTTCTCTTGTAACTATTATTCTGTACTATTTTATATTCAATCTATCTTACATTCCCCCCCCTCTTATCAATGATGCAGTTTAGAATCGTTTTCTAATTTCTTAATCTTTCCCCCCTTTAATGCTTTCTTATTGTTTGCATCTTTCCTCTAGCCATTTGTACCATAAATTCCATACTAAGTAATACTCAGATTCTTCTTTGTCTTTTATATCTTTTGCGAGTCTGTCCATTTCAGTGCGTTCTAATCCTTTTTTTAAAAATCACATTTTCTTCTGTTGGTGTATTTTTGCTTTTCCAGTTTTGTGCGTCTGTGATTCTTCCTGCAGTCATTACATGTAGTGTTAAGTATTGAATTTTTTCCCCTCATAATTCCTTGTAATTATCCCTAACAGAAATAGTTCTGGTTTCAGTTGATTGATTTGATTTGATTTGATTATATTTATATGCTGCCCTTTTCCCCCGAAGGGGACTCAGGGCGGCTCATAATTCAAATCAGGGAAGGGGGTACAGACAAAAAATAAAAACAAAACATAACAATGCACAATTTAAAAACACACAACAGTCATACCATTCGAGACAGGGGCAACAGCTCTTTAGCCCCAGGCCTTTCGGAACAGCCAGGTTTTAAGGGCTTTGCGGAAGGCCTGGAGCAGAGGTGGGTTCCTACCAGTTCGCACCAGTTCGGTAGAACCGGTTCGTCAAATCTACCGAATCGGTTAGAAGAGGTTCCACCAGTGGACCCGGAAAGCAGGCCACACCTACAGAAGAGGTTCCAAAAAATTTTGAAACCCACCACTGGCCTGGAGGGTGGTGAGGGTTCGAATCTCCATGGGGAGTTCGTTCCAAAGGGTTGGAGCAGCCACAGAGAAGGCTCTCCTCTGGGTAGTCGCCAGTCGACATTGGCCGGCGGATGGAATTCAGAGAAGGCCTAATCTGTGGGATCTAATCGGTCTAGTGGAGGTAATTGGCAGCAGGCGGTCTCTCAAGTACCCAGGTCCAATACCATGAAGGGCTTTATAAGTGACGACTAGCGCCTTGAAGCGTATCCGGAGACCAATAGGCAGCCAGTGCAGCTCGCAGAGGATAGGTGTTACGTGGGTGAACCGAGGTGCACCCACGATCGCTTGCGCGTCTGCATTCTGGGCAAGCTGAAGTCTCCGAATGCTCTTCAAGGGCTGCCCCAAGTTCTATTGAATGCTCTTCAAGGGCTGCCCTCAAGTTCTATTGATTCTGCAGTTATCTCTTCGAGCCAGTTTTTTTTATTCTTATCCAATATTTTTTTTGCTGCTGTACACGTCCTCCGTGTATGGTTAAATATTCCATGGGCCTGGCTACATTTCCAGCACTCTGGTGAACAGTTTGGGAAACATTTTAGCTATTCTCGCTGGTGGTAAATGCCACTGATTAGTACTTTAAATTGGACCCAGAAGCCAAGAGGCAGCCAATGCAGCATCTTCAGAATAGGCATGTCTCCCTCTTGATGGGGTTGTCCCAGGGGTGGGTTCCTGCCAGTTCTAACCTCTTCTATAGAAGAGGTTCCACAAATCTACAGTGCCATTTAGAACCGGTTCCAGCTCCCTCCCCACACTTCATCAAGATGAAGAGCAAGAGGAGGAATTCTGGGAGTTGAAGTCCACAAGTCTTAAAGCTGTCAAGTTTGAACACCCCTGGGGTTTTTCTTTCTAAAGGGTTAGGGGTTTGAGGGTCTTGTAACTTGACAGCTTTAAGAAGGAAGGAAGGAAGGAAGGAAGGAAGGAAGGAAGGAAGGAAGGAAGGAAGGAAGGAAGGAAGGAAAAGAAAATAAGTGGGGGAGAGAGACACAAGAAGGAAAGTAGGAAAAAGAAAGAAGAAGAAAAGAAAGAAAAGAAAGAAAGAAAGAAAGAAAGAAAGAAAGAAAAGAAAGAAAAAAAAATAAGTGGTGGAGAGAGACACAAGAAGGAAAGTAGGAAGAAAGAAAGAAAGAAAGAAAGAAAGAAAGAGAGAGAGAGAGAGAGAGAGAGAGAGAGAGAACTTATGATCACAATTGAGCCAACAATTTTGATTGCTAAGCAAGAGTGTTGTTAAGTGAGTTTCACTACATTTTCCAACTTGGCCATGCCCACCCAGTCACATGACCGTGAAGCCACTCCCACCCAGTCACATGACTGTTAAGCCACTCCCACCCTGTCACATGACCTCCGGGCCACTCCCACAAAAGAGGCCACACCTACAGAATAGGTTCTAAAAAAAATTGAAACCCACCACTGCCACTGCCTATATATGATTTGCAATTTTACCAGATCTTGAAAAATTCAACAGAATCAGAGATGGCCAGTATCTGGATAAGAGGCAATTCCCCCATCAGAGGCTGAAATAGGCAGCTCAAAAAATACACAGAAGATGGCAATGTCAAAAAACTTCCGAAAAGTGGTCAAACCTGGAGTTCAGGTCAACATGTGAGAACATCTACATGCTCATCTTCTTTACAGGACTTTTTTTTTACAGGAATGGTAAAAAAAAATCCCACTGCATGAAATTGGACTTTAAAGAAAGAAAGAAAGAAAGAAAGAAAGAAAGAAAGAAAGAAAGAAAGGAAGGAAGGAAGAAAGGAAAGAAGGAAGGAAGGGAAAAAGGAAAGAAAGAAAGAAGAAGGAAAGAAAGAAAGAAAGAAAAAAGAAGGAAGGAAGGAAAGAAAGAAAGAAAGAAGAAAGAAGGAGGGAGGGAGGGGGGAGAGGGAGAGGGAGAGAGAGAGGGAGAGAGAGAGAGAGAGAGAGAGAGAGAGAGAGAGAGAAATGTATTCAAGGTTGCAAGTTGAAACATTTACCTATATTCTCTCCCCTCTCCCTTTCTCCTTAAATTCCACTTCAGCCTCCAGCCTCCACCCCCACCTCCGTTTACACACCCTCATTCCTCCCACTGACCCCTCCCAAAATCTTGCTTGACTCTCTGCTTATTTTTTCCCCTTTGCATCTTTCCAAAGTTAGCTTCACTCCGAGCAAGAGGGACATTGAGACAGGGTGCAAAATCTTTTTCAGTCGAGAGGCTGCCTCCTCCCTCTCTCTCTTGCCATTTCTCTTTCAATCTGGTTTTCTTGTCTTTTTTAAAAAAGAAGAAATTGTAAGGAGCGCCTTTGACTTTTATGGATAGAAGAGAACATTTTTTTCCCCAGCTGCCTTCTGCTTTTGAAACCTGCCCCACACTCTGATTGGATTTGGTTGGTGGTTAGCTTTACATGCTGGCTTTGAGTCTAATCTGAAGGGCTGGACTTCACCTGATTCCCCAAGAATTGCTGGAATATTTCACCTACACAGGTAACAGGTAAGAGGCATCATAGAGAAGAGAGAGAAGGTGTTTGAGAAACCTTGAAAGTGATTGTCACTTGCTTCTTAATAACAGCTTTGGTGGGAGAGAAACGAGGAACACGGTAGCTCAGTGGCTAAGACACTGAGCTTGTCAATCAGAAAGGTCGGCAGTTCGGTGGTTCAAATCCCTAGTGCCACGTAACAGAGTGAGCTCCCGTTAACTTGTCCCAGCTTCTGCCCGCCTAGCAGTTTTAAAGTATGTAAAAATGCAAGTAGAAAAATAGGAACTTTGGTGGGAAGGTAACAGTGTTCCATGCAACTTCGGTGTTTAGTCATGATGGCCACATGATCATGGAGACATCTTTGGACAGTGCTGACTCTTCGGCTTTGAAACTGAGATGAGCACCGCCCCCTAGAGTCATGAACAACTAGCACATATGTGCGAGGGGAACCTTTGCCTTCTACCTTTGGTGGGAAACACACAAGGTTTTCTTCCTACCATGGATGTGATTTATCTGTTTAATGCATAGAATAGAGTGTAACAGAGTTGGAAGGGACTTTGGAGGTCTTCTAGTCCAACCCTCTACACCATTCTGGACAAATAGTTATCCAATCTCTTCTTTAAAAAAAACATCCAGTGATGGAGCACCCATAGCTTCTGGAGAAAAGATTAGTGGAATTAGAGTAGAGTAGAGTAGAGTAGAGTAGAGTAGAGTAGAGTAGAGTAGAGTAGAGTAGAGTAGAGTAGAGTAGAGTAGAATAGAATAGAATAGAATAGAATAGAATAGAATAACAGAGTTGGAAGGGACCTTGGAGGTCTTCTAGTCCAACCCCCTGCTTAGGCAGGAACCCCTATACCACTTCAGACAAATGGTTATCCAATCTCTTCTTTAAAAAAACATCCAGGGATGGAGCACCCATAGCTTCTGGAGAAAAGATTAGTGGAATTAGAGTAGAGTAGAGTAGAGTAGAGTAGAGTAGAGTAGAGTAGAGTAGAGTAGAGTAGAATAGAATAACAGAGTTGGAAGGGACCTTGGAGGTCTTCTAGTCCAACCCCCTGCTTAGGCAGGAAACCCTATACCACTTCAGACAAATGGTTATCCAACATCTTCTTAAAAACTTCCAGTGTTGGAGCACCTACACCTTCTGGAGGCAAGTTGTTCCACTGATGAATTGTTCTAACTGTCAAGAAATTTATCCTTAGTTCTAAATTGCTTCTCTCCTTGATTGGTTTCCACCCATTGCTTCTTGTTTTACCCTCAGGTGCCTTGGAGAATAGCTTTGTGGCAGCCCCTGAATTAGATGTGGAGGGATCTGCTGCTTCAGTCTGGTCATCTAAGTGATCCAGTTCTAGGTGTCCCTTCAGTTTGTAGAATTCGGTTGGTCTTCTTCTGTGCTTTTAATGCAACTGGGCCAATTCAAATTGGGTTGTCTACTCTGCCTGGAGGGAAAATAATTCAGAGCAGGTGAATGCCGGCATCGAAGAAGCTCGTTTTATTAGGTCAATGGAAGAGAGATTTCTAGCTCCTCTGACATTTTGACCCAGGGGACATTTTCAATTTGTTTCAGGAGCTGATTTGATTGATGGTTTCAGTGACCAGAAGCACCTTTTCTATTAGATTTGCAGGCTACCTTCCTGTTCAGAAATAGCATACTTAGTGTCTGTAAAGATTCTCAGTCTTCCAGATCAGGGTTGTCTCTGTTTATTTATTTATTTTTTAGGAGAAAAACTGGACTGTCTTGTTTTTCTTTGAAGGCATTTCAAATTCTCATCCAAGAAGCTTCTCCAGCTCTAACTGAAGAACCCAGTCAGAGCTGAAGAAGCTTCTTGGATGAGAAGTGAAGTGTCTTCAAAGAAAAACAAGAACAAAGTCCAGTTGCCTCCTGAAAAAGCACCTTTGGAGAATACTGAATTAAATTAAATTACGCTCAGAAGGACGGATTTCGTGATTCCTTCTACCAAATCTAGAAATATATGATGTGCTCCACGTGACTATTCCTGATAAGCAAACATTCTTTGAGTGCATTCAGTTGATAGATTTGGATGATTTTCTAAGAGCCACAGGCTCTTATCCATTATCAGCGAAGCCAGGGTGAAAGGTATCTATTAGATTTTTACGGATAAGAGCGGGATAAGATAAGAGCCTGTGGCCTAATGGCTAAGAAGTCTGCCTAGTATGTAATATAGCCCAGGTTCAAATCCCAGTAAGGGTATGGCTAGCTGATGAGAGCTAAATAGCTTGAAATAGATCTATACTAGTCTCCCTTTATTTATTTATCAGCACAAATAAAAAAACAGAAATATAACAAAGGCAACAGTAAAAAAGATTGGGTTTCTGTCATGATGGACTCTTGTGACGAGCCGATTGACAGATGATGGAAGCAGTTAGCTTCCTCCCATAATTGGGGCTTACCAGGGGTTGTAAAAATCTAATAGATAGCTTTCACCATGGCTTCGCTGATAACGGATAAGAGCCTGTGGCCTAATGGCTAAGAAGTCTGCCTAGTATGTAATATAGCCCAGGTTCAAATCCCAGTAAGGGTATGGCTAGCTGATGAGAGCTAAATAGCTTGAAATAGATCTATACTAGTCTCTCTTTATTTATTTATCAGCACAAATAAAACACACACACACACACACACACACACACATATACATATACATACATACATACATACATACATACATACATACATACATATATATATATATATATATATATATATATATATATATATATATATGCATTTTTCCAACTATCCCTGTTTGCAGGCAGAATCGCCTCTGGTTTAAAATGCAGAAGGTTTCTTTTTTTTTTCTTAACCTGCCTATTTTCAGTATTTTGGTCGTGTTTATTTTCCTCTGAAGGCTTTGTTGCTAACCGATACCCGATCTACTTTGCTGTAAATAGCTGGTAGAATAAAAATACAACTCTGCTTTACATTGTAGGTGGATTCCAGCTTTGGCCAATGCCATGTTGCAAACTAAGTTACACTGATTTTCTTTGCTCTGCAGCTTCCTAAAGTAGCGTCCGTATTCCTTTTTTTTAAAAAAAAAAAATACTGCTTTCTGTGATATTTAATACATGGTCCTGCTTGGTATATTCAGCTGCTCTCTAATTATAAGCTACATTCTTGGGTTTCAGCATTTAAGAATAGTATGCTACAGTGGGAAAATCCAGCCCATGGCAAGAAGCTGTTTTCCAAAACACCTGACCTGAGAGTAGAACAAGAAGCAATGGGTGGAAACTAATCAGGGAGAGAAGCAATGTAGCACTAAGGAGAAATTTCCTGACAGAACAATTAATCAATGGAACAGCTTGGCTCCAGAAGTTGTGAATGCCCCAACACTGGAAGTCTTTAAGATGTTGGATAGCCATTTGTCTGAAACAGTAGGCAGAGGGAGAAGAAGAAGAGGGAGCCAAGCTACGTATTCTCCAAAGCACCTGAAGGTAAAACAAGAAGCAATGGGTGGAAACTAATCAAGGAGAGAAGCAACATAGAACTAAGGAGAAATTTTCTGACAGTTAGAACAATTAATCAGTGAAACGACTTTCCTCCAGAAGTTGTGAATGCCCCAACATTGGACTTTTTAAAGAAGAGATTGGGTAACCATTTGTCTGAAGTGGTGTAGGGTTTCCTGCCTGAGCAGAGGGTTGGACTAGAAGACCTCCAAGGTCCCTTCCAACTCTGTTATTCTATTCTATTTGTTTCTCAGTTAAGGTTGATATGAATGGCTTGTCATTTTGAATTACGGCCTTACAATGGCTTCCCGTAGAGTGAGCCAAGTCTTTTAGCTCTGCAGCTGTTATAATGTGAAGGAAATGAAGAAAAAGCTACCTGATATCAACCTAAGGAAGTTGTGCTTCCTTTTTCTGGTTATTTGTCTATAACGTTTCATAGAATACAGACAATTGAACAAATGTTGTTGCATTCCATTCTTGATTAAATTATCTTTCCACTGATATATAATTTTATGGTACTCCTGCAAAAGAAAGTGGTGTTACTAGCTATCAAATCTCAAAAATACACTTTTCCCAAAAGGTTTCCACAATTTTGGCCACTACTGTAGAATGAATGACAGGTTCGCCTGGTGCACCAGTTGCGACCCTACCTGAACCGGGAGGCTCTCACAACAGTCACTCGTGCCCTTGTGACCTCTAGGCTGGAATACTGCAATGTGCTCTACATGGGGCTGCCCTTGAGGAGCATCCGGCGACTTCAGCTAGTCCAGAATGCGGCCGCGCGAGCGATCGTGGGTGCACCTCAGTACACCCACATAACACCTATCCTCCGCGAGCTGCGCTGGCTACCTGTCAATCTCCGGGTGCGCTTCAAGGTGCTACTTACCACCCATAAAGCCCTTCATGGTAGTGGATCTGGATATTTGAGAGACCGCCTCCTGCCAATTACCTCCTTGCGACCCATTAGATCACATAGATTAGGCCTCCTCCGAGTTCCATCTGCCAGTCAGTGTCGACTGGCAACTATGCGGAGGAGAGCCTTCTCGGTAGTAGCTCCGACCCTTTGGAACGATCTCCCCGTGGAGATTCGTACCCTCACCACCCTCCACACCTTCCGCATAGCCCTTAAAACCTGGCTGTTCCAACAGGCCTGGGGCTAAAGACTTGCAGCCCCACTTCGAATGGTATGATTGTTGTGTTTTTTAACTGTGTATGGTCTTTATATTTTGTAACTTTGTTTGTTTCCCCCTCCCTTGAATTGTGAGCCGCCCTGAGTCTCTTTCAGGGAAAAGGGCGGCATACAAATAAAGTAAATTCAAATTCAAATTCAAATTCATTTTGAGCATTGTTAAGTGAGCTTCACCACATTTTAAAGAATTTAACTCACCCCCACCCGAATGGTATGAATGTTGTGCTTTACTTTTAATTATGTATTGTTCTTATGTGTTATTGTTTGTATCCCCCTCCCCATGAGTTGTGAGCCGCCCTGAGTCCCCCCCAGGGAAAAGGGCGGCCTATAAATAAATTTTCAAATTCAAATTTTCAAACTCAAAATTCAAATTCAAATGAATGAATGAATGAATGAATGAATGAGTGAGTGAGTGAGTGAGTGAGTGAATGAATGAATGAATGAATGAATGAATGAATGGAATGAGAAGTTCTTGAAATGTCATATAAATCCCTTCTGATGCAAATGCGGGGTGATAAGACTTCACCCAGTGATCTGGTCTTGCTTTTACTTGCAAGCACAATATTTTATACAATGTAAATGTAAAGAAGGGACTTTTTATCGTCTATGGTGGATATGTGACAAAACAAAAAAAAATATTGGAGTAGGATTCATATCTTAATGCAGAAAATTCTTAAAGTGAATATAGAAAGAGAAGAGTTTTTTCTTTTGGGTGTAATGGAACAGAGCTTGGGGGAAAAAATCCAGAACTCTGATGTTATATATGTTATGGAAATAGATGGTCATCTCGATCTCCACTATGAATGAATGGCTGCAAAAACTGATGGAGTTAGCAGAGATGGCTAAATTAGCAATAGCAATAGCAGTTAGACTTATATACCGCTTCATAGGGCTTTCAGTCCTCTCTAAGCGGTTTACAGAGTCAGCATATCGCCCCCACAGTCTGGGTCCTCATTTCACCCACCTCGGAAGGATGGAAGGCTGAGTCAACCTTGAGCTGGTGAGATTTGAACTGCTGAACTGCAGATAACAGTCAGCTGAAGTGGCCTGCAGTACTGCACCCTAACCACTGTGCCACCTCGGCTCTCAAAATTCACTGTTTTGATTAAACAATTAAAAAAAACCCCACAAATATCTTTATTTCTACTTGGAAACCATTTATGGACTTTGTGCTTGAGGTGGGGAAAAAAATGAAAGCGTAGATCTTAATGCCTTATTCAACTGCACCAAAGGAGTCAGAAGCCAATGCCTTTTTTTATTTTCCCCCTTGCTTTCACCCACTATCCACTTCCTTTTTTCCTTCCCTAATTTCCCTACCATTTACTTGTGTATTCTCTTTGTATGTAAGGATTTACACCCTTACTACCCTCCCGGCCTTCTGCAAAGCCACCAAGTCCTGGCTGTTCCAGCAGGCCAGGGGGGCTTGTGAAACATCCAGCCCCACGGAAATTGTGAACGTTTTTAAAGTGTTGTCTTTGTCTATTTATCCCCCCTTCCCTTGTCTATTGTGAGCCGCCCGGAGTCCTTCGGGAGTGGGGGGCATACAAGACAAATAAAACTAAACTAAACTAAACTAAATATTATAAATTAATAAAAAAAGGAAGATTGCAAATGCACTATTCTGCTGGCACTTCCAAGTGAAGCAGTTTGCAAGGAATGTCATTGGTCTGGAGAAGACACACAATGATTACACAAAGGAGCTTTGCAAAGCCATTAACAGGTAGTCCTCAATTTACAACATGGAGGGGAAAGGTAGGGCATGCTGGGGAGGGGGAACCTGCAGAAATTGGGAAAGGCCCGATTTCTGCATGGCAGAAATCCGAAGACCAGCTGGCCGGCGAGAAGTGCATGCACATGGATGATGGAGCTCAGCTGGAGCAACGGCTGGCGTGCCACCAGAGAGGGTTCTGTGTATCACCTGTGGCACACATAATGTAGGTTCCCCATCACAGGTAGAGGGACTCCTGCTTGAGAGGGGGTTGGACTAGAAGGCCTCCAAGGTCCCTTCCAGCTCTGTTCTGAATTTGAATTTTGGCCCACTGAAGCCTGGGTGACACTTTTTGCAGCTGACCAAGATGAATGGTTCCCTTCAGGTGGGATGATGGCTACCTCTCGCATGTTGTATATGGTCACCCTGGAGATCCTGCAGGACTTCACAACCTTAGTGCGTCTTATACTCCAGTGCGTCTTACACTCTGAAAAATACGATAGTCCCCCTAGCTAATGTTTAAGATGATCTTATCCGTTCAGTCCTGTCTGACTCTTGGCAATAGCAATAGCAATAGCAGTTAGACTTATATACCGCTTCATAGGGCTTTCAGCCCTCTCTAAGCGGTTTACAGAGTCAGCATATTGCCCCCAACAACAATCCGGGTCCTCATTTTACCCACCTTGGAAAGATGGAAGGCTGAGTCAACCTTGAGCTGGTGAGATTTGAACAGCTGAACTGCAGAACTGCAGTCAGCTGAAGTAGCCTGCAGTGCTGCATTTAACCACTGCACCACCTCGGCTCTCGGTTAAGAGTGCAGTACTGCAGGTTGCTTCTGCTGCTTGCCGGCTGCCTGCAGTTCGGCAGATCGAATCTCCCCAGGCTCAAGGTTGACTCAGCCTTCCATCCTTCTGAGGTCGGTAAAATGAGGACCCAGATTGTTGGGGCCAAGAGGCTGCCTCTGTAAACTGCTTAGAGAGGGCTGTAAAAGCGCTATGAGGCAGTGCATAAGTCTAAGTGCTATTGCGATTGTCCACCAAAGGAGTTCTAGGAAATCATATGAAATTCCTTTCAGATTCCTATTGCAGATTGTCTTGAGGGCATGCATTTCTATGCTACGTGTCACCACTGGAATTTTAATGCCAAAATGAAAAAAAAAAAAGAGCTGAGACTTTCTCAAAAGCTATTTGTGCCTTTCCTACCAGCACAGCCTATAAAACTGCCCCATACATACAGTAATTCTTGTGGAATGTTTTGGAGACGTACATTTTCCTCCCCCTAAAACATCCTTTTTCTTTTATTTCTTAAATGTCAACTTCTTAGAAGTGCCACCTCAAGGCACATGCTCCATCCCATTTAAGACTTGCTAAAGGGAAAGAAATCTCTTTCTCTTGAGAATAGAAGCGATCTCTCAATTGGCAGGGGAAAACCGATGGTGGTCATTTAAGGCCAAATGTCCTGAATCTTTATGTCTCAAGCTTGGGGACACACAGCCCGAGAGTGGTGTTTTTTTTTTTATCAAGCACCCCAGAGTTGCTAAGAAAGACTGAAACACTCTTGTTTGTTTGTTTGTTTATTGGATTTATATGCCGCCCTTCTCCCAAAGGACTCAGGGCGGCATACAACATTAAAACAACAACACATATTACAAAAGTTAAAAAGGACATTAGATAGAGTATCCAAAAACAAACCCAATTAATATTAACAATAACATTTTAAAAATTAGATTAAAATTAACAATTAAATCAATCATTTATTTACATTTACTCTTGTCCAATATTCTGCTCAGCCAAAAGCCATTGAACTCCCCTTGAAGTCCTCCAATTGAGGAGCTTTCGTGTGATTTAAGACCATAATTCTATTCCCAAGGTGTTTTTTTTTCCCCCAAGGGGCAACTGGACTTCCTTGTTTTTCTTTGAAGCTGCTTCACTTCTCATCCAAGCAGCTTCTTCACCTCCGACTGGATGGGGAGCAGAGGTGGATTTCTGCCAGTTCACCCTGGATTGGGTGAACCAGTAACGGCAGTGGCGGGAGATAGTGGCGGATTGAGAACCGGTAGTAAAATAAAAACAAAACCTACCACTAATGGGGGAAATGGAAGGATTTACACTCCTTGCAAACAGATGGTCCTTTGCATTCTTCTAGAGTAGTGGGTCTCAACCTTCCTAATGCCGCGACCCAGTGGTGGGTTCAATTTTTTTAGAACCTCTTCTGTAGGTGTGGCCTGCTTTGTGGGAGTGGCTTGCCAGCCATGTGACTGGGTGGGCGTAGCCAACTTGTAAAATGTGGTGAAACTCACTTAACAATGCTTTTGCTTAGTAACCAAAATGTTGGCTCAGAAACTCTGGCATTTGAAGCACGCAAGTCTTAAAGCTATCAAGTTACAAGGCAGCTTTAAGACTTGTGGACTTCAACTCCCAGAATTCCTCCTCTCGCTCTTCACCTTGATGATGTGCAGACAGGTGGGGGGAGGAAGCTGGAACCGGTTCTAAATGGCACTGTAGATTTGTGGAACCTCTTCTATAGAAGAGGTTAGAACTGGCAGGAACCCACCCCTGCCGTGACCCCTTAATACAGTTCCTCATGTTGTAGTGACCCCCAACCATAAAATTATTCTATGTTTTCCGTATTTTTTAAAAATATATGTCTTTTCCGATGGTCTTAGGCGACCCCTGTGAAAGGATCGTTCGACCCCCAAAGGGGTCCCGACCCACAGGTTGAGAAACACTGTTCTAGAGAGTCATTGGAGGTTTTGTCTGTGTCCTCAGAATCACAGTCACCTGAAAATGAGTGTGGCGCCTTCTTGGAACTATTGAAAGGACGGTGTTGTAGACTGGAGATAGATGATGTCGTATCCCTCCCCCTCTGCTGAGAGAGAGATGTTCAGTTTTGATGTAAACAGCCTCTTTGAGGCTTCTTTCAAACCAGCGGTCCTCTCTCTCCAAAACATGGACGTTACTTTCTTCAAAAGAGTGGCCTGTATCTTTTAAATTTATTTATTTATTTATTAGACTTATATACCGCTTCATAGGGCTTTCAGCCCTCTCTAAGCGGTTTACATATTTTTAGCAAATTGAGTCAGAAAATTGCCCCCACAGTCTGGGTCCTCATTTCACCCACCTCGGAAGGATGGAAGGCTGAGTCAACCTTGAGCCGGTGAGATTAGAACTGCTGAACTGCAGATAACAGTCAGCTGAAGTGGCCTGCAGTACTACACCCTAACCACTGTGCCACCTCGGCTGAATCTAGTCCTGATGGGCTTGTTCTCCTATGTTGGGTCATTCATTCATGAAGTGGTTGTTTTGTTTCCCCAATGTATGACCTGGATGATTGAGAATCTCCATAGACACTGAGTTACAAATATGCTTCTTTACTGATGCTGAGTCCTGTGTTCAGTGTAGTTTAAAAAGGATCTTTTTTTGAGCCTTAGCCTTGAACTTTCAAACTATCACTTCCCGGCTTTATTTTGTACTCTATTTTCTTCCAAAAATAGAGGGTGATCCTGTTTTCCCCCCCATGCATAACAATTCTGTGAAATAGGGCCAGCTGATACCAACTAGAGGTACATTCCGTGAACATCAAAGGTGGTTAAATCCAGGTGCTACGTTCTTCTTGTTCTAACTGAATGTCCTACACCAGGGATAGCCTCCCAGATGTTTGTTTGTGTCAGACCTGCCACAATTTACATCTCTAAATAGAAATAATCCTTGGCTCCATTTGTTAAGAAAGATATCTATTATTATAGATCAAGCACGTTGCAGTAATTGCAAAGCCAGAACTGAGAATCGCGTGCCAAAATCCCAAAGTTCTACTTTTCCCTCCCTTAACTGTCTCTCATTGCCCACCCCAGTGTAATAGCAATAGCAATAGCAGTTAGACTTATGTACCGCTTCACAGGGCTTTCAGCCCCCTCTAAGTGCTTTACAGAGTCAGCATATTGCCCCCAACAACAATCCGGGTCCTGATTTTACCCACCTCGGAAGGATGGAAGGCTGAGTCAACCCTGAGCCGGTGAGATTTGAACAGTAGATTTGAAGTAGCCTGCAGTGCTGCATTTAACCACTGTGCTATCTCGGCTCTAATCAGGTTCAGGCAAGATGGCTCCATAATGGTCACGCCAAGCACGGTTTGGAATACAGCACCCTCATTATTCCAGATAGGTGACCTTGAGGCAGCATCTTAAAGAGATACAGCACTTACTTTCATTCCCCCAAAGCATTTCCCTCTTCATTCCCACTTCCAACCATTTGCGGCAATCCATCACTGCATAGCAGTGAAACAGAGGTGGTATTCAGCAGGTTCTGACCAGTTCTGGAGAACCAGTAGTGGACATTTTGAGTAGTTCGGAGAACCAGTAAATAACACCTCTGATTGGCTCCATCCCCATCTATTCTCTGGCCTCCTGAGTCCCAGCAGATCGGGAGGGAATGGGGTTTTGCACTAACCTTCCCCTGCCATGCCCACCAAGCCACACCCACAAGCCATGCCAGCCCACCAAGCCGCACCCACAGAAATGGTAGTAAAAAAAATTGAATCCCACCACTGCAGTGAAGCACAAGTAAGCATAAGGTGGCAGATGACAGTTTATTTATTTATCTAAAACATTTAGATAGCCTCCATTCAGTGGTGGGTTTCAAAAAATTTTGGAACCTCTTCTGTAGGTGTGGCCTCTTTTCCGGGTCCACTGGTGGAACCTCTTCTAACCGGTTTGGTAGATTTGACGAACCGGTTCTACCGAATAGGTGCGAACTGATAGGAACCCACCTCTAATCCCATCTTAAAAAACAATTCTGTGTGGTATACAAGTTTTTAAACTTTATTGTTTTTTTAATGTCTGGTTCTTAAATCAACACTGCTTGACTTTGCCAATTTCTTTTAACTGGCTTATTTCAATTTAATTTCCAAACTCAGAGCGTTTCATGAAGATATGTACAGGGTAGCATTGTTAATTTATGGCAAATCATGGAATATTCTCTTAGATTTGCACACAAAAGTTACAAAAAAAAGAACACCCTATGCCTTTCTTTATAAGTATTTTTTTCTCCCAGCTTGCCTTTTGTGTAACTAAAGTCACATTTTAAACCCACTTCTTTCCTTCCCGTAGGTTCAGTTCACAGGATTCCAGCACTTTTCCTAGCTGGGTTGGAAATAGAATTAGCAGCTGCAGTTTCTCAATGCAAATTATAATCATGGAGTTCCACAAAATTATGGGTGGTCCCCCTTTAATGACCATTTGTTCAGCAACTGTTTGAACCTGTGACAGTGGCGAACAAGTGGTAGTTGTGACCACTCCTCATACTTAAGGAACACTGCAGTGTCCCACAATCGTGTGATTATGATTTGTAACCTTCTCTGCCAGCTTCCAAGAAGCAAAATCAGTGAAGAAGCTGGCAGAGATGTGCAAGTGGTGTGGTCACATGATGTCCTCATTTAATGACCTATGCAGTTCTTACTCAGGGAAGCAACTTGAGTTGCTCTTGCTTAGTAGCATGGTCATGGGATTTTTTTTTCACGTACAACTGTATCACTTAACTATATATTTATGCATGCATCTAGCATGTGTATATGTATGTTATGTATGTGTTTGGGTGGATATACACTTTCTCTTGAGAGCAGGCAACATAATTTCATTTTTAATGTGGGGCGGTGTGCTCGCCATAAAAAAAATGACGATAAAGTTCTCTCCTCTTCTCTCCTCTCCTTTCTCTTCCCCTCTCCTTCCCTCCCCTCTCTTCTTTCCCCCTCTCCTCTATCTCCTCTTTTCTCTCTTTCCCTCCCCCTCCTTCTCTCTCCCTCCCTCTGCCTCCTGTCTCCTGTCTTGTCTTGTCTACTCTCCTCTCTCTTCCCGTCTCCCTTTCCCCTCCCCTCTCCCTCTCTTCTCCTCTCCCTCTCCTCTTTTCTCTCTTCCCTTCTCCCTTCCCTCCCTTCCCTGATCTCTTCACCCCTCTCCTCTCCACTCCTCTCTCTTCCTCTCTCCCTTCCCCTCCCCTCCCTTCCCCTCTCCCTCCCCTCCCTTCCCTGCTCTTCTCTTCACTCTTCTCCTCTCCACTCCTCTCCCTTCCCCTCTCCCTTCCCCTCCCCTCTGCTCCCCTCTCCTCTCTCTTCTCTTTTCCCTCTTCCCCTCTCCCACACTCTCTCCCTCCCTCTGCCTCCTGTCTCCTGTCTTGTCTTGTCTCATCAACTCTCCTCTCTTCACTTCTCCCTTTCCCCGCCCTCTCACTTCCCCTCTCCCTCCCCTCTCCCTCTCCTCTTTTCTCTCTTCCCCTCTCCCGCCCCTCTCCCTCCCTGCTCTTCTCTCCCCTCCCCTGCTCTTCTCTCCCCTCCCCTACTCTTCTCTTCACTCCTCTCTCTTCCCCTCTCCCTTCCCCTCCCCTCTGCTCTCCTTTCTCTCCTCTTTTCTCTCTTCCCCTCTCCCACACTCTCTCCCCCTCCCTCTGCCTCCTGTCTTGTCTTGTCTCCTCTCCTCTCTCTTCTTCTCCCCTCTCCCCCCTTCCTGGTCTTCCCTTCCCCGCTCTTCTCTCTTCCTCTACCCCTCACCCTCCCCTCCCCTCTTATTGTCAGCCCATGTACTTAAAACAAATAGGAAACAGGACTAATTGTGAACTATCTTGAAAGACTGTGGGCCGGGACTTTGCTAGAGAGGAATTCACTGTAAATTAAATAAAAGGGGTTTATCGGGACGAGGACTTGGCATTGTGCTGCTGGTGAAGCCTAGGTCAAAACCCAAGTATAGCTTCCTTTCGATCTGTGATGTGACGTCTCATTCAGCTTTGCCCTTAGCAATAGCCCTTAGACTTATATACTGCTTTATCGTGCTTTTACGGCCTTCTCTAAGTGGTTTACAGAGTCAGCCTATTGCTCCCAACAATCTGGGTCCACCTTCTACCGACCTCAGAAGGCTGGAAGGCTGAGTCAAACTTGAGCCAGTCAGGATCGAACTGCTGGCAGTGGATAGAGTTAGCCTGCAATACTGCATTCTAACCACCACGGCTCTTAGGACATGACATTATGGTTTTGTTTTCGAGAACAATACAGGACTATAATTTATAGTAACTGTAATACATCCCCTTTGGAATCTTTTCGTGATTTTGCACATCTGGCTGAACCACAGTCAGTGGCTGATGGCTCTGTTAGCCCAAGAATCCCATGTCTCGTAGCACCTGAATCTGTCAATCAAATGTCCAGGCAAGGTCCTCTAATAACAGAGTTTAAGACTTCCTGCCTTTCTCCTCCCAACTTTGGGCAAACGTAGCTGCTGAATTACAGACCACATAATAACAAGTAGCTGACCACTTAATGGCAGTTGCCAGAAAAAGAACATCATCTCCAAAATAGACATATTTTTGGTGAAAAGAAATAGCCAGTGGCCACTTTCCAGCTTGGAGGAACAGCTGGAAGATTCATCTGACTTAAAAATCGTGTTTAACAGCTTTTGTCTTCCTTTCTGAACATATTCCTAATCTTTCCTTCCATCATATCTCCATTTACCATTACTTAATATAATGAAAGGCACAAGGCAGGGATGTCCTCTATCCCCACTATTATTTGTATCAACGTTAGTGGTATTAAACAGAAATATAAGACAGGGCGAGGAGATAAAAGTTATGATAATTTAAAAAAAGGAAGAATATAAATTACAGGCATTTGCAGATGTTCGTTTTAGAAGATCCGCAAGAAACAGGGCCAAAACTATTAGAACGACTATAAGAATATGGTGAGGTGGAATTAATAAAGAGAAAACTAAGATACTAATGAAAAACACTACAGAGAAGCAGAAAAAGGAGTTAAGGAAGAAGTTATATATTCAGATCACTAACAGAGTAAGATATTCAGGGATCCAACTAACAGCAAGACATGAAACGATTAAGGAAGATAATTACTTTAAATTGACAAGACAAATTGAGACAGATTTGGAGAGATGGGAAAATCTGCAATTATCGTTAATAGGAAGAATAGCAACAATTAAGATGAACATATTACCAAGATTACTGTTTCTATTCCAAACAATCCCGATAAAATTGGAGGAAACGTATTTTGAAAATCTTAATAAAATAATAATGAAATTTATTTGGCAGGGGAAGAAGGCAAGAATCAATTTAATAATGCTATAAGACACAAGAACTAGAGGAGGGTTTGGGCTACCAAATTGGGAATTTTATAATCAGGCAGCAGTGTTAACATGGATGAAAGAATGGATTGTACTGAGAAATACATGATTATTGACATTGGGGAGACATGACTTGCAATTGGGTTGGTATGCCTTTTTAGGGGAAAAACAAGATTTTATGGTATGGGAAAAACAAGCTACATGGATATTATCAATCATTTCTTCCCTTTTGGAAGGGAAGGAGTTAAATTTTAGACAAGGACCTCTTCTGTTAAAGTTGGGACTTAAAAACTCCCACGTAGAAAGCAGACTAGGAAATTATAAGACATCGCAGAGATAAAGGTGAAGACTGGGAAATAAAGCAGAAATCCAAAGTGGAAATGTTCTGACATCTGTTTTAGGAGAAATGTCAGGGTGGAGAGTAGAGTATATATTTAAAGTTACATCTTAAAGAGAATGAGGTTTACACTAATTGCACACAGAAACGTTGCTGATTGCTTCCTGCATCCAAGCTGATTTCTTGTGCTGCATTCTGTTCAGTGACTGTGAAGCTGATTTATTTATTTTTCTTACATACCAATAGACATATGTGACTTTCTCTTCCCTTGCTAGAGACGGATCTTCCAGTGCAGGATAATAGAAATACAGGGGCTGCAATATTTATCTGCTACAAGCAGATGTTAAATGGACTTAAATGATCTACAAATGCTCTGGCCAATCAGCTGTCATGAAGTGAAATGGTATAGGTTCTCCTGCTTGAGCAGGCGGCTGGACTAGAAGCCCCTTCCAGATCATTCTATTCCATTCTATTCCTTTTTCTATTCTATTCTACTTTATTCTATTCCACCCCACCCCATTCCACCCCACCCCATTCCATTCCCTATTGAATGGAATAGAGTGGAGTGGAATGGAATGGAATAATATACAATAGAATAGGGCCTGTTCTATTCTATTCTATTCTATTCTATTCCACTCCACTCCACTCCACCCCATTCCACCATTCCCTATTGAATGGAATAGAGTGGAGTGGAGTGGAATGGAATGGAATAGTATACAATAGAATAGGGCCTATTCTATTCTATTCTATTCTATTCTATTCTATTCTATTCTATTCCATTCCATTCCACTCCACTCCACCCCACCCCACCCCACTCCACTCCACCCCATTCCACCATTCCCTATTGAATGGAATAGAGTGGAGTGGAATGGAATAGTATAGAATAGAATAGGGCCTATTCTATTCTATTCTATTCTATTCCATTCCATTCCATTATTTTCCTTTCCACTCCACTCCACCCCACTCCACCATTCCCTACTGAATGGAATAGAGTGGAGTAGAGTGGAATGGAATGGAATAGTATAGAATAGAATAGGGCCTATTCTATTTTATTCTATTCTATTCCATTCCATTCCTTTCATTTCCACTCCACTCCACCCCATTCCACCATTCCCTGTTGAATGGAATATAATAGAATAGAGCCTATTCTATTCTATTCTTGAAATCAACTATAGTACAACTAAGATCCTGACCTTTGCGAATAGGCCTAAACTATACTCCTGGTGTATAAAAATTATTGAACAAATAAAATCTTTAAACTATTTGAACATGGTTTTCTATAGCTCCACCAAATTCAGTGCACACCAATACCAGTACCAATAGCACTTAAACTTATATTCTGCTTCGGGGGGGGGGGGGGACCTTGTCCCTCTGTCTAGTTAACTTGGCATAAAATGCCCTACAGAGCCATCCCAAGGGAAGGAAATGAAACAGTTCATTTCCAAGACACGTGAGGTAAAGGTTTCCTTGCACATGCGTGCCAGTCATTTCTGGCTCTAGGGGTAGTGCTCATCTCCGTTTATAATCCGAAGAGCCAGTGCTATCCGAAGACGTCTCTGTGGTCTTGTGGCTGGCATGACTCAACACCAAAGGAGCACGGAAAGCTGTTGCCTTCCCACCAAAGTGGTCCCTATTTTTCTACTTGCATTTTTTTTTCCTGTTAAAATGTTTTTATTTTCCATTTTTCATTTTCATACAGTCACATATATACTGTGCATAACCGGGGCCATCCAACATTAAACAATAATCACAGCAGTTCCTCTTGTCAGCAATACCCCCAGAAATATAAATAAAATAAAACTCAAACTCAAATAGAAACCCAATATACCTCTTCCGCTCTCCATACACCTCTTTCTTCCGCCCCCCTCCAACTTACTATCTTCCCTCCATCATTCCCCTCTACCCTACTTCCCCTCCCCCTCTACCACTCCTCTCTCCCAGTCCACTCCCTCCCTTCCTTCTCACCCTCTACTTGCATTTTTTATGTGCTTCGTTGGCAGAAGCTGGGACAAGTAATGGGAGCTCGCTCCATTACACAGCGCTGGGGATTTGAACTGCTGAACTACCAACCTTCTGATTGACAAGCTCAGTGTCTTAACTACTGAGCCACTGCGTCTCTTATTTCTAGGATAAGAGGGGTCTTTTCAGCCCTCCTTCTGATCTTCGCAATATGCAGACATTCAATGGAAGGCAGGCTGGTTGTGATTATTCTTTCTGCCGCCTTAACTATCTTTCCAACTTTCAGAGCCATCCATTGCAACTGGGAAAACCATAGCCTTGACGATATGCATTTTTGTTGGCAGGGTGATGTCTCTGCTTTTTACTATGCTGTCTAGATTTGCTATAGCTTTCCTCCCAGGGGTGGGTTTCAGGCGGTTCGCAGCGGTCCCCGCGAACCGGTTGGTCGGCGAACCCGGAAGTAAGTAACTTCCGGGAACGCCGAAGGGTCCACCCGCCCGCCCGCATTTCTTACCCGGTTTTGACAAGTTCTGCGCTTCCACGCATGCGCAGGATGCCTACAGCGCCTGCGCGATCCTCCAGGAGCAGCTGGAGCATCGCACAGACGCTAGTACGCATGCGTGCACCGCGCGCGTGCACGAGGACGCCACCGGCCCCGTTCCAACCGGACCGGTTGGAACGGGGCGAGAAACCCACCCCTGTTTCCTCCCCAGGAGCAAGCCTCTTTTAATTTCTTGGTTGCAGCAGGAATATTACCCCCTTAATTGAATATTGATTAATATATTACTAGATCTGTCAATCTTTTTCTTCTAAACTCTTTTATTTTCCATCCGTGACAAAACACATATACTGCCCTGCCTTCTTATCAAAGCACGCCTGATTTACATTCTTGCTCATCTTGCACTACAAAAATAACCTTTTTCATTTCTAACACTTTTTTGCTGCAGATTCATTCCTCTGTCTGGCACTTTTTCTCTTGTCTACAAGTTCCAGACAGTGAGAAAAAGCCCACACTTTGATCAAGGGGAATTCCTGAGCCACAGGAAAAAGATTTAAAGGCCTGTTTCCTTCACTTTGCTTCATCTTTCCAGACATTTTTATTTAGTTCTCTCCTTTATCTGTTTCGGCTGTCTGTTATTCGTGCTTTTTTCTCTGGCCACCAACGTGTAGGAAAGAGATAACTCATCGCAGGCAAATTCCAGACTTTTTAAATTCTGCACTACCACAGATTTGTAAGTTGCCACAGTCAAGAAGAATGTAATTTATTGTATTGGAGATTGTTGTTGTTGTTAGTTGCAAAGTCGTGTCCAACCCATCCCGTCCCCATGGACAACGTTCCTCCAGGCCTTCCTGTCCTCTACCATCCCCTGGAGTCTGTCTGTCTATCTATCTATCTATCTATCATCTATCTATCTATCTATCTATCTATCTATCTATCTATCTATCTATCTATCATCTATCTATCTATCTATCTATCTATCTATCTATCTATCTATCTATCTATCTATCTATCTATTTGACTTATATACCGCTTCATAGGGCTTTCAGCCCTCTCTAAGCAGTTTACAGATTTTTAGCAAATTGAGTCAGCAAATTGCCCACACAGTCTGAGTTCTCATTTCACCCACCTAGGAAGGATGTAAGGCTGAGTCAACCTTGAGCCGGTGAGATTTGAACCGCTGAACTGCAGATAACAGTCAGCTGAAGTGGCCTGCAGTACTGCACCCTAACCACTGTGCCACCTTGGCTCCTTAGTCCATTTAAGCTCACGCCTACAGCTTCAGTGACTCCATCCAGCCACCCCATTCTCTGTCGTCCCCTTCTTGTTTTACCCTCAGTCTTTCCCAGCATGAGGCTCTTCTCCAGTGAGTCCTTCTTCCTTCTCATTAGGTGGCCACAGTCTTTGAGTTTCCTCTTCAGGATCTGGCCTTCTAAAGAGCAGTCAGGGTTGATCTCCTCTAGGACTGATCACCTTGGTTTGATCACCTTGCAATCCAAGAGACTCGCAGGAGTCTTCTCCAGCACCAACATCCAAAGGCCTCCATTCTTTGTCATTCAGCCTTCCTCATGGGAATTAGAGATTATGTTGAGACTAATGAGCAAAAATTCCCCAGAGAGATTATAAATGAATTTTCATTTTAGCAGAAACAAGGACATTTTCACACAACAAAGAAAGGGGTATCTGCAGTAATCCTCAATGGCCTGAACTTGACAGATGTGACCAGATAAAACAAGTCCCACCCATTTTTGAAGTGTGTCACATGCATTCTGTGGACATAAAAAGTGGGAAGATCTTTGTCTGCTATTTCGAAACCAATACCTATTACTGCAAATCCTCCAGGCAGTTAATTTTTTAAAAAAACAAAAACAGTGAGGGTGTAATTTTGGTGTCAAGGGGCATACAAGGGAAAGCCACATCAAATAATTAATTGGGAACATGCCTTTGAGGGCCTCCCTGTGTCCTTTGGAAAAGATGGGCCTTAAGGGGAAATTAGGTGGTTATTTTAAAGGTTTAAGCCTCTCCTAAGGTTTTTAGGTCTCAACAAGTAGCAACGTTTAACCCTCTGTTTCTGAAATCAAAAACTTAGCTGGGTTGGGTGAGGTTAAGGTTTGAGTGACAGCTCACAAGGAAATACCAATAATGTTCTGGAGCGTAGGTTGGGAATTGCAAAAGAAAAAGAAAAAAGGAAGGAAGGAATAAAGAAAGAAAGAAAGAAAGAAGGAAGGAAGGAAGGAAGGAAGGAAAGAGAGAGAGAGAGAAAGCAAGAAAGCAAGAAAGAAGGAAAGAAAGAAAGAAAGGAAGGAAGGAAGGAAGGAAGGAAGGAAAGGAAAGAAAGAAAGAAGGAAGGAAAGAGAGAGAGAGAAAGCAAGAAAGCAAGAAAGAAGGCAAGAAAGAAAGAAAGAAAGAAAGAAAGAAAGGAAGGAAGGAAGGAAGGAAGGAAGGAAGGAAAGGAAAGGAAAGAAAGAAAGAAAGAAAGAGAAAGAAAGAAAGAAAGAAAGAGAAAGAAAGAAAGAAAGAAAGAAAGAAAGAAAGAAAGAAAGAAAGAAAGAAAGAAAGAAATGGTAAACTAGTTTTGTACAGTTGCCAAGAAAAGTATGGGGATATATTCATGAAGAAATCAACTCTGTCTCGATTATTTCAAGTTTACAAACATAAGAAGGGTAAAACATGAGATTGCTGACTCTCAAGAGCATGGACAGAGGAGAACTCAGAAACCCCAGAATCGTGATCTGATGGTTGCATAAGGGCCATAGCAGGATTGGGTTCTGGCTGCTGCTACTTCTGGTTCACTCAGGGACAGGCTGCCGGTGTTATACACAAATACACAGTACTAAAAAAAATGCTTCTGCATGTTTAAAGGTTTATGCAAGCTTCAAACTACATGACCAGAACAAAGATGATGGTGGGGCTTCTTTATGATGATGTGTCTGACTGTTGGTGAGTCTATGGGCCAGGTCACTCCACATCTTCTGATCTTGCACTATTTCTTTGAGTTGTTCTATGGTCTGGCTGGTGTCACTTTTAAAAATTGTTTTGTTTATAGTTTTTTCTTTAATGTCCTTTAACGTAAATGCTTGGTGAACAGTGTATTGTCTGGGTCTAGTGTAGTAGTTGGGAGGGGGGAATAGAAAGGAGTAGAATTGTGGAATGTGTTGCTGTCATTCCTTTCTAGAAGCCCAAGGTCATCTTTTGTCTCTGCACCTCTGCACCTGACCGGAACCAGCTGGTTGGAGATGCCAGCATGGCCGAAGAAGATTGGACCATGTGATGGATTTATGGGTGTGGGGATAAGATCATGAACTTTCAACTGGGTGGAATCCCAGGAGGTTTTCAGAATTGTGATTTTCCAAAGATGTGCCAACATGTCTGTCTTATTAAATTGGAACTTTAAGGGTAGATCTTCCTTGGACTCTGATTTAATTCTGCATGATATTTGGAACGCTGACACTATATCTATCCATCATCTCTTGCCCTTTTTAGAATTTCAACTCTTATTGACTTTTTGATAAATCCTTCATGCTTCTCGCTTGGGATTTTGTAACGCCTTACATCACATTTATTTAATCTAAGTATTTCATCTGCTGCAACACCTATCCCTTTCTGTTGGATCTCTAGGGTACCCATCCATAGTTTTTTCATCATTTTAAGAGAACTTTCTCTTTCTTCTCCTCTACGTTTTGAACTCTTAGAGGAAAATCTATTTATCTGTGTCACCTTTGATGGTGTTCAGCCATTATGTTCCTTGGTGGTCTGGTTTCCTTTTACCTCTTTAACTCTTCCAAACATAATTGATTTCTCCAGTGAATTCCCTCGCATGACGTGGCCAAACTAAGTGATATGCAGTTTGGTGATTTTGCCTTCTGGCGACATGTTTGGTGTTATGCGTTCCTCAGGGGTAAAATCCACTTACATCTGCTACCAGTTTGGTAGCAATGTGAGTGCGCACACATACCACCTCCATGCATGCGCAGTACCTCCTGCCCATCCATAGAGCATCAAAAGCCGAGGTGGCACAGTGGTTAGGGTACAGTACTGCAGGCCACTTCAGCTGACTGTTATCTGCAGTTCAGTGGTTCAAATCTCACCGGCTCAAGGTTGACTCAGCCTTCCATCCTTCCGAGGTGGGTGAAATGAGGACCCAGACTGTGGGGGCGATATGCTGACTCTGTAAACCGCTTAGAGAGGGCTGAAAGCCCTATGAAGCAGTATGTAAGTCTAACTGCTATTGCTATTGCTAAAAAGGTAAGGTAAGTGAACAGCAAGCGGAGAATCTGCTGTGCCACACTATTTCTATTAGCTAGAAAGCAGGAAATTGCACGTCACAGCTGATCATTGGAAAAACTTGTTTCATTTATTTTACTACCAGTTCAGGTGAACCGGTTCGAACTGGTAGCATTTCACTCCTGGCGTTCCAGGACCAGAACATACCTTGTCCTATGTAAGAGAAACATAAACTGTTTTTTTTTTAACTAACCAATTTAAGCTTAGGGGCTCCACCCTTCTTCCCCTGCCCCATGTTCAATGCCTATAAAAAGACATGACACATTAGTTCTTTTATTAACACAATTCCTGTACTGTACTAAAAAAGAAAAGGTTAGATTTCATCCCACGGAGCCAGAATAAGTTCCCTCCAAAATATAAATAGCAGGAAGCAATTGGCCCTCCCCTTCTCTCTCTGTTGGTAAAAACTGTGTCCCTCTGAGCAAAACTCTTAGTAAGCATTTTTGGAAACAGAGAATCCCTTTTGGAGATTATTTTGGTACTCCTCAAAAACGCTCAGGGATAATCACCGATTCAAATTCGACTTGACTTTATTTATGTTTTAAATCCTGTTTCATTTTAAAGATGGTCCTGAAGTTTATTTGGACAGCAATGCAGGGTTTTCTATCTCCTCTCCTTTTGTACAATACAGGTATTTTGTACAATATAGGTATTTGTTCAATGGTGGTTTCCTGGCGGTATAACAACCGGTTCGGGGATCGTGTTTTCGATCATCTTAGTTGCTATTCTATGAACTTTTTCCAAAGTCTCAACATCTTTTTTTTGTAATATGGTGACCAAAACTGATTGCAGTACTCCAGATGTGGTTTTACTCTGGTTTTATAAAATGATACTACCGTATTTTTTGGAGTATAAGGCACACCTTTTTCAACCAAAAAAGAGGGTGAAAATCTGGGTGAGTCTTATACACTGAATACAGCATTTTTAGCATCTCGAAACCCCACCCGCTCCGCAAAAATGGCCATGCATAGCCATTTTCTGCTCAAGTGTGCCCCCCAGCTCCCAGGAGCACTCTATAAGTCTCCTAAAGGCTATACATGCCTTTTTTTGATTAAAAACAGGCCTGTTTTGTGAAAAATGGGCCATTTTTTGCTCATTTTTGCCCCCCACAGCCCCCAGGAGCACTCTATAAGCCTCCTAAAGCTTATATGCCCCCCTTTTTTTGACAAAAAATGTTTTTGGGAGGTCTGCAGAGTGCAAAAAACTTTTTTCTTTAATTTGCTTCTTCAAAATCTTGGTGCATCTTGTACTCTGAGAAATACAGTATTTATGGTAGTTTGGAGTGAGCAGAACATATAGCTAATTTTCTGTCCATAGCCAGAGATTGTCATAAATGGTCTATGAAATCCACTTCTCATAGTTAGATGGGCTTCTCTTACTGATCTAACCAGTCAGATTCTCAGAGAAAGAAATACGATCCCTCAGACAATCCTGCAGCCAGGAGACCTCACTTTGTTAACACTTGTCTGCGGTGTCTATTTTGAAATTAAAAAGTTCCCACATCAATGCAATGGATTTAACCTCACATTCCTTCTGTCTCCTCTGCTTAAAATCCACCCCTTTTTCCTTTAAGTACCGCATAAATCTGAGGTTCCGCTGACATTTTAATTGAAGCTGGGTTAAAATCACTCCAGCAGATCTTAAAGGAGAATTATTCATGAATGGAAAATGACCATTTAGGAACGGTGCCAGATCAATACGGCCTCTTGAATTGAAACATGAGTCGCACATAGGTGGCGAATTTATAAAAAGGAAATTCCCTGCTTTGGAAAAAACGAATGATGGTGTAGATGACAGCACTGCTATTGTAATAAAATAGGAATGAATGCCATCAATGCTATTTTTCAACTCTTTTTATATAGCTTGATATGCTCTTGACTATCAACGTTAGGGGTCTTTGTAGCATACACTAACATTTGGCATGGTACCATGATGGTGAGCCTATGGCAGGCATGCCACAGTTGGCACACGGAGCCCTCTCTTCAGGCATGCAAGCCATCCCAGCTCAGCTCCACCACGCATGCACGCACCCCTACCACTGGCCAGCTGATTTTTGGGTCTCTGCCATGGGTGTGCGGGGGAGGGGCACATGCAGGAGACATGCATGATTATGCAGAGGCAGGGGGCTCACACATATATGCTAGAGGTGGGGCGCATGGGAGCATCGTGCCCCCACACCCCATTTTTGGTCCCAGGAGGCTTCAGGGAGGCCTGTGAGGGCCAAAATGGGCTGTGGGTGGGTGTGGTGCACCCCCACTCTGTTTTTGGTCCCAGGAGGATTCAGGGAGGCCTGCTAGGCCCAAAACGGGCCACAGGGCTGGGTGGTGCGCCCCCACCCCACTCCATTTTTGGTCCCAGGAGGCTTCAGGGAGGCCTGCCAGGCCCAAAATGGGGTGGATGGGGTCACACACACCCAGCCTTCCCTGCATGTGGTTTGCTCTCATGCACACCTTCAGCGCATGCACCCAGCCTCAAAAGCATGGCTAGGTAGGACAGCATAGAACCAGGACAGGTGGGAGGGCCCACCTGCGATCTCCGCTACTGGTTCACCCAAACCGGTCCGAACTGGCTGAATTTACTACAGCGCAGGTTCTGGACAGCAACACTGGGGATTTGTCAGAAACATATGCCTAATCCACTATAGTTATCTGTTCTGACGCCCTCCTCCGTCCAGTAACGAAAGCCGAGACAAGCTTAAATGGAATGTCCTTTAATAACAAGACCAGAATCTCGGTGGCTGAAAGCCAAGTAAACAAACAGATAAGGACCTTGGCAGCAAGTTCAACAAACCTTGGCAGCAATTCAGACAAACCTTGGCAGCAATCCAGCCTGCCAAGGTAGTTTCTTTTTAGTCAAAGCATTGACTTCTGCAAGAAGGGCGTGGCACAAGCAGTCTTTTTTAGAGTCTGGAGAGGAGCCTAAGACCACCAGCTGAGCGTAATTGCCTCCTGTAATTATGTAATTGTTCTTGACGCGAGTAGCTCTTTGATGGCATGCATCCAGGAACAACTCACTGTTGGTTTCTGGATCACTCTCGTGTCCTCCACATTGATCCAAGGCTCAGGCGCCACCTGGTGGCCAACTAGTCTCTCTGCGCCCTGCTTGGAGTCAGAACTCTATCCAGGGTCCTCCACATCCTCCAGGGCCGACTCATAGGGCCCCTCGCTGTCGGAGTCTGGTGGCAGCTCCAATGGCTCCTGCTGGGCCACAACAGTTATCTTATATAACAAATGTGGCAAAATCTTTGCACTGCTTACTCTTTTTCCTTTTAGTATTAAACTGACAATGGGCCACACAGTTTATGCAATGTAATTTTAGTGTAGTCAGACCATGTATAGTTGACAGACTGGATTTTATCATAGACTAGCCGATAGCCCGGCATTGCCTGGATATTTATTTATAGGGGGAAATGTCCAGACCCAATGTAATTTCTAATGTTAGATTTTTTTTCCCCCTTACCAGAGGGTGCCCCCTTGTGGAGTATTGTGAAGTCGTTACCATGGAAACTCCACTGTGCTGTACAGTAGAATCCATTTTATGGCAGTACAGTAGAAGCCATTGAAAGGCACAACAGGCAGCATCTTAACAGAACACACACCCAGAGAAGTGTTAGGGAACTCTTACCCCACAGTATTTGGTTCCAGAAAATAAGTCATCTGTGTACCAGTTTGGTTGAAATTGCTCATGGTGTTCCAGAGTTATGCTGGAACACAGAGAGAGAGAGAGAGAGAGAAACAGAGAGAGACAGAGACAAACTGGAAGATAATTAGCTGTTATCTATTATTTTATACTAGAATTTTTAATTGTATATTGACTGAGTGTTCTTATTCGTTTTGGTCTCTGGTCTATGACTGTAATAAGCTGAATTGAATTGTTTGGCTTTCGAAGGTGGAAACTGAGCATAAAAGTGACATTATTTTGATTGCAGAAAAGGATACACTATCAGCTTTGAAAATGTGATGAAGATACCATATATTCTTGTGATGTCATTACATGATAAAAATCATTATACCGGTGATGTCATGCACTTTCCTTCTTCCCTGCTGGTGGCTGTCCGTGATGTAATTTTTAAAGAGGAAAAAAAAAAAGGAACACCAGTTTACAAGGGCAACAAGTTATGATCCTGAAAAGATGGACGAACTGATTATATGCCAGGGAATTCCATCAGTATTTAGCCACAGACTCCATGTCTCTGTTTCCAGTGGGCAGAAATATATTTTCAAAGTCTCAGCTGGTCCTTATTCAGGAATGTCCAAACTTCGTCTCTGTCAGGAACCATTAATAGCTTCTTTTAAGAGCAAGAGATCAATATGGGTGAGAATTCTCTTCTAAACATAGTATTTGGAGCAAGGAATTGTACTCAACAACTGCAAAAGATGTTAAGCTTGAATTTCATGTTTAAGTTCTTATTAAAGGTTTTTTTATAGTAATCTTATGAACGTTTATAATTACAATGGTATAAACTAAAATAAACTGAAAAAGATGGAAGACAAAAAGAAAGAGTAAGAGGTGCGGAAAAGAAAAAAAACACAGAGAAAAGGGGGAAAAAAGTAAAAAAAATAACTTACTCCCACTTCTCACCTTCATTCATAGTTAATTTATATGCTCTATCTCAAGACCTCTTCGATATATCCTCCGGAAAGTGCTTTAGAGATGCTATTGTCTTTCACTTCATTCGAGAGTCCAAATGTCAAATTAAATTGTGCAATTTGACAAAAAAAAATTGTCAAAAAAGCAGAGGAAGGAAGGAAGGAAGGAAGGAGAGAAGGAAGGAGGGAAGGAAGGAGGGAAGGAAGGAGAGAAGAAAGGAGGGAAGGAAGGAGGGAATGAAGGAGAGAAGGAAGGGGGGAAGGAGGGAAGGAAGGAGGAAAGGAAGGAGAGAAGAAGAGAAGAAAGGAGGGAAGGAAGGAGGGAAGGAAGGAGGGAGGGAGAGAAGGAGAGAAGAAAGGAGGGAGGGAAGGGGGAAGGAGGGAGGGAAGGAAGGAGGGAAGGAAGGAGAGAAGGAGAGAAGAAAGGGGGGAAGGAAGGAAGGTAGGAAGAAGAAGAAGGATTGTTGTATATTGTCAACTGTAGGGGAGAAAAATTGTTACAAATACATATTATTAATAACAGTTATTAGATCATATAATTGTGAATGTATATATGAGAAATAAAAAAAAATCAACTAAATTGTGCATATCAAAAACTGAATCTCAGCAAACTAGCTAAATCCTCTCATAAGATACTCAGTTTAGTAGCTGGAACAATAAAGTGTACAATGAGCCAGAATACACAGCGGTAGTTGATTGGCTGGCTGGCTCTTGCATGAGGCCATCTGCGCTATGATTGGTTGCCCTAAGTATAAAGGGGAGTTTTCCTTTTTTCTCACCTTTTTCTTCTGTGTGATCTGTATGCTGCATTTAACCACTGTGCCACCTTTGTCAGTAATGGTGTAGGGTCTCCTGCTTGAGCAGGGGGAGGGGGTGTTGGTTGGACTAGATGACCTATAAGGTCCCTTCAAACTCTGTTAATCTGATACTAACTAGATGCAATGTATCTCCCATAAGAGAGAGAAATGGGCATCAAGCTTGTTAAACCATTTAAAATGGACAGCATTGGTTTTTCCCAAAACTTTTAACACCAGGATTTGCTGTATTGTATCACAATTTTGTTTGTGTCTGTGCTTTTCTGAAAAGAAAAAGAAAAAGAAAACTTCAACTGTATCTTATGGTGTTGCTGGGACACCTACTGGACAATGGTTAAAATATACAGCCTGGCACAAAACTCAGTTTTTAAAACCAGCTGCTGCAAATGCTGGAAGGTTTCCAGATTCTGAAGAAGACTTTAGAATTTGATCTTGGAAGGGGGAAATGTTGCAACTTCATCCATGGGAAGGATATTGAAGAGAGGTGCAAACAATTGCCACTTTATTATTAAACGAATTGTGACATCTTACAGCATTAAAAATTAAAAAGATAAAAATTCTCGAATGCAGCTCATCTGTCTGGAATCCACACTGCATATCAGACATGAATACAACTGAGCAAGATATATTTCACGAGAAGAGTCCTTCGCGCCAAACTGGATTGCAGAAAAAACGACTTCAGCAACAGAGTGGTCAATAGCAATAGCAGATTAAACTTATATACCGCTTCATAGGGCTTTCAGCCCTCTCTAAGCGGTTTACAGAGTCAGCATATTGCCCCCAACAACAATCCGGGTCCTCATTTTACCCACCTTGGAAGGATGGAAGGCTGAGTCAACCCTGAGCCGGTGAGATTTGAACAGCCGAACTGCTGATCTAGCAGTCAGCTGAAGTAGCCTGCAGTGCTGCATTTAACCACTGCGCCACCTCGGCTACTCAATGCCTGGAATGCGTTACCTAACTCAGTGGTTTCTTCCCCAAACCCCCGCAACTTTAACCTTAGACTGTTTACTGTTGACTTTACCCAGTGGTGGGTTTCAATTTTTTTTTAGAATCTCTTCTGTAGGTGTGGCCTGCTTTGTGGGAGTGGCTTGCCAGTCATGTGACTGAGTGGGAGTGGCTTGGCAGTCATGTGACTGGGTGGGCTTGGCCAACTTGTAAAATGTGATGAAACTCACTTAACAACGCTCTTGCTTTTAAATATTCCCCGTTGAGGAATAAATGGCTGAGGCGAGCAATTGCTGAAACACGAACCGCTTTAATAAACACAACTATGGTAACAGAACAGAGCCGGACAGTTTGACAGCTATTTATACAGGAGGCTCTCAAACCGGCAACCAATTAAAACAAGACTTTTTCCCGCCAGAGCCCTCCTTTAGTTTCAGCCAATGATAATCAACCTTATCCCTGATTGACACAGAAGATATAACACTTGCTTAGCAACCAAAATGTTGGCTCAGAAACTCTGGCATTTGAAGCACGCAAGTCTTATAGCTGTCAAGTTACAAAACCCTTGCACCCTTTGGGAAAAAAACCCCAGGGGTGTTCAAACTTGACAGCTTTAAGACTTGTGGACTTCAACTCCCAGTATTCCTCCTCCAGTCATGTTGGCTCAGGAACTCTGGCATTGAAGTGTGCATGTCTTAAAGCTGTCAAGTTACAAGACCCTTGCACCCCCAACCCTTTAGAAAAAAAAACCCAGGGGTGTTCAAACTTGACAGCTTTAAGACTTGTGGACTTCAACTTCCAGAATTCCTCCTCCAGTCATGTTGGCTCAAGAACTCTGGCATTGAAGCATGCAAGTCTTAAAGCTGTCAAGTTACAAGACCCATGCACCCCCAATCCTTTGGAAAAAAACCCAGGGGTGTTCAAACTTGACAGCTTTAAGACTTCTGGACTTCAACTCCCAGAAGTCCTCCTCCAATCATGTTGGCTCAGGAACTCTGGCATTGAAGCATGCAAGTCTTAAAACTGTCAAGTTACAAGACCCTTGCACCCCCAACCCTTTAGGAAAAAAACCCCAGGACTGTTCAAACTTGAGAGCTTTAAGTCTTTAAGGTTTAGATAGGACTCTTAGAGGTGAGCGGGGTGATTGGTGAGCCAGCTAATCAGTGTGGTGTGGATGGGAGGAGGAAGGGAGCGGGAACTGGTTCTAAATGGCATGGTAGATTTGTGGAACCTCTTCTATAGAAGAGGTTAGAACTGGCAGGACCCCCCCCCCCTTGACCTCACCCCATTCCTAAGTGGTCTGTAAGGGGCGTGCATAAACACACCAGTGTGCCTTCTATCCCTGTCCTAACAACCCCATTTATTTGTATCCCTTTCATGTATTCATAATCTTGTATGCACCTATATCTATTATCTTATACACACTTGACAAAACAAACAAATATATAAAGTATAAAATTGTAATCTCCCTCCCACCCAAAAGGAGTATACATAGATGTCTCCTAAAATGTTAATCAAGATTGTAAATGATGGGTGTTGAAATGCAACACCTATAGCAGACATCACTTTTACATTTATATCTAAATTTGGTGATAGCCCTACTAGATTTTAAGGCTTGGTACAAAAATGCATCAAATACTTTGGCCACCTAATGAGAAGGAAGGACTCATTGGAGAAGAGCCTAATGCTGGGAAAGATTGAAGGCAAAAGAAGAAGGGGACGACAGAGAAGGAAGTGGCTGGATGGCATCACTGAAGCAGTAGGCATGAGTTTAAATGGATTCCAGAGGACAGGAAGGCCTGGAGGAATGTAGTCCATAGGGTTGCGATGGGTTGGACACAACTTCACAACTAACAACAACAACAACAAAATGCAGCAACATTAAATAATAAATAGTGAACCTGTTCAGAAAGACAAAAATAACACATAAATAAGAAGTACTGTTTTTCAGTGAGCTTTGTTTAAAAAATAAGACTATCTGCACCATGTAATTAATTCAGCACAACCGCTTTATAACTATTCCTTCTAGTATCTTGTCCTTTTCCAGGCTTCTCTTTGAGCTTTAAAAAGGGGCAGCTAGTTTAAGAGCCACGATTTATGTGCTACCTCCCCGAGCTGATATAGAAACTTGAAAAAGGACCTGCTGCTTTAAAGAATAACAGACACATTCTTGGTTCAAATTCATGCAACATCTGAAGTTCTTCTTGCAAGTTATTTCCAAAAATAATATAGATGTAGAAACCTAACATAGTAAGACATTTCCTGCCAGATGTGCTACCTGCACTGAGGCGAGGAGTAACTCATTTCTCTTTTTACTGACACTTCTATTGTATAAATATTCTCAGTGGTTTAGAGCCACATTTATCCTTGATAGAAACTGCCATTTTAAAAAAAATGTGATTCTTCACTTACTTTCCTATCAAGAGATGGACAAACCTGCATTTGAAAATCTTTTAAAGATGTAGCTGGAAAAAAAAAAAAAAACCACAGACATACAAATAGGGACATAAATTTGGTATCCATCCAACTTGAATAGGCGAGGATTTCTGTGGGGTCCTTAAAATTCTCTGAATGTGGTTGTTTTTTTGCAGATAACAGAATAACAGAGTTGGAAGGGATCTTGGAGGTCTTCTTGTCCATCCCCTTGCTCAGGCAGAAATCCTACACCATTTCAGACAAATGGTTGGGTAATATCATCTTTAAAACGTCCAGTTGGAGAATTCACAACTTCTGGAGGAAAGTTGTTCTGGGGATTAATGAGAGCATGCACCTGTGGGTGTCTGCAGGAAACCGGAAGAACAGCGGTCTGGTGCACATCCTTGTGCCGGGCGGCTGCTTTTCCAATTTCTAGCGGGTGCATGTGGACCAGTCACCTGTTCTTTCAGTTTCTGGCATGCATGCATGTGCAAAGACCAGCTGGCTGGTGTACATGCATGCCAGAAACTGGAAACCAGGTAACCGGTGCACATGCACCCACCAGGAACCAGAAGAGCAGCTGCCCGGCATGTGCATGCATACTTGGCGGCTGCTCTTCCAGTTTATGGCACTCCCACACATGTGAAGACCAGCTGCCTGGTGTGCTTGGACCCAGAAGAGGAACCGCCGATGCCTCGCAGTCACAGAGAGATGGCTCTGCGTGCTACTTCCGGCCTGCGTATCATAGGTTAGCCATTAGGGGACTAGACATACCCAGTTCCTGCACCCATTCTTTGTAAGTTTTAGCCTCCAGTCCCCTAATCCTCTTTGTTGCTTTTCTCTGCACTCTTTCTAGAGTCTCCACATCTTTTCTACATCGTGGCAACCAAAACTGAATGCCGTATTCCAAGTGTGGCCTTACCAAGGCAGTATAAAGTGGTATCAACACTTCACGTGATCTTAATTCTATCCCTCTGTTAATTCAGTCCAGGACTGTGTTAGGTAACATCATCAGTGGTATGAGAATTTTCCCCGCCACTGTAGAGAGCACCAACATGAAGATACTAATGAGACCTTCCTCCTGTTCCTTGTAATTAGTATCTCTGATAACAGAGGATGGAGTGAAGAACTTCTCCACCAAAACATATTGCTAGAGAAAAAGGTGATTCCCACACTGATTCCCAGCAATTCAGGATTTTATTTGTTACAAACTCCCACTGTTGCATTTCCCATCTTACTTTTTATCGATGGCAATCCTTTATATGCACATGCATGTATTTATAAATAGGCAGATCTATACATTCATTTATGACCTAAGCGGGGGGAAAACACTACTTTGTTGGGTTTTTTTTTTAAAAAAAGTCAGTGATGTCCTAGTATGCTCAAAGAAAGAAGAGAATGGCTACTGCAGCCTACTCGAAACGTTTCTGCCAGTTCAGCTCAAAAAGAGCTACTGTAAATAGACCAAAGACTCCCCAGAAGAAGACAGAAAGGCCCTGAGGATAATTTCCAATCTTCTGTCCTCAACAGTCTTCAGTTCTTCCCCCATAATCCTCTCCCTGTGGTCCTTCAACAAAGACCTTTTAATCTGCTCTTTCAAAACCAGTAACTTTGCAGTTGCTATGTCTGTACATAAAGTCCAGCCAAGCCCATTGGGAAGGATGGACAATAGACCCTTCTTAATCTCACCTTTGGGGGGGGGGCTGATTATCAAGGAACAAGGTATTTCATGAGAAAGTCACACAGCTGAAAATTGGTTCACGTACTTATTTATTTATTTTATTTACTTAGTTTGTCAAACATGTAAAAGATAACAGGTCTAAGTATAAACACAAATATGAACACAGTAAATGGGTAGGAATAAATGGGGACAGTAGGACAGGGATGGTAGGCATGATGGCGCACTTATGCACGCCCACTTTACGGACCTCTTAGGAATGGGATGAGGTCAACAGTAGACAGTCTTAGGTTAAAATAATGGGGGTTTGGGGATGTAACAACAGAGTCAGGTAGAGCATTCCAGGCGTTGACCACTCTCTTGCTGAAGTCGTATTTTCTGCAATCGAGTTTGGATTCGGTTTATCTTGAGTTTTTATCTATTGTTTGTGTATTATTGCAGTAGAAGATGTGGTAGTCATTGACAGGTAGGACGTTGTATCAGATAATTTTATGTACTACGTTTAAGTCAGACTGTAAACGGCGTAGTTCTAAGTTCTCCAAGCCCAAAATTTCAAGCCTAGTGGCATAAGCTATTCTGTTGTGAGCAGAGGAGTGGAGTACTCTTCTCATGAAATACCTCTGGAGTCTCTCAGTTGTATTAATATCCGATATACAGTGCAGACTCATGTACAAATGCTTCTGTGGGAGGTTCACTTTTGTTGTTCAGTCACTAAGTGGTACCTGACTCTTTGCAATCCCGTGTATCAGAGCATGCCAGACTCCCCTGTCCTCCACTCTCTCCCTCATTTTGCTCAAATTCACCTTCATTACTTCGATGACAGTCTCTAACTATCTCATCCTCTGTCGTCCCCTTCTCCTTTGGCCTTCCATCTTTCCCAAAATCGGGGTCTTTGCCAATGACTCTCCTCTTTTTCATTTGGTGAAAGTATTTCAGTGAGCTGCACTGGCTGCCTATTGGTCTTCGGATATGCTTCAAGGCACTAGTCGTCACTTATAAAGCCCTTCATGGTATTGGACCTGGGTACTTGAGAGACCGCCTACTGCCAATTACCTCCAATAGACCGATTAGATCCCACAGATTAGGCCTCCTCCGAATCCCATCTACTGGCCAATGCCGACTGGCGACCACCCGGAGGAGGGCCTTCTCTGTGGCTGCTCTGACCCTTTGGAACGAGCTCCCCGTGGAGATTCGGACCCTCACCACCCTCCAGGCCTTCCGCAAAGCCCTTAAAACCTGGCTGTTCCGACAGGCCTGGGGCTAATGAGTTTTTTGTCCCCCCTCGAATGGTATGGTTGTGTTTTAAATTGTGGTATTGTTTTGTTTGTGTTCTTTTTTCTTATTTGTACCCCTCCCTGACTTGGTTGTGAGCCGCCCTGAGTCCCCTCCGGGGAATAGGGCGGCATAGAAATATAATAAACTCAACTCAACTCAGCTTTAGCTTCAGCATCTGAGATTTGGTATCTGAGGTAATATTTATATTAGAAACATGGGGTAGCTAAGACCCACTCAAGAAAAGTCATGAGAGTAAATTAAAGAGAGAGCAGAAATGCTTACATATTGGAAATGATAGCTTTAAGGGTTACAAATCCAGGGGTTTTGGAGGCATAATTTTGAGACTGTTTGTTTTTGTTGATAAACAGTTTTATTGGTGATTGCAGGAAACTGAGATATAAGTTTGGTGAAATATGAGTAATATTTAAAATAATAAAATATTGGTGATCTTATAGGGGTCAATAAACATATTGCAAGGCATGAAATTGATGTTTAAATACATCTTTGGAGAAAGCGCATTAAAGAAGCATTAAGAGAATAGTATTGTTTAAGGATAAAGAGACGAATGTGAAAGAACCCCAATAAATGTGGGGGGAAGGGGTATAAATGGGGAAAATGTATAAATTGATATATAAAAGAATGTTTTGTACCTATAATGAGTTTATTAAGTTGGAAGAGTCGGAAGACAAAAGCTGTGTGTGTGTGTGTGTGTGTGTGTTGTGTGTTGTGTGTGTTGTATATTGTTGTATTTGTTATATATATATTGTTGTATAATGTAACAAAAAGGCAACAGTAAAAATATTGGGTTTCTGTCTGGATGGTCTCTTGTGACGAGCCGAAGGACAGAGAGTGGAAGTGGTGATCTTCCTCCCATATTTGGACATACCGGGGGTTGTAAAATAGCAATAGCAATAGCAATAGCAGTAGACTTATATACCGCTTCATAGGCCTTTCAGGCCTCTCTAAGCGGTTTACAGAGAGTCAGCATATTGCCCCCAACAATCTGGGTCCTCATTTTACCCACCTCGGAAGGATGGAAGGCTGAGTCAACCCTGAGCCGGTGAGATTTGAACCGCTGACCTGCTGATCTAGCAGTAGCCTGCAGTGCTGCATTTAACCACTGCGCCACCTTGGCTTGGTAAAAGAAATCTCTGTGTGTGTGTGTGTGTGTGTGTGTGTGTGTGTGTGTGTGTGTGTGAGAGAGAGAGAGAGAGAGAGAGAGAGAGAGAGAGAGAGAGAGAGAGAGAGAGAGAGAGAGATTTAATGTATTGGTATTGCTAATGCTAAGAATAGATTAATAATAAATATGATTGTAAATTTTAACTGTTATTGCACAAACATTTGTACCCAGACTACACACTGTTTCATGGACGATGGATTATTTGTACTAAAATAAAAAAATTTAAAAAATGAAAAAACAAAAAACTCAGAGCAAAGAGAAACCAAAGGAAACAATGTACTTTTGGAGAATCATATCTGACATTCTCTTTTTGGTGCTACCCTTTTAAGTGGTGATTTCTTAGTTGAAGAATTTTGTTACATTATTCTCATGTCTCTTCCTCTCTTTTTAAATCTCCTTTTCTCAGGCATGGATTTGTAGAAGAATTCCATATAGTATAAAGAGGAGAATTTTAAAAAAAAGTTGTGTTATCTCTGGGAAGTGAGAAGAAATGCCTGTTGTAGGAAGATACTTAATCACTTCCATCTTGATGCTACTTCTCCTCTGGGGTGGAGAGAAGATTAAAGCTCACAGAGCAGGTAAGTGCCGGTATTGGTTGCAAAAAAATGGGGCAGGAAAAGTCTCAGAATGGGGCAAAACTCACTCAACAAACTGTCTCGCTTAACAACAGAAATGTTGGGCTCAATTGTAGTTGTAAGTCGAGAACTACCTGCATGGCCTCAGCATTATTTATTGCTCTTCAGCGAAGAAGATACGCTCTGCTTAGAGGCACCAATTGGAAATATTGAAAAAGCATTTGTTGCTGTTGTCTTCATAAATTCATTTCATTTCATTTTTCTTCAATTCCATTCAGGGGAGCAAAGTGTCTCTCCCATTTAAAAATGGAGAATAACTTCCCACTTCAATGGGCCCCTTTTGAAATCATTGTTGAATACAGAACACGCAATAGCAGAGTTGGAAGGGACCTTGGAGGTCTTCTAGCCGGTTCCACCACAAAACCGCGTTTGACTAAAGCGCGCTCGACGAAACTGCATAGCTGACGTCATCACAGCGCGACGAAAAAAGCACGCTGTAAACGCTAAAGCTAAAATTAACCCCTAAACCTAAACCTAACCCCCCTAAACCTAATCCTAATCCTAAACCTAATCCTTAACCTAACCCTTAACCTAACGCTAAACCTAATCCTAACCCTTAACCTAACCCTAAACCTAACCCTAACCCTTAACCTAACCCTAAACCTAACCCTAAACCTAACCCTTACCTTAACTTGAATCAGCTTGCTTTCAAAGCGCTATTTAAAGCGCCCTTTTTTCTCCGCGGTCGCTGTTGTCGTCCTGCTGATGACGTCAGCGACGCGGTTTAATCGGGCGTGCTTTAGTGGAGCACGGTTTTGTCGTGCCACGTTCTAGCCCAGCCCCATACTGTTCTAAGCTCAGGGTGACCACTTTGTTAAATCATTCTAACACACCAATGTTTGAAAGAAAGAAAGGAAAATCCAAGTTGATTTGATGGATTACATTTGGCAGATCAGATTCTTTCAGCGATTCAGTTCAAAGGATTGTGTTGAAAAAGATGATTGGGTCAAAAAAATTTTCAGACCCATTTTGCAGCTTGCCAAATTCTTCTAGAATTTGCTCAAAGTGAGATCTTTCTCACATGAATATCCTAGGTGAGCTCCACTGAACAGGATAAGACTTGCTTGGAGAAGTATGCGTGCAAATACCATTGAAGCTCTCACGTAAAAGCTAGACAGCCCTGCAATTGTTGAAGCACTTTTGGGGGAAAATTAATAAAATTGCTCAATTTATTCTTTGAGCTAAATTATTGATTCATGTAAAGGTGAAGGATATGTCCAATTTCAGTCATCTCTAGCAAGACGTCAGATGTGACAAACGTTCATCCTGCTGCTTATTTATTTAAATGGGCTGCCTCACTTTTGTCAGTAGAAAACAAAGATAAATAAAATAGAATACTTCAAAGATGTACTATAAAAGAGATGTTTAGAAAAAGAACACCCAGCTATACAGGTAGTCTTAACTTATGGCCACAATTGAGCCAGGGGTGGGTTCCTGACAGTTCTAATCTCTTCTATAGAAGAGGTTCCACAAATCTACCATGCAGTTTAGAACCGGTTCCAGCTCCCTCCCCCCGCCCGTCTGCACCACTGATTGGCTGGCTCACCAATTGCCCCGCCTGCCTCTAAGAGTTCTCTCATGCATGCATGCACATTGGGGGGGGGGGGGGGGCGCGTGTTGCATTATGGGTGCGGCAGGCCCGTGCACAGCCCCCCTGCACTCCCTCCACTTATGGCACACAAGCCAAACATTCTGACATTGACTTTGGTTGTCGGGGGGGGGGGGGAAGGAATCACGTGGCCCTCCGACATTGCAACCATCATAAATACGAGTCCATTGCTAAGCATCCAAATTTTGATCACACGGCCATAGGGAAGCTACATGATGTGAAAAATAGTCATAGGTCACTGTTTTCAGTGGTGTTGTGACTTCAAATGGTCATTAAGCAAATGGACTATAAGTTGAGGACTATCTAAACTTCAAAACAGGGGTGGGTTCCTGCCAGTTCTAACCTAGAAGAGGTTCCACAAATCTACAGTGCCGTTTAGAACCGGTTCCAGCTCCCTCCCCCTGCCCGTCCCCACATCATCAAGATGAAGAGCGAGAGGAGGAATTCTGGGAGTTGAAGTCCACAAGTCTTAAAGCTGTCAAGTTTGAACACCCCTGGGTTTTTTTTTTCCTAAAGGGTTAGGGGTGCAAGGGTCTTGTAACTTGACAGCTTTAAGACTTGCGTGCTTCAAATGCCAGAGTTTCTGAGCCAAGATTTTGGTTGCTAAGCAAGAGCGTTGTTAAGTGAGTTTCACCACATTTTACAAGTTGGCCACCCTCACCCAGTCACATGGCTGGCAAGCCACTCCCACCCAGTCACATGGCCAGCAAGCAACTCCTACCGAGTCACATGGCCAGCAAGCCACTCCCACAAAGCAGGCCACACCTACAGAGAAGAGGTTCTAAAAAATTTTGAAACCCACCACTGGAAGGCAACTTTCTAACTAGGGTCCACCAACCACTCTAGAAGATCTGGAAGGAACATGTTTGAAAGTCCCAAAGGTGCTTTTTTCAAGAGGCAACTGGACCTTCTGGTTTTTCTTTGAAGACGTTTGGCTTCTCATCCAAGAAGCTTCTTCAGCTCTGTTTTAAATGTTTGCTTTAAAAGATTCTGGATAAACACAATGCAACTATACGGGGAGACACTGATCCAAAAGCTAGGCACTACGACAGAAAACACCTGCTTTCTGTATTCATGATTGGATCGAATATTTGGGGCCCAAAGCATTCAGACTTTGCCAGATTGTGTAGATGAACAAAAACTGTGGGAGACAGGTGCCATGGCACCTCCATTCCAGTAGAAATGGAATTTACACCCAGCTAAATGTATGGTCTATTTCTTGAAATACATGCTTCTGAGGACATCATTTATTGTTAGTTGCGAAGTTGTGTCTGACCCATCGCAACCCCATAGACAACGTTCATCCAGGTCTTCCTGTCCTCTACCATCCTCTGGAGTCCATTTAAGCTCACACCTGCTGCTTAAGTGACTCCATCCAGCCACCTCATTCTCTTTCGCCCCCTTCTTCTTTTGCCCTCCATCGTTCCCAGCATGAGGATCTTCTCCACTGAATCCTTCCTTCTGATTAGGTGGCCAAAGTACTTGAATTTCATCTTCAGAATCTGGCCTTCTAAAGAGTAGTTAGGGTTGATCTCCTCTAGGACTGGCTGGTTTGATCGGAAGGGACTTGCAGGAGTCTTCTCCAGCACCACATTTAAAAGGCCTCCATTCTTTGGCGCTCAGCCTTTCTTATGGTCCAACCTTCACAGTCATCCATTGCAACTGGGAAAACCACAGCCTTGACTATATGCACTTTTGTTATCAGGGTGATGTCTCTGCTTTTTAGTAAGCTGTCTAGATTTCCCTTAGCTTTCCTCCCCAGGAGCAAGCCTCTTTTAATTTCTTGGCTGCAAGTCCGCCCATCTGCGGTGATCTTGGAGCCCAGGAAAATAAAATCTGTCACTACCTCCATTTATATTTAGCCACTATATATTGAGTATACACACAGAGTGAGAGAGATGCTTCTTCTGATAAAATAATGATTCTGAATATTTTGCACTCGGCGAGTCACCTGCCTGCAAGGTTTCCTTTCCAATCTTGTTTTGTGAACACCTTTTGACCGGTGTTAAAAACAAATGCAACAACATTTCTACAGACTAATGATTAATAAAATATAACAGCCCTGGTTAAGAGAGAAATATGTAGAGCTGTGGAAACAGTGTGTGACTGGGCCCAAGGCAGATAATCCGATATGCCTAGGCATTTTAGCTGGTGGCATATTAAAGGAGAAAGGAAGGCGGGAGAACAGAGCTCAGTCTGTTGGGAGTTTCTTTCTTTCTTTTTTTTTTCAAAGTTGCCTCATAGACATGCAAACAGAGTAGACAAAAGGGGCTGAGCCAAAACAGCAGCCGCAAGGGAGAGGAAGAAGGTGGGGGAGAGAAAGTTTCCAAACCGCAGCAAAAAGCTGGACTCGGAACTCGTTTGAGAAACTGCCGTTAAGACGGAACCTCTCAGAAAATTACTCAGCAGAGGGTCTGCCAGGTGAAACATGTTCAATGCTTTGGAGATACAGAGAGCTGCTGAGTCATTTCTTCAGGTAGACCTGGCTATGTTGGAGAGAAATGCCTATGGGTGCTGCCCTCCTCCTGGCTGTCTTTCTCGCCCATGTCACCAGAGCTTCTCGTCTCTCCCTCGCAGGTTGTAAGAACGTCCACTACGATCTGATCTTCCTGCTGGACACATCCTCCAGCGTGGGCAAAGAAGACTTTGAGAAGGTCCGCCAATGGATAGCCCACCTGGTGGACACCTTTGAGATTGGGCCAGACAAAACCCGCGTTGGGGTCGTCCGCTACAGCGATCAACCAACCACCGAGTTTGACCTTGGAAGTTATGGGACTCGGCAAGAGGTCAAAGAAGCCGCAAAGGGCATCAAGTACCACGGGGGCAACACGAACACCGGAGACGCCCTGCGGTACATCAATAGTTATAGCTTTTCCGCACGGGCCGGCGGGAGGCCGAATGACAACGCCATCAAGAAAGTTATGATCCTCCTGACGGATGGCAGGAGCCAGGATTATGTCCTGAGTCCCGCCATGGCGGCACATAAGGCCGGCATCCGGATTTTTGCGGTGGGTGTCGGGGATGTCCTCAAAGAAGAACTGGATGAAATTGCTTCGGAGCCAAAATCGGCTCACATCTTCCATGTCTCTGATTACAATGCCATTGATAGGATACGGGAGAAGCTGAGAAGACGGCTCTGTGAGAGTAAGTAAAATAAACCATGGACCAAGAAATGGTGGAAGGTTGGTTTAATGAGGAGTAATCAGCAACATTAGACTATCCATTAGTAAATGTATTGCAAAATTCATGTCTTCATTATGTATGTAGCCATTTAAAATGTCAAGTTTCCTTCCTTCCTTCCATCCCTCCTTCCTTCTTTCCTTCCTTCCTTCCTTCCTTCCTTCCTTCCTTCTTTCCTTCCTTCCCTCCTTCTTTCCTTCCTTCCTTCTTTCTTTCCTTCCTTCCTTCCTTCCATCCCTCCTTCCTTCCTTCTTTCCTTCCTTCCCTCCTTCCTTCTTTCCTTCCTTCCTTCCTTCCATCCTTCCTTCCATCCTTCCTTCCTTCCTTCCTTCTTTCCTTCCTTTTTTCCTTCCATCCATCCATCCTTCCTTCTTTCCTTCTTTCCTTCCTTCTTTCCTTCCTTTCTTCCTTCCTTCCATCCCTCCTTCCTTCCTTCTTTCCTTCCTTCCTTCCTTCCTTCCATCCTTCCTTCCTTCCTTCCTTCCATCCCTCCTTCCTTCTTTCCTTCCTTCCTTCCATCCTTCCATCCTTCCATCCTTCCATCCTTCCATCCTTCCTTCCTTCCTTCCTTCCTTTCATTTGTCAAACATGTACGAGATAACAGATATAAGTATAAACATGGATATGAACACAAGAAATGGGTATGAATAAATGGGGACAGTAAGACAGGGAAGACACCTCTTTTATGGATCCTATTAGGAATGAGGTGAGGCCCATGGTTTAAGGTTTGTTAAAGTTATGGGGGTTTGAGGATGTAATAAACAGTGTAACAACTGCAGAGTAACAAAGAGAAGTGTTGTCTATGGACAATCTCAATCATCAAGATCGTGGTTGTCCTAGAAGTGCTTTTTTCGAAAAGGCAGCTGGATTTTCTGGTTTGTTTTTATTTCTTTGAAAACATTTCATTTCTCATCTAAGAAACTTCTTCGGTTGTGACTTCAGTGAGAACTGAAGAAGCTTCTTGGATGAGAAGTGAAATGTTTTCAAAGAGAAAAAAAACCCCAAGAAAGTCCAGTTGCCTTTTCGAAAAAAGCACTTTTGGGACAAACTGAAGTGTTTGGCTTCAAAGTTTAGAGAGAAATGTGCCATTTGCCATTATGGATACTTCTGGAGATTCTTAATTGGGGAGAGCCCAGCTTAACTTTCTTTCCCATCCTTTGAGGTTTTATCAGGATAAAGTTTGAGAAAATCTTCTTTTCAAAGAACTGATCAAAATGTTGGCTAGATTGAGGGCTTGAAAGAAAGTTGGCTTAAGGATGATCTTCAAGACTCTTCACTTTGAATGTTATCCATTGAGTGTATCATGGAGAGCCTTGTAAATTATATTTCTTTTTCTTTCAAAAGGAATAAGCACTGATATGACTGTTATTGAACAATAACACAAGCAGGTTCCTATAGTGAGTTTGCTCAGATGATTCCATTTGGCGGTAAAGTATGCATGAAGTTAGAAGCTTGGAAAGGAGAAGTTAGACGTTTTGGTGCAGCATTTAGAAGTGTCAATAAGATCTCCCCAACCTTTACATCATTCAGGAGTGTCTATCATCTTAGATGGGGTGTGGTGTCTCAGTAGCTAAGACACTGAGCTTGTCAATCAGTAGTTCAGCGGTTCGAATCCTGAACGCCACATAACGGAGTGAGCTCCCGTTACTTGTCCCAGCTTCTGCCAACCTAGCAGTTTGAAAGCATGTTAAAAATGCAAGTAGAAAAATAGGAAGCACCTTTGGTGGGAATATAACAGCATTCCATGTGCCTTCGGTGTTTAGTCATGCCGGTCACATGACCACGGAGATGTCTTCGGACAGAGCTGACTCTTTGGCTTGGAAACGGAGATGAGCATCACCCCCGACTAGCACATATGTGTGAGGGGAACCTTTACCTTATCATCTTAGAGTTAAAAAATCAAGAAGTGGGGCTGCAATGATATGATTGAAGTTCCACTTAGTTTTTGCCTGTTTTGCTTCTTAAACTTTTGGGTAAAATAAAATGTAGCACATAAAAAGCAGGCTGGGCTTTGTTCACACCATTACAGCCACCATCTGGACTGTTTTGACTCAACCCTAAAGACCACCTTCTTGCCATGGGTGATCAACCATGCAGCTGCATGAAACCTTTGGCAACTAGCTTTGCTGTATGGGAATAATCCACACTCTGTAGAAGCCTGATGATGGATGTTGACCAGTGACAGAAACATCTCTAGGTTGAATCATGGCTATTCTGCAGCTAAGCAGAATATAAGAGCCGTGGTGGCGCAGTGGGTAGAGTGCAGTACTGCAGGCCACTTCAGCTGACTGCTAGATCAGCAGTTCAGCGGTTCAAATCTCACCGGCTCAGGGTTGACTCAGCCTTCCATCCTTCTGAGGTGGGTAAAATGAGGACCCGGATTGTTGTTGGGGGCAATATGCTGACTCTGTAAACCGCTTAGAGAGGGCTGAAAGCCCTATGAAGCGGTATATAAAAATCTGCTATTGCTATTGATGGACAGACTGGCAGTTCTATTGGACATGGGCAACTGTTTTCCTCAATGCAATAATGATTTGTGGCTTGATAGGCAGCCAGAGAGGGAAGGATTTAAAAAGAAATATGTGTCAGTGTATCAGTGGTGGGTTGCAGGAGATACGCCCCGGGACGGGCGTACCGGAGCCTGCCTGGAGCACTGGGTACATTCTGGTACGGTGCTCTGGAGGGCCCACCCACCCGCCCAAGCCCCTTACCTGTCCTTTAAGCCTTGGGGGTTTCCTGCACACGCATGAGGCGTACGGTGCCTGTACAATGCTCCGCCGAGCAGCTAGGAGGCTTGCGGAAGCATCACAGGCAGGTAGGACACATTTGCATGCCGCGCGCGTCTATGTGGGTGATGCCGGGCCCATTCCAACCAGTATAGAACCCACCACTTCAGTGTATGTGTGTATTTGCAAAGATTTATTCTCTTACGTGGCATGTTCTGTGCTTTTGGTCCACGTTCTGTTCAGTTTAATCCAGGGATCAACAGGTGCACAATTAGAACCAGATTTCAGATGATCTCCATGTTATCCATGGGATTTTGTACTTTAATCAAAGTTAACATCTTTGCCTGACATTTTTTAAAATCGATAAGTCTCGAACCTAATTTTGTTTTACATGTCCTTTGCATACTTATTAGTCGGTAAATTGAACTGCCTGGCTAATTAATGTCCCTTACTACTTTCCATAAGGGACGTAGTGGCTCAGTGGCTAAGATGCTGAGCTTGTTGATCAGGAAGGTTGGCAGTTCAGTGGTTTGAATCCCTAGTGCCGTGTAACGGAGTGAGCTCCCGTTATTTGTCCCAGCTTCTGTCAACCTAGCATGTAAAAATGCAAGTAGAAAAATAGGAACCACTTTTGGTGGGAAGGTAACAGCGTTCCGTGCGCCTTCATCATTTAGTCATGCCGGCCACATGACCACAGAGATGTCTTCGGACAGTGCTGGCTCTTCGGCTTTGAATCAGAGATGAGCACTGCCCCCCACAGTCAGGAACGACTAGCACATATGTGCAAGGGGAATCTTTACCTTTTTACCTTGAAATTGGATTGCCCAGCTAATTAATGTCCCTTACTACTTTTCGTAGTGCAGCACATGGCTTTTTTTCAAGCTGCTCGGTTATTTGTGTTAGTTAAAATTGCTGGGTTCATGCAGGGTCCTGAACTTTCCTTAGTCCTCACCAAGTTATACCCAAAGCCGAGGATTCCTATTTTCAAGCTACATGAAAATCTCCAGATGTTATACCATGGTGAGTCGGGCTGACATTCTCATTTGATCGATGTCACACTTTGCTGGGATAATACATCACTCTATGCTGGAGTTTACAACTTGAAGGAGGAAAATAATAACCTTATAGGGAATCCGGCATTACAGATGAAAGGAAAATTATTGTCTGTCTTCACACACATGATGATTCTGTCAAATATAACGATCACTCCACTTGCAATGCAGCTTCGATGAAATGCAACAAGGCTTAGCTGTTTTGTCATTTTTCTCCCAAAAAGAATTGCAGCTTTTTAAAAAACAATCCTTAATGATGTTATGGTCTTTGCTTTGGCACTTCATTTCAAGAAATGATGTTCCCCTTAAAACTGTCTTTGCCTCCAGTGACATTTATATTGATCAATATCTGAATAGGTTGAATGTTGAATGTTGAATGTTGATTTTATTTATATGCTGCCCTTTTCCCCCGAAGGGGACTCAGGGCGGCTCACAACTCAACCAGGGAAGGGGGATACAAACAGAAAATTAAAACGACACAGAAACAATACATAATTTAAAATGCACAACAGTCATACCAATTCGAGATGGGGGCAACAGTTCTTTAGCCCCAGGCCTGTCGAAACAGCCAGGTTTTAAGGGCTTTGCGGAAGGCCTGGAGGGTGGTGAGGGTTCGAATCTCCACGGGGAACTCGTTCCAGAGGGTCGGAGCAGCCACAGAGAAGGCTCTCCTCCGGGTAGTCGCCAGTCGACACTGGCCGGCGGATGGAATTCGGAGGAGGCCTAATCTGTGGGATCTAATGGGTCTGGTGGAGGTAATTGGCAGTAGGCGGTCTCTCAAGTACCCGTAAGGTCTCGTAGTGTCGTATTCATCTTATTATTATGAGTGAAAAAAAATCCAGTCTATCACTTTCTGAATATGAGATGGGTTTCAAAAATTTTTAGCATGGGGTTCGGTTGCTGGGTAGGTGTGGCCATGGTGGGCGTGGTCAAGTTGGCCTCCTGCACCACAGGGGGAGTGGCGTTTTTGCTCTCCTCCAGCTCCAGAGGCTTTCCTCAAGCCTTCGGAAGGGCAAAAATGGCCTCCCCAAGCCCCAGAGCAGGGGTGGGGTCCTGCCAGTTCTCACCTCTTCTATAGAATAGGTTCCACAATCTACAGTGCCATTTAGAACCAGTTCCAGCTCCCTCCCCCCCGCCCGTCCGCACATCATCAAGATGAAGAGTGAGAGGAGGAATTCTGGGAGTTGAAGTCCACAAGTCTTAAAGCTGTCAAGTTTGAACACCCATGGGGTTTTTTTTCCCTAAAGGGTTAGGTGTGTAACTTGACAGCTTTAAGACTTGCATGCTTCAAATGGCAGAGTTTCTGAGCCAAGATTTTGGTTGCTAAGCAAGAGTGTTGTTAAAGTGAGTTCCATCACATTTTACAAGTTGGCCATGCCCACCCAGTCCCATGGCTGGCAAGCCACTCCCACCCGGTCACATGACCGGCAAGCCACTCCCACAAAGCAGGCCACACCTACAGAAGAGGTTCTAATAAAATTTGAAACCCACCACTGCCCCAGAGGCCCACTGGAGGCTGGAAACAGGCCCATTTCCAGCCTTCCTGAACTTCTGGGAGGCCCATTTTTTCCCCTCCCCAAGTCTCCATGCGCCCCCTACATTTACCATATTTTTTGGACTATAAGATGCAGCATGATTTTGAAGAGGTAAATTCTTTTAAAAAGTTTTTGCACTCTGCAGGCTCCCAAACCCACTGCATTCCTCGTTTTTTGCAAAAAAAAGGGGGGGGCATGCAGAGGCTTTGGGAGGCTTGTAGAGTGCTCCTCAGGGCTGGGGGGGGCAAAAGTGGCCCATTTTTTGCTCTTTTTTGCCCTCCCCAAGCCTCTGCACGTCCATTTTTGCAAAGCGGGTGGGGTTTCAGTAGGCCAAAAGTGCTGTATTCAGTGTATAAGACACCCAGATTTCCACCCTCTTTTTTGAAAAATACGGTACCTGCATCAAAAGTGGGCCGCATGGGGACTCCTGGGGGGGGGGCAAAGTGGGGCAAGCCAGGACTGGGATTTGGGGGTTCTCCAAACTGCACAGAATCTTAGAGGTTCTCCCGAACTCCTGGGAACCCCCAGTAGCCCACCTCTGTTTCAAACATATTGCTCTTCTTTCTAAATCTGTTCAAAATGTATATACAGGGACTCCTCAACTTAAAACAGTTCATTTAACGACCATTAAAGTTACAACGGCACTGAAAAAAGTGACTTAGGAGCACTTTTCACACTTACGACTGTCGCAGCATCCCCGTGGTCACGTAATCAGAATTCAGACATTTGGTAACGGATTCATATTTATGACGGTTGCAATGTCCCTGGGTTATGTGATCAGCTTTTGTGACCTTCTGACAATCAAAATTAACAAGGAAGCCAGATTCACTTAACAACTATGTTATTCACTTAATATCTGCAGGGATTCACTTAAGGATGGTGGCAAGAAAGGTCATAAAATGGGGCAAAACTCACTTAACAAATATCTCACTTGGAGAAGGAGAGAAGAAAGGAGGGAAGGAAGGAGGGAATGTAGGAGAGAAGGAAGGGGGGAAGGAAGGAGGAAAGGAAGGGGGAAAGGAAAGAGAGAAGGAGAAAAGAAAGGAGGGAAGGAAGGAAGGAGGGAAGGAAGGAGGGAAGGAGCGAATGGGAAGGAGGGAGGGAAGGAAGGGGAGTAGGAGAGAAGAAACGAGGGAAGGAAAGAGGGAGGGAGGGAAGAAGAAGTAGGACCGTTGTAAGATAAGATGGATCTATGGGATGTTAAAAAAGCAATCTTCAAGTATATTGTCAATAGTAGGGAAAAATTGTTATAAATACATATTATTAATAACAGTTATGAGATCATATAATTGTGAATGTATATATGAAATTGATAAAATAAAATAAAATTAAAAAATATCTCACTTGGCAGCATAAATTTGGGGCTCACTTGTGATTGTAAGTCAAGGACTATCTATTAGGGTTCTCTGTAATATGTCCATAGCAAACAGAACTCTGAGGCAAGTAGTTCCGTCAAAGAACAGTTTATTGGATAGATCATATTGGAACCAACTGGTGAAAACCGACTCTAAAGATTCCTGCGGTTTTCACCTAATTAAAAGGAAAAGTCCCCCTCAGTCACATGGTCCAATCAAGCTGCTGTCTCGTTGCTTGGTAACTTCACTCCTCCTCTCTTCAGCCACCTGTGGGAATGTCCTTGGTTTTCAGAGGAAACCACCATATTTTTCAGAGTATAAGGTGCACCAGAGTATAAGATTTTGAAGAGGCAAATTAAAAAAAAAAGTTTTTGCACTCTGCAGACCTCCCAAACATGGCCCCTTTTTTGTGTGAAAACAGGCCCATTTTTCTTTGTCAAAAAAGGGGCATGGGCAGCCTTTAGGAGGCTTGTAGAGTGCTCCTTAGGTCTGGGGGGGGGGGCAAAACTGCGCAAAAAAACCGGCCTATTTTTCACTCATTTTGCCCTCCCCAGCCCCCAGGGGCACCCTGGAAGCCTCCTAAAGGCTATGCACAGCCATTTTTGCAAAAGGGGTAGGGCTTGGGGAGGTCAAAAATGCTGTATTCAGTGTATAAGACGCACCCAAATTTTCACCCTCTTTTTTGAGGGAAAAAGGTGCACCTTATACTCCGAAAAATACGGTATTTTGTTTTGACTACAAAACCCCAGCTATCTATCTTCATCCCCCCCCCCATCCCTCATCACCACGAAGCCTCCAAGATGGCCTCAGTCAGGCCAGCTTCCGAGGTGACCCTACCGCCATTTATTTATTTAAGTATATTTCCCATCCATCTCCATGGTAAGATGACTCTGGGCAGCATATTACAAATGTTTGCAACTGAAAAGCACAAGTTTTAAATGTGTGCTTTAAATGCATCCCCTCAACACACACACTTTGATGCAGATGTTTAGCCAGCTGTGGCTTGCTTTGCCTCTGCCAATTGATGATCCTTCTCCTTTTGTCAGTGCTTGATATTGCAACTGGTTGCAGTTCAGCGATTTTTACTATCAGAGTTACTTAGTTCCACCATGACAGATGGTTAATGTTATGGCGGCTGCTGCTGTCATTTTTAGGATTTAGATGCTTTAGGATTTAGATGTTTTTATTGTCGTGCTTTGAAATATGAGTTTTAATGGCACACGTGGCTGGGAGTGTGAACGACTGAGAAATGTTACAAATAAGAAGAAATAGGGAGGAGAGGATGTCTTCCTGTATGGAATGATTTAGGAAGAATTGGTCTGGAAGCTTCTTGAGTTACAACTGTTCCGTTGTTCCTGAAAAAAGATCTTTATGTTTTCCTCTCACTATTTCTCAATGTATGGAATGGAATAAAGGTGCATAGCTAATTCAGTTGAGGCCTGAATTAGGGCGGGCAGGCGGGCAGATAGATAGATAGATAGATAGATAGATAGATAGATAGATAGATAGATAGATAGATAGATAGATAGATAGACAGACAGACAGACAGACAGACAGACAGACAGACAGACAGACAGACAGAGGTAGGTAGGTAGGTAGGTAGGTAGATAAATTGGTAGGTAGGTAGGTAGGTAGGTAGATAGATAGATAGGTAGGTAGGTAGATAGACAAACACACACACACATAGATATACAGATATACAGATATACAGATATAAGTAGGTAGGTAGGCAGGCAGACAGACAGACAGAAAGACAGACAGATAAACAGATATAGGTAGGTAGACAGAAAGACAGACACATAGATAGACAGATATATGTAGACAGACAGACAGACAGACAGATACAGACAGACAGACAGACAGACAGACAGACAGACAGATAGATAGATAGATAGATAGATAGATAGATAGATAAACAGACAGACAGATAGACAGATATAGGTAGGTAGATAGATAAATTGGTAGGTAGGTAGGTAGATAGCTAGACAGACAGACAGACACACACATAGATATACAGATATAGAGATATAGGTAGGTAGGTAGACATACAGACAGACAGACAGAAAGACAGACAGACAGACAGATATAGGTAGGTAGACAGAAAGACAGACACATAGATAGACAGATATATGTAGACAGACAAACAGACAGACAGACAGATACATATAGATAGATAGATAGATAGATAGATAGATAGATAGATAGATAGATAGATAGATAGACAGACAGACAGACGGACAGACAGAGGTAGTAGGTAGGTAGGTAGGTAGGTAGGTAGGTAGGTAGGTAGGTAGGTAGGTAGGTAGGTAGGTGATGATAGATAGATAGATAGATAGATAGATAGATAGATAGATAGATAGATAGATAGATAGATAGATAGAACCCAAGAACATCACAATCCCATATTCCTTTCTATTGCAAAGGACATTCCATTAGCAGTTTTATCGCTGCCTCGATTCCAGAAAACCATTTCATTAACCCAGAATGGAGATCAAAAAAACTCCTTTCGAATTAATATATAATAGTTCTTGTTAGGAAATGCAAAAAATAAAATAAAAATCTGTAACCACCCCAGTAGTTATTTTTGTGGTTAGGGTGGGAAAACGAGTGATCTTTCTGAAAACAATGCTTGCCTTCATATCCCATCCACCCTCCATCTCCAGATCTGGCACCCACAACTCCAGAATCCATGCCATGTCAAAAACTGGATGGTTATTATGTATCTATTTATCTAGTGATTTATCTAGTTATTTCTCAGATACCAGGAAACAAAAACCCACACAAGTCTGGAAGTTCTCTGAAGACTTTTGTCTGCTTTCCGAGCCTCTGAATGGCTTTTCCTTTCCTTGACTGCATTTCATCCTTCTGACACTTTGAAGTCTATGAAAAACCTTCTCATGTTTAGCTCACTCCAAAGAAATAGACAAGAATCTGGAAAATGTATTTCTGCAGTGCTGGCAGATGTTTGGGTGTCATAGGCCCTGGCTACTTTGATCTGTTCCCATTCAGCTAGAAGTTATTTGCTCATCAAAGGAGCAAATTCCCAAGGACATTTTGGGGGAAAAAAAAATCAAGGTAACATGCTTCCTTTTAAATGTCTCAGCCTGGAGGTTGGTAGGAATGGGAAAACCTAACATCTCTGTTGTGTATGACACATAAAAGTTTTGATGCAGAATCTTATGCAGAAGAATGGAAGGATGCTTTGATTCCCTCGATGAATTCATGGCTGCAAAAGTTGACGGAGTTAGCAGAGATCGCTAAACCGATTGCTTTGACTAAAGAAAAAAATACAATTACTTTTGTTTCTACAACGGTTGCAGGAACTGGGGGTGTTTAGTTTAAGGAAAAGAAGGACTAGGGGAAAAGGTGGGTTCCTATCAGTTCGCACCTATTCGGTAGAACCGGTTCGTCAAATCTACCAAACCGGTTAGAAGAGGTTCTACCAGTGGACCCGGAAAGCAGGCCACACCTACAGAAGAGGTTCCAAAAATTTTTGAAACCCACCACTGGTCCTTGGATATGATTATTCTACACTATCATGCTCATATTTATAAAACTCAGTGCCTCTGTGAAAGGTAAGGATGACTACTGCGTTTGTGGTGCAATCAGAACATTGCATGTGTTGAAGTTGTTTTAACGCAAACCAAAGATGCCTTTTAAAAAACAAGTTTACATCATATTCTTATGCATGCCAGTGCTGTGTGTGAGGTCATTTAAGGTGGTTCTGACAAGTGTGGTCGGCATCTTCATATCCGGTCACATGGGCGGCAAGCCACTCCCATCCGGTCACATGGGCAGCAAGCCACTCCCACAAAGGAGGCCGCACCCACAGAGTAGGTTCAAACAATTTTTGAAACCCACCACTGACTAGGGGAGACATGATAGCAGTCTTCCAATATCTCAGGGGTTGCCACAAAGAAGAGGGAATCAAACTATACTCCAGGGCACCTGAGGGCAGAACAAGAAGCAATGGGTGGAAACTTATCAAGGAGAGAAGCAACTTAGAACTAAGGATAAATTTCCTAACAGTTAGAACAATTACCCAGTGGAACAACTTGCCTCCAGAAGTTGTGAATGCTCCAACACTGGAAGTTTTTAAGAAGAGATTGGGCAACTGTCTGAAGTGGTGTAGGGTTTTCTGCCTAAGCAGGGGATTGGACTAGAAGACTTCCAAAGTCCCTTTCAATTCAATTCCAATTCAATGCCATGCTCTGCTATGCTACGCTACGCTATTCCATTCCATTCTACTTGGAAACCACTTTTGGACTTTGTGCCTGGGGTGGATAAAAATGAAGTTTTGATTTTGGGTTTTACCGCTTACATAGGTTTGTTGTTATAGAAATAGCTAGTTTATATTACTATGTAAAAGTAAAAAAAAAGTTGGGGTTTGTCCCCGGGGAAGCCAGATTCACTTAATAACTGTGTTTCCAATTTAAATACTGCAGTGAACTATGGCAAGAAATGTACCAAAATGGGCAAAACTCATTTGCCAGCTGTCTTGATTAGCAATGGAAATTTTGGGCTCAATTCAGAGTGGTATTCAGCTGGTTCTCTCTGGTTTGGGCAAACCGGTAGTGGCGTCTGCAGGAGGCTCCGCCCACCCGCCCCAACGCAATGCGTGAGCACTGCACATGTGCAGAAAGTGGTGCACATGCGCAGATGTGGCGCGTGAGAGACAAACGAATCAGTACGGAAAGTAAATAAGTGGATCCTACCGCTGGCTTAATTATGGTCGTAAGTTGAGGATCGCCTGTATTCCTCCTTTTGCTGTCATCATAATTTTTTTTCTTTTTTTCTTTTTTTTCTTTAAACATATTTTTATTTCCATTTTCATAACATACAATCACATGTATACTATACATAGCCAGTATCATATAGTATTAAATAATGATTACATCAGTTCCTCTTGTCATCAACGCCCCCCAAAAAGTTAACACCCATTATTAGCTCTTCTGCTCTCCATACACCTCTTTCTTCTACCTCTCTCCTACTTCCTATCTTCCCTCCATCATCCTTTCCTACCCTACTTCCCCTTCCTTTCTCCTTCTCCTCTCTCTACATTCCACTCCTCCTTATCATCTTCCTCCTCATCTTCCCCCCTTACCCTCTCTCCTATCCCTCTCTTCCCATCTTTCTCCTCCCTTTTGCTTCCCACTCTTCCTCTCATTGGTGTATTTCCACTTCCATATCAATATACTTAACATATCCTAGTTTTAAAGAGAAAAAATAAAATAAAATAAGAGAAGACAGTATACATGTGGAATCAAATTACATTAAAATCTAACACCTCTCGTCAAACCTGATATATATCCCTCCCTCCCCCCTCCCCCCCAACCCCTCCCAACCTTCCTTCATCCGACTTCCCAGAACCCATACACGGTATAAATCTTTAACTAAAACAGTCTAAAATAAATTGGAAAAAAGAATTGAAAATGGATAACATCTTTACATTGAACTTAGCTCCTCCTTGCTAAGTTAGCTTAGCAAGGAGGATCATAATTTTATTTCAAAATAAACGCTAAGTTAATTTTTCCTTCCAAAATAGGTCTGTGTTTAATGCTGCTGGAAGTGGGGGTAGATACAACATTCGAGAACACTGAAGAGACTTTATTGCTTGTGACCACAGGAGGAATTAGCTTCCCCTTTTATAGCCTCAGCTAGAGAGGGGGACTCTCTCCCCCAATGTTATTTTGGTAAACCCACGTTACTTGGGTAAAATGAGTTTTCTCCTTCCCCAAAAGGCAAACATCGTTGGGACCATAGGAGTCACCAAATCTGCAATGGGTGGTTCAGCTAACCACTGCAGCAGAAACAGACCCTCGTTTTCAAAGACCAGGGAAGGCTTCTTGCAACAAATTAGGGGTAGCAAACTGCGGCCTTTTGATCCACCTTTTTGCGGTCTACGAACCCCTCCAGGGATACATATTACAGGACTATAAAGTTCCCAGCATTTTAGGTGGAGAGGGAATAAACACTGCACTCAAAATAGGATGAGCATGGTGGTTGATTGGGGTTAGAGGGCGGAGAGGGAAAAAGGGGAAAAATTGCAGCTTAAAAACAGGAGGAAAACAAACTTCCACAGGCAAAGATGCTCACCCCCTATTAAGTCATTTCTCTCTTGGAAGGAAAAGCCATCTGGTTCGGTTCCAAGCTGGGAGAAAGAGGCTGGAACTGGTTCTCTGCCTGGTTGCAGGCTGAGCGTGGCCTACTCAACCTCCTGCGCCACAGTGAGGAGGGGGGGCTAAAACGGCAGGGGTGGGTTCCAGCTTTTGTTACTGCCAGTTTGTTCAGGGACACACTTTGGGCATGTGTGCTCTTGATGCAAGGTAAGCGCGCATGCACAGTAGTAAAAAATTGCTTTTGTGCGTTCGCAGAAGCAAAAGAACAAGATGGTGGTGCATATGGTGGTGCTGATAGAACTGGTTCGGGGGGGGTGGCCAGCCGAGTTACTATCTACTCGGCTGAACCAGTCCAAACCAGTAGGAACCCACCTCTGGAAAATGACATCCCTTGGGCTCCTGAGGCCCTCTGGAGGCCGGAAACGGGCATGTTTCTGGACTTCCAGAATTTCCAGGTGGCCCGTTAATTTGCATTTTTCAGAAACTGCATTTAGAATAGAATAGAGTTGTAAGGGACCTTGGAAGTCCTCTAGTCCAACCCCCTGCTCCTGTAGGAGACCTTATACCCTTTCAGACAAACGGCTATCCAACATCTTCTTAAAAACTTGCAGTGTTGCGGCATTCACAACTTCTGGAGGCAAGTTGTTCCACTGATGAATTGTTCTCACTGTCAGGAAATTTCTCCTTGGTTCCAGTTGCTTCTCACCTTGATTAGTTTCCACCCATTGCTTCTTGTCCTGCCTACAGGTGCTTTGGGGGACAAGGCAATTAATTCGTATACATGCTGCTTTTCATCTTTGTTCCTAGTTTTAGTTTTTTTTTAAAGAGTTTTAATAGATTTTACAAGTATTTCCCCTTCCCTCCCTCCTCCCAACCTCCCAGAGCAAAATATAGGGTATAAACATTTAACAATCATACACTAACATAAGCTAACTAACTTTAGCATCCTCCCTTCACTTATACTTTAACTCCCCTTTTATTAAGCTAACTTTAGATAAGTTGTAACATTCCTTGTTCATTCATTCATCAGCTAACTGGAATTCCTTAGTCCGATATTTATTTTGAATATAGTCAGTCCATCTTCTCCATTCCAACTTGTATTTCTCCTCTGAATGGTCCTTCAAGTATGCTGATATTTTCCTAGTTTTAGTTTTAATAACCTCCTGCTATTGGAGTCCAGACTTCTGAGATCACTTTTGGGATCCTGCTTTCTGTCCTAAGCTGATCTGGCAAGGAAGTGACATTGATTATTAGAAAAAGAAGAGAGAGAGAGAGAGAAAGAGAGAGAGACAGAAAGAGAGAGAGACAGAAAGAGAGAGAAAGAGTGAGAGATAGATAGATAGAGAGAGAGAGAGACAGAGAGAGAGAGAGAGACAGAGAGACAGACAGAGACAGACAGAGACAGACAGACAGAGACAGACAGAGAGAGAGACAGAGAGACAGAGAGAGAGAGACAGAGAGACAGAGAGAGAGACAGAGAGAGAGAGACAGAGACAGAGAGAGACAGAGAGAGAGACAGAGAGAGAGAGAGAGACACAGAGAGACAGAGACAGAGACAGAGACAGACAGACAGAGAGACAGACAGACAGACAGACAGACAGAGGAGGGGGGGAGAGACATTGATTTTTCACACTGATTTCTTCGCCTCCAGCATTCCGACTCCAGCTGGCAACTCCACCTCTTTGTTTATTCAATCAGTTCAAGCGAATCAGGGTATCCAAGCAGCAGAAGGATGTGGTCAAAGAGACGGGGAGGGGGGGGGGGTTGATGTTGTTGTTGGAAACCGCAGTCCCTCTCTGCAGCAGTTTAGAAAGCAAGAAATGGATTTATATAGAGAGCGACAGGCAAGCTGGGGACTTCCTTTGTAACCTAAAGTTGCGGACGGGGACTCCAGCGGCTTCAAGCTCAGAAGTTCCTCCAATTCTGACTTCTTTGCAACACACAGGTGGGAGATGGACATTGGAGGCTAAGCAAGGGCTTGACTTTCCACTGGGTTTTTGTAAGTGCTGGATGCTTAAAGGCCGTGCACTGGCTAAATTTGCACCTTTAAAAAAAAAAAGCTTCCATCCACAAGTCTCTGGAGGACTATCTGAGCACAGCACGCATGTTCCAAGCAAACATCTTGAAATGTATTCTTGCAATTGCTTGCTTACCTGTTCTGTTCTCAGTCCTCCAGCATTTTAAACACATTCATTCTGAGTCATCCAACATGCTAACTGTCAACAGTCAGTATACTATCCAGAATATATACAGATTAATAGAGTTGGATGGGACCTTGTAGATCATCTAGCCCAACTCTTCACCCAAGCAGGAGACCCTATACCATTTCTGACAGACGGCAGTCCAGTCTCTTCTTGGAAGCTTCCAGGGATGAAGCTCCCACAACTTCTGAAGGCAACTTCTGTTCCATGGGTTGATTGCTCTCACTGTCAGAAAGTTTCCAGGTTGAATCTCTCCTTGTTTAGTTTCCATCCATGATTCCTTGTCTGGCCTTCAGGTGTTTTGGAAAATAATTTGACCCCCTCCTCCTCTCTGGGGCAGCCCCTCAAATATTGGAAGACCACAGTTGAGCCCCCAATTTTTGTTGCTAGACAAGGCAGTCGAGTGAATGCCGCCTCATTTTGCCATGCTTTTGGCCACGGTTATTAAACGAAATCAGTTATTTTAAGTAAACCATGCAGTTGTTAAGCAATTCTGGCTTCTCCCATTGACTTGTTGGAGGCCAGCTGGGAAGCTGACAAATGGTGATCACATGACCATGGGGATGCTCCATTGCTCGTATGAAAAAGTGTGAAAAATTGTCATACCGTATTTTTCAGAGTATAAGACGCAGCAAGGTTTGTGAAAATGGGCCCAATTTTTTTTCAAAAAAGAGTCCTTAGGAGAGCTATTGTAGAGTGGTCCTGGGGGGTGGGTGTCCCCTCAAAATGAGGGGCTACTGTTTCTCTTTTTTTTTTTCCAATCACCATTTTCTTTTCAAACCTGAAAACTGCAGTTTTTCACCCACTGAGCCTGAAAAAACTGGAACAAAAACAAAAAAAAGCTGTAATGACGACAGTTTGGAAGCCTTTAAAATTTCAAGGGCTTTTACTGGGGGGGGAGGGGGGGCTCTGTTTGACTGTGACAATAAAATGTTCTGCACACAACAGTGATTTATATTGAAACCCTTGAGCTGAAGGTATGTGCAGCCCCAGTGGAAACAGAAATCGTTTTTCAATGTCGCAAGGGAGCTGGTAAATGGAAAAACAGAACCACAGAAATTCAGATTTTTTCCCCCCAGCCTTCTGTATAAAAGCTTCTATTTGCACAGGTGAATCTGTTTGCCAGTAGAGTTGGAGTTTATTCAATTTGTAGGCTGCCCTATTTCCCGAAGGGACTCAGGGTGGCTGAACAAAAGCCAAGGGAGGGGAAATTACAAAAAGTAAGACAAAAACAATCGGACAATACGAACAATTTAAAAGCACAACAGACACAGCAAATTCGAGTGAGGGGAGGGACTCAACCCCAGGCTTGCTGGGACAGCCAGGTCTTCATGGCCATCCAGAAGGCCCGAAGGGTAGAGAGGGTCCGAATCTCCATGGGGAGCTCGTTCCAAAGGGCCGGGGCAGCCACAGAGAAGTCCGCAGTAGATCTGTGCTGTTAGCACTGAGCTTCCCAGACACTTGAAATCAGTGTTTTTCCAACTTGATACCTTTCAGTTGGGTGGACTTCAATTCCCATTGCTTAGGGGGTGGGTTTCAAATTTTTTTACTACCAGTCCGGTGGGTGTGGCTAGAGGGGGGCATGTGACCGGTACCCGGTACTCCAAGCAGGCATACCGCCTGCAACCCACCACTGATATGATATCAGATTACTTTGGTTCATGCTGAAAACCTTCACCACTGAACCACTTCAGTGCATCTTAGAAGCAATTTTGAAGCCAACCAGCTTGGAAGGACTTCATGCAGCACTGGGAAAAAAGGACATTTTCTTCTGAAAGGCAACTTCTTCACTGCAGTGGCACAAAGTAATCTAAACCCACATACGAATGTAAATTAAATTAGACAACTACCAATACGGCTGCCCCATTTTTCTACCATTGTCTTATTTATTTATTTTCAATTTTTTAAATTTTATTTTACATATACATATCAATGTGCGAACAGTGTGGCAATAGCACTTAGCACTTAGACTTATGTACCGCTTCATAGTGCTTTTACAGCCCTCTCTAAGCAGTTTACAGAATCAGCATATTTCCCACAGCAATCTGGGTCCTTATTTTACCCATCTCGGAAGGATGGAAGGCTGAGTGGACCTTGAGCCACTGAGATTTGAGCTCCTGAACTGCAGCTAGCAGTCAGCTGAAGTAGCCTGCAGTACTGCACCCTAACCACTGCGCCACCTCAGCTCCTGGGTGTTATATATTTTAATACAGATAAAACTAGTAACATTAATCACAGTTGTTACATTCATCCACCTTATGTATGTGTAATAATAATACACATTTATATTAAGTTATAGTCTTTCATTATTAAATTATTCCATGTTTCAATATATTGTTCTAATGACAATCGCCACATTGTTTAAACGTACTTAATAATACTGCCATTCAATTTCTAAGCTTCCCTCTTGTTATTATTTTATTGTATTATCAAAATGTTTATACCAATATTCCCCCTTTCTTTTATTTCTGTCTCTATTCTGACTTTTAATCATGCCACCATTATATTTAAAGACCTTTTCTTTCTATACAACATGTCTTGCCCACTTTGTTGCTTTCAATCCTGTTCATTTTTAACGTACCTCCCATATTTCATTCTTTCATCTATTTGTATTAAGATACAATCTTTCATTATTTCATTAGTCAATGTTTCAATTCACAGTTCTGTTCTGAACGCCCCCCCCCCCCTCCGTTCAGGAATGAATGCCGAGACAAGCTTAGCTGGAATGCCACTTCATTAGCAGGACTATAAATATTGGTGGTTGAAAGCCCAAACACGAACGAACAGATAAAGAACCTTGGCAGCAACCCAGACTCCGACAGATACAGATAACAGCTTCTCCAGCATTGATAATTAAGTTGAATCCTACAAACAGCCTCCTCCCAAAGTCTCTCCTTATATACTATTTTGAGAGGAGCCTAATTACAGCCACCTGGGTCCAATTGTGTAGTTGTTCTCTGAGTCTCTTTGCCTGCCATTGCCGGGCGTCCAAGGCCAACTCCCTTGTCTCCTCTCCACTGCTCCAAGGCCTGACGTCAGGAGCACACTCCCTTTGGCTTTCATCACTGCTCCATGCCTCAGGCGACTCCTGGTGGTCAACCAGCCTCTCTGGTCCCTGCTCAGAGTCGGAAGCCTGTCCAGGGTCCTCCACATCTTCCAGAGCTGACTCATAGGGCCCCTCACTGTTGGAGTCTGTTTGCAGCTCCAATGGCTCCTGCTGGGCCACAACACAGTTCTAATACCAATCACAATATTATTTAAATATACAAGATTATTCTAATCATATTATTTACATTCATCAAGTCTATATAACTCTGATAGTAAAACACATGTGTATATTCAGGTATGTTCTTTCATTATTTAATTGTTCAATGTTACCGTTCTCTTATTTCTGTCAATCTTTGGTCCACTCTCTCATCTTCTCATCATCTTCCTGATATTTCTGCTAATTAATCCCCATCTTCCTATTCAGCTACCCACCCAGTGGTGGGATTCAAAAAAAATTTACTACTGGTTCTGTGATCATAGCTTGATGGACTTGGTGTGCATGGCTTGGTCAGGGGAAGGATACTGTAAAATCTCCATTCCCTCTCAATCATTTGGGACTTGGGAGGCAGAGAATCGATGGGGGCGAGGCCAGCCAGAGGTGGCACTTACCGGTTTACCGGTTCTCTGAACTACTGAACTACTCAAAATTTCCACTACTGGTTCTCCAGAACTGGTCAGAACCTGCTGAATCCCACCTCTGTTACCCACCCCAAAACCTGTAAGTGGTTTCTATGAATCAAATTAAACAGGCTGAATAATATAGTACTTATGTTTGACCCATTTCCTTTTCCAAGGGGAACTAAGTGGCCTCTTCACAGCATTTTTCCTAGTACAAAACACATTGATGGAGTAAATCTAAGTTCACACAGCCCTAGCTTCCATCAATAGAACTGTGCAAACATTGACTTGGCAGGTAGCTGCAGTGAAAAAGTGACTTGGATCTGGACTTCTGAGGGTTGAAGCTAGCAAGGGGGGGGGGGAAGCTAAATATTAAGCAAACTCAAAAAGGTGTTCACCCTCAAAGCTGGGAAAAGAATAGCTAAGAGATTATTGATTTATAAAAGTTGGCAGGAAAACTCCTAGAATTTTTTCAAGGTTGAAAGGCAGAGAATTGGATTCCGACAAAAACACTTATCACTCCTTTTGTAGCCACAATAAAAAAGCTGTTTATTTAGCCCTGCTGTGCATTTGAGGCTTCTGCACTTAGTTATTGAGTGGGGAATTGAATCTTTGAGAGGAGCATTATTCCTAGATCTGACAGCACAGTGTTATTCATTGTGTTGAGATGTTAAGTGGAGAGCAACACAAGGGAGGTTACAGGATGGGGCCTCAAAATGAAATGGAAGAGAATTGTAATCGGATTAAACCATGAATCTTCGAGCACTGCCTAGCAAAAATGCTAGCAGCTTGTGGCTTTAGTAGAATAAGAAAACAACATCGTACATTGTTGGAATAAATATTGGAGAAAGTGCCAATCAATGGACTCACCAGCGAGGAACTTTTTCTACCCACTCTCCTATAGACGCTATTGTAAAAGCATTGGGAATGGAGATAGCAGTTGAGGGCTGATCCCGTCTTTCTCCATGAGTTTGGAAGACAGAATTATGCATTTCAGCTTCCCTCCTTTGGAAGAACAGAGTCCATTCTTCTTTCAACTCCCTCCCTTCCTGCCTCTTTTCTTCCTCCTCCATTCCTGCCACTCTCCCCTCCTCCTTCTCCTTCATTTCTCCTCTTCTCTCCTTCTCCCTCTTCTTCTCCCCCTCCCTCTTTCTTTCCTTCCTTCCTTCCTCCCACCCTCCCTTCCTTTTTTTCTTCCTTCCATCCTTCCAACTTTCTCTCCTTCCCTTTCACCATTTTTTCCACCTACCCCAAGGCAGAAATCTTGGAAATTAAGGCTATTAGAATCCAGGTTTTTTTTCTCTTAAAAAAAGTAAATCTCTCTGCAAATAACTTTTTGCAATATATATATAAGCACTTTTAAAAGTAACATCATTTCACTTTATGTATGCAATTTTCAGAATGAGGTTCTTTTTTAATACTTTTCCATAAATCAATCTCTCTCTCTCCCTCCCTCTCCCCCTCTCTTTCCCTCCCTCCCTTTTTTCTTCCATCTTTCCATCCTTCCAACTTTCTCTCCTTTCCTTTCACCTTCCCTCCCTCCCTCCCTCCCTCTCTGTGCACCAAAGTGGCATCAAATAGTAAAGTTCTAACAAATCCATTTAAAAATACTTGTCACATTTCTCCCTTATTATTAGTGAGCAAACTTTGCTCTTATTTCTGCCTTTTCTGCCTAGGATCTAATCACACATCCATCAATCATTTCTTCATGCACTCAATGCCCATGTAAAGTAAACCCAACAAGCCCTTTGTGCAACCTTGAAAAATGAAAGTACATGTTCACATCTTAGTCCACCTTTTCATTTAGCAGCTTTCTTGGAGACTTTCACTTTCCAATATTATATATTGGGGGGGGTCCTTGGCAACCCTGAATTTGGTTGTTTTCTTGCAGGCGTTTCATTACTCCAACTAGATAACATCACCCATGAAATGATAGCAATAGCAGTTAGACATATATACCACTTCATAGGGCTTTCAGCCCTCTCTAAGCGGTTTACAGAGTCAGCATATTGCCCCCAACAACAATCCGGGTCCTCATTTTACCCACCTCGGAAGGATGGAAGGCTGAGTCAACCCTGAGCCGGTGAGATTTGAACCGCCGAACTGCTGAACTAGCAGTCAGCTGAAGTGGCCTGCAGTACTGCACTCTACCCACTGCGCCACCTCGGCTCTTCAAATATGATGATATTACTTAGTTTGGGTCATGAAACATCTGCAAAAAAAATCCCCAACCAAAACAACCAAGTTCAGAAAGCACCAAGGACCCCTCATTTGAACCCTGAACTACAAATATTCTCCTTTATTGATATCAAATACGCACAAGAACACACACAGTACACCATTGGGCACTAAATAACGACCTCCCCGTCGAGATACGCACCCTCACCACCGTCCAGGCCTTCCGCGCAGCCCTCAAGACCTGGCTATCCCAACAGGCCTGGGGATAAGTTTCTAATTTGCCCCACCCGAGTGTTGAATGTTGAATGCAAGTTGTGTTTTTATTACTCTATTTTGTTCACATATTGTTTATTTTGAATTGCACCCCCTCCCTAATGATTGTGAGCCGCCCTGAGTCCCCTCAGGGAAAAGGGCGGCCTATAAATCCTAATAAAATAAAAATAAAATAAATAAATAAAATAGAGCCATCATGTCACAGCCACAAAACATAGCCCAAAACTGCTTGATGGTAGTAAATCTTTGCTGAAGAATCAGGATGGTTTCTATTTTGATGTGAACTAAGTTGGAAAGTTTCACAGAACTTTGGCTTTGATATTGAAAAATGTGGTTGCCAAGAGAGTGGCTTTGGAAAGGGACAAAGGCAGAATAAAAATTTGAAGCTCAGTTGCAATTTTTGTGGGAACACATGACCAAGGCCAGGCACTTCCAGTTACCATTTCTTGGGAATAAGACAGAGAGAGAAAAAAATGTGCATTCTTTACCCACGGAGAATTTTGACTGGTGACTGTATGATGACATTTAGGAGCGGGCGAGACCCGCATTTTTCCAGATTTGGCAAAGCCACTTTTGAAAGTATTATTATTATTTTTTTCATCGTATTGCCTGAAGCTTCAAATCTTTCTCTTGTTCTTATGAAAGTTTGGAATAAATAGTGCCTCTAAAATGTTTTCCTCCCAATTCGTGTTGTATACCAAAAGCTTATGCACCAAAGACAAATTCATTGTGTGTCCAATCACATTTGCCCAATAAAGAATTATACTTTACTCTACATTCTGTTCTGTTCTGTTCTGTTCTATTCTGTTCTATTCTATTCTATTCTCTCTTCTCTTCTACTCTATTCTACTTTACATTCTATTCTATTCTGTTTTACTCTACTCTAGCAATAGCAGTAGCAATAGCGGTTAGACTTATATACCGCTTCATAGGGCTTTCAGCCCTCTCTAAGCGGTTTACAGAGTCAGCATATTGCCCCCAACAATAATCCGGGTCCTCATTTTACCCACCTCGGAAGGATGGAAGGCTGAGTCAACCCTGAGCCGGTGAGATTTGAACAGCTGAACTGCTGAACTGCAGTCAGCTGAAGTAGCCTGCAGTGCTGCATTTAACCACTGTGCCACCTCGGCTCTACTCTACTCAACTCTACATTCTGTTCTGTTCTGTTTTATTCTATTCTCTCTTCTCTTCCCTTCTACTCTATTCTACTCTACATTCTATTCTATTCTATTCTATTCTATTCTATTCTATTTACTCTACTCTGCTCTACTCTACTCTATTCTTTCAGAGATTGGGTTGAATACTTTTTCAGTCATGTTCCAATCCTGCTTGCTATTGTTCCTCGTTCCCTTATATACCAACTTGTTTTACCAGTTTTTTATTATTTTTCTTTCAGAGAAATTAATTGACTTCATCCAGGAAGGCTTTGTGAAATAGGGAGTCGTTTTCCTAACTTTAATTAATGTAATTTAACAATATAGAAACAGGAATGTGATTGATTCTGCTATAAGGATGAGAACTGAACCAAGTTCAATAATTGGAACGTACAAGGTTTCTTTTCTCCTGATTTCATTTATCTATTTTTATTTATTACTTTATATTTATCTGCGTATTAATCAACTTGTCTATCTCCAGTCTTTTTTTGTAAACATTCAAGGTAGCTTACTATAATTACACATAAATTAAAAAATAGAAACAGTCACATCAATGTCACTGTTAATTAAACTATATTGAAGTTAATATATAAAATTAAAATGCAATTAAAAATTAAATAAAATTAAAGTCAGTATCTTTAGAATTAGTTCACAGCTAAGAATTTTTTTCCCTAAGCTGAATTCTCAAGAGTAAATAGCAAACAGCAGTGTGGCCTTAAAAACAAGTAATTTAGATTAAATGAAATTTACATTTGCTTTAAATTAAATGAACTGTAAATAATGCAGCTGTTCTCTGTGTATTTAATGTCTTTCCTTCCTTGTCACATTAAACATTAAAACCTGACAACAATTTTGGAGAGAGCTAAAAGAGTTCCATTCAGTATTTTTAAATTTGTTTATTTTCTAACAAGATTCAAAGAAAATACCTAAAATAGCAAACTAACCGGTGGGGTGTGTGTGTGTGTGTGTGAAACCAAGAAAGACAAACTGTAAATAGAAATGAAGAGACAAACACAATTAATGATAAACCATAATAAACAAAACCTAAAAAGGAAAACTATCCAGGGTAACTGGAAAACTATTTAAAATTTTTTGGTAAAAGGGAAAAAACAAATTTGATTAACAGGCAGAATAACACAAGAGTACAACTATTTTTGGTGTTTATTATGATAAGGGGATGTGGTGACTCAGTGGCTAAGATGCTGAGCTTGTCAATCAGAAAGGTCAGCAGTTCGGCAGTTGGAATCCCTAGCACCGTGTAACAGAGTGAGCTCCCGTTACTTGTCCCAGCTTCTGCCAACCTAGCAGTTCGAAAGCATGTAAAAATGCAAGTAGAAAAATAGGAACCACCTTTGGTGGGAAGGTAATACCGTTCCGTGCGCCTTCAGCATTTAATCATGCCGGCCACATGATAACGGGGACGTCTTCGGACAGCGCTGGCTCTTTGGCTTTGAAACAGAGATGAGCACTGCCCCCTAGTGTCGGGAACGACTAGCACATACGCAAGGAGAACCTTTACCTTTACCGTACCTTATTCTGATAAGACTTAATTCAAAATAATTAGGGAACAATCCTAATATTTGTAGTTTTTCAATCTTAGCCCCTGGAAGATGGATGGAGTTCTACTTCTACCCAATCCCAGTGTTGCTGGCTTCAATGTGTTCTACTCATCCTCAGTGTTGCTGGCTAGGGAATTCTGGGAATTGAGGTCCACTGACCTTGAGGTCAAGGTTGAGAAATGTTGCAGTAGTCTGTTCTGACTGTCAAATTTCACTGAGGTTTGTCAAAGTTAAAATCTGTTTCGTAAGTAGGTCGAGAGGATGAAAACAACAAAGCGGGGAAATCAACACCCGTTTAATTAAGAATATCACCTTCTCTGTTTTGTCTTTTTCATGGTAAAGAAGGCAGGGTTAAATCTAATATCCCTTTGCCTGTGTGGGTCATTAAAAGTCTCCGGTTGCAGATCAAATGTTAAATGAACTGGTCTTTTAATTATTGTCGGTGCCCAGGAATTTTAACCCCACTGAGCAAGATTAACTATTCACCATTATTTGTTTTCCTTTTCTTTGAACTTATGTCACATTGAATAAGAGGAGAAGTGGCTGTATAAGAGTCATTAAAATCTTACTTTGGAATGATTAATGACCAAAACACATGGAATTAAACTGCTAAGACTCCTTTAAAGGCCTCTATAATTTCACATTAAAAAAAGGTTTTTAGGGTGGCCACTTATCTCATCCTATAGGTAAAGAAAGGCTGACATCAAAAAACTGCTGATGTTGCTGGACGTCAGGTAGCTTATAAATGTAGTAAATTATTCATATTATTATTTCTAATATTTTCTAGAACTATTCCTCTCCCAGCACGTCTATAAGAAAGAACAGTTTGCTTTCCACTTGTAAGAACAATTCATCTGATTTTGTAGCTTGCTTTGAGGGGAATCTCACTTACCGTATTTTTCGGAGTATGACGAACCTACCCCCCTTCCCAAGAGCGTGGAAATGTTGGTGTGTCTTATACACCAAATGCAGCCATTTTTGGCCTCCTAAACTCCCACCCCTGCATCCCATTTTTGTGAAAAATGGGCAAAAAACAGGCCACTTTTCATGAAAGAGACATTTTTGCCTTCCCACAGCCCCCAGAAGCACTCTGCAGGCTTCAGCAGGGCTTGAGGAAGGCAAAAATGTCCAAAAAACAGCCCATTTTCTGCCTGTTTTTCACAAAAACAGGGATGTTTTCGCCTTCCCCCAGCCCTGCTGAAGACTGCAGAGTGCTCCTAGGGGCCGGGGAGGACAAAAAACTTTTTTTTCTTACTTACCTCTTCGAAATCTTGATGTGTCTTATACACCGGTGCATCTTATAGTCTGAAAAAAATATGGTACTACATTTTTCATGTTCGTCCATTCATAGGGCGTAAGACACATGTGTACCAAAGAGATAGATGCAAATATGTAGACACATCCAAAACAAAATAATACATACACATACAGTCTATTGTTATTTTTATTTCCAAAGCATGAAGTCTAAATTCCTAAAAAGAAAGAGGGGGAAAAAATCAACTGGTAGCCTCTTTGTCACTTTGGTCTTACAGCTAGTCCTCGACTTACAACAGTTTGTTTAATGACCAAAGTTTCAAGGGCACTGAAAAAAGTGACTGATGACAGGTGTTTTTTTTTTTTTTTTACATTTACCAACATTACAGCATCCTCATGGTCACGTGATCCAATTTTGGATGCTTTTTTAGAAGGGTTGCAGTGCCCCGGGGTCATGTGATCAACTTTTGTGACTTTCTGACCAGCAAAGTCAATGGGGAAGCCAGATCCACTCAACAACTGTGCCAAGAAAGGTCATAAAATGGAAAAAAAATTCACATGAAATGTTTCACTTAGCAACAGAAATGTTAGCCCCAGTTGTGGTCTTTCACTGTGAGTTGTATCTCTAGAAAGGGTGCAGAGAAGAGCAACAAAGATGATTAGGGGACTGGAGGCTAAAACATAGGAAGAACGGTTGCAGGAACTGGGTATGTCTAATGTTTAATGAAAAGGAGGACTAGGGGAGACATGATAGCAACGTTCCAATATCTCAGGGGTTGCCACAAAGAAGAGGGAGCCAGACTATTCTCCAAGGAACCTTATGGCAGACCAAGAAGCAATGGGTGGAAACTAATCAAGGACAGAAGCAACTTAGAACTGAAGAGAAATTTCCTGACAGTTAGAACAATCAATCAGTGGAACAAGGTTGCCTCCAGAAGTTGTGAATGCCCCAACACTGGAAGTCTTTAAGAAGATGTTGGATAGCCATTTGTCTGGAAAGGTATAGGGTTTTCTGCCTAGGCAGGGGGTTGGACTAGAAGACCTCCAAGGTCCCTTCCAACTCTGCTATTGTATTGTATTGTATTGTATTGTATTGTATTGTATTGTATTGTATTGTATTGTATTGTATTGTATTGTATTGTATTGTATTGGGTGGGTGCCCGAAGGGAGATTCAACCAATCTCATTGTACACACATTGTACTCTGGCAATAAAGGTGTGAATTAATTAATGAATGACACCTAGAGGAAGATAGACAGACAGACAGACAGCTTTGGACATTCCTCCCAGCAAAATCTGATCCAATCTTCCACTCAAATGTTTCCGCATTCCAAGTTTTTTCTTTCTTTCTTTCTTATTCATAGCCAGTCGGTTTGGTCTGAGGTCTGAATTCTTGCCAGAGGCCAAATGAGCAGAACAGCTGCCGTTCCTGTCTCATCTCTAATTTTGCCTCTGGAAATAGCATGAGCCGAACTCCCAGCTGACTCTGAGTCACTTGCTCTCCAAATTGGCACTTGGCTTACGGAGACACAAGTGGCGAAATGAAAGTTACAGGGTCCGATTTTACCAGCAGGCAAGCCGTCACTGTAATTGTTTCATCCATCCCTGTAATTTTGCTGTAGACAAAATAAAGGGTAAAATACTAGCTGGTTTTAGATCTGCATAAGGGCCTTTGTACGATCGTTAACATTTTCAAAAAGCTCGCTTAATTGGTTTGCTGAAGTGTGGAAACTTGGCACTTTACTTAACCGTTTACGAGATATATTTTTTTCCATGAATGGATGTAAAAGTCTCCAGAAATTGTCAGTCATCCAGGTCATGGTTGTCCCAAAGGGGCTTTTTCAGGAGGAAACTGGACTTTCTTATTTTTTCTTTGAAGATGTTTCGCTTCTCATCCAAGGAGCTTCTTCATCTCTGACATTCCCCGCCATCCTGTCAGAGCTGAGGAAACGTTTTGGATGAGAAGCGAAATGTCTTCAGAGAAAAAAAAGACAAGAAAGTCCAGTTGCTTTCCTAAAAAAAGCACCTTTGGGACATTCATAAATGAGTCTAAAAATGTTTTTTTCCTGTTTTTCCATCTATCAAAAATTCACATTTGATGGCAGTGGACAAGGAAATAAAATTGCAAACAAACAAACAAACAATGATTAGGGGTTGAAGTGAGGGGACCTTGGTGCTCTCTGACCTTATGTTGAGGGCTCCTTGGCATTCTTTGAGCTGGGCTGTTTCCTTGCAGATGTTTCATCACCCTGTTGAAAGAAATGTCCTTCTGGGTTCGGCTCCAAGTGGGGAAAAAGACACTGGAGACATGGAGGCTGCTTGGAAAGATGGTTTATTGTTGGACAGGACCACATGGCTTCAGTCCTGAACAGAAAAGGTGATCACTTGCTTCAATGTTGGTGGAGAAGAAGAGAAGGGCTGAGGGAGGGGCTTGCTAGGCTTTTTATAACCTGTTCAGTCCCACCTCTCTGTTTCCTGTTCCTGTGTAAGAAATGTATTCTGATTGGTTGTCAGACTCCCATGGGGCCATGCAGGGGCAACTCTCTAGGCTGCGTTTTGAATCCAGGTTTGGTTGTGTTCTCAGATGCCATGTGGTCAGTTGAGTAAAGGGCCAATATTATCACGCCTTAATCCCATCTCCCTGGAGCTGAAGTGGAGAAGTCTTTATTATGTAAAGGGACTAGCTTGGCCTTCTTAATGGCCCATTGACAAAGTGGGGATGGGCAGGAAGCTACAGGCAACTATTCTGTCTTTTAAAACATGTTTCTTTTCACATCCAGAGAAATATTCTGCCTTTTCAATATTTCCTAGGATATTTCATTTTTTCTGGGAGAGGGCTGGGTGATAGCTTCCTACAACCCGACTAGGTAACATCATCAGTGCTAGAAGGGAGTTGGGTTTGCAAGGAGGAGGAGGAAGGCAATGACTTTGGGTCCTTGGGGCTCTCTTAGGTTGGTTGTTTTCTTGCAGATGTTTCATCACTTAACTAGGTAACATCAGCAGTGGTAGAAGGGAGTGGGGTTTGTGGAGAGGAGGAGGAGGAGGGGGGAGGAGGAGGAGAGGAAGGAGGAGGAGGATTGGGCTTTACAAGGAGGAGGAGGAGGACAATGACTTTGGGTCCTTGATGCTCTCTGAGCTTTGTTGTTTTCTGGCAGATGTTTCATGACCAAACTAGGTAACATCATCAGTGCTAGAAGGGAGTGTGGTTTGTGGAGAGGAGGAGGAGGAGAGGGAGGAGAAGGACAATGAGTTTGTGGGTCGTTGTTGCTCTCTGAGCTTGGTTGTTTCCTTTCAGACATTTCATTATCCAACTAGGTAACATCATCAGTGTTAGCGAGGAATGGGGTTTGCTGTCATTTTATATTCTAATGCCCTGCTCTGTCAGCATTGATGGGAGTGACTTAGAATGACTTTACTGCCACTTTAATTGTACATTAATTGTAAAGTGACCAGATTTTAAAATTGGTAAAGCGGGACACCATTGATGGGGGGAGTGAGAAATTGAAGGGGTGCCCAACACGTACCCAGTGTGCCCAGGTCCTTCTTCTCGCCTGGCCTCATCTTCACCCTCTGGCCGCCCGAAGCCTTCCAGCCCGAGCACTAGCAGGAGTTGTGGGGCGGGCTGGTCAAGCGGCCTCGCGCACGCAGCTCACCTCGCCGGCCGATGGAGGCTGCCCTGCTGCTGGCGCTGCTGCGCCTCTGCTACGCCATTGAAGATGCCACTGCCACCTTCTCGCCGGCTCTTCCCGCCCAGATGCCGGCCACCCAGGAGCCGCCCGAAGCCTAACAGCCCGCTAGGGGCGAGTCGGCCGCGGTGCAGCCGGTGGTGGGCAGGAAGGCTTCGGGTGGCTCCTGGGCGATGATGCCACCGCCACCCCCTTGCTGGCTCTTCCCGCCCAGCCGCCTGCCACCTGAAACCTTCCAGCCCACCCGGGGCGAGTCGGCCACGGTGCAGCCAGTGGTGGGCAGGAAGGCTTCGGGCGGCTCCTGGGCGGCGGGCGTCCAGGCGGGAAGAGCCAGCGGGGGTGGCATCTTCGCAGCAGAGCAGAGGCGCAGCAGCGCCAGCAGCAGGGCAGCATCCATTGAACGACGAGGTGAGCTGCGTACGTGATGCCGCTCGGACAGCCCACCCCACGACTCCTGTTAGTGCTCGGCAACACTCCCTCCGAGCCTCCTCCCTCCGGCTTCCCTCAGGCCCCGCCCTGCTCTTCCCTTGCCCTCGCACAGCGGGTCCTGGCAGCACCGCCGATGCCCTTTCGTCCACTCACTCCCTGAATCCTCTTGGGACCAAAACTGGGCTGTTTGGGGCCTATCCAACCTCCCTGAAGCCTCTTGGGACCAAAAATGGGCTGTTTTGAGCCTAGCAGGCCTCCCTGAAGCCTCCTGGGACCACAAATGGGGCACAGGGGGCAGGGATGTGCCTCACCCTCCCGCGCTTCCCTCGCCCCCCCGTGCATACACACATGATACCTCCCCCTGCCTCCCTGTGCATGTGTGTGTGTGTGTGTCTCCTGCATGCGCAGCAGAAACCTGAAAATCAGCTGGCCGGCAGGAGGCACATGCACAAATGCAGCGTAGTTGAGCTGAGTGATGGCTCACATGTCGGAGAGAGGGCTCCGTGTGTCACCTGTGACACATGGACCATACCTTCGCCGTCACGGTACTAGGGGTGACATGATAGTAGTGTTCTAAAGAAGAATGGGGTGTGTCAAACTATTTTTTAAAGCACCGGAGAGCAGGAGATGAAGCAATGGATGGAAACTCATCAAGGACAAAAGATAAAATTAGGGAGAAATTTCCTGACCGCAAGAACAATGAATAGTTCACTATGAATTAATCTGCCTACATACATTGGCAATTGTTGCAACTAATTAATGACCCCAGACATTGGACTCAGTCTTGCAAGCTTGAGTGCCTGCTCTACTAGAGGCTCATTTTTCTCCAGGGACGTGACATCCCTTCGGTCTCTCTCAACCTTTGAGTTTCCTGCGTCTCATTCCTCTTCATTTCCTCGAATCAATTCTGGAGCTCAGTTCTTTGAAGCCCAGCTGGAAGGCAAAGGAACTTATACGCTTTGACTCAAAACTTGTTAGCGAGGGAGGAAGCTGTTTTTCTTGGCACTGGCAATTCGAATGCCCCGATGAATGAACAGGGAATGAAAGCTCGTTAGGCACAGTTTTATAAATCATGTTTGCCCTCTGTGTCTTAAGGTGTTATTTTCAATTTTGGTTGTGGTTTTAATAATTGTGGTCGATGTGCTTTACCAAAAACCACGTGGAAACCACAGGAATGGATATAGTATGAATACATCAATTATGAAAATGGTATTACTTGGAACAGCACAAATATTATAAAAACATCATTAAATACTCTAGAACCTTGGGAAAGATCCAATAGATTTTAAAAAAGCTTTTTTTAAAAAAAGAGTCACAACTTATACATATAAATAGCAATCCTCCTCCTCCTCTTCCTCCTCCTTCTCCTCTCCACAAACCCCACTCCCTTCTGGCTCTGAGGATGTTCCCGAGTTGGGTTATGAAATGTCTGCAAGAAAACCACCAAGCTCAGAGAGAGAACTAAGACCTCACTTTCCTCTTCCTCTTCCTCTTCCTCCTCCTCCTCCTCCTCTTCCTCCTCCTCTTCCTCCTCCTTCTCCTCTCCACAAACCCCACTCCCTTCTGGCTCTGAGGATGTTCCCGAGTTGGGTTATGAAATGTCTGCAAGAAAACCACCAAGCTCGGAGAGAGAACTAAGACCTCACTTTCCTCTTCCTCCTCCTCCTCCTCCTCCTCCTCCTCCTCTTCCTCCTCCTTCTCCTCTCCACAAACCCCACTCCCTTCTGGCTCTGAGGATGTTCCCGAGTTGGGTTATGAAATGTCTGCAAGAAAACCACCAAGCTCGGAGAGAGAACTAAGACCTCACTTTCCTCTTCCCTTCCTCTTCCTCCTCTTCCTCCTCCTCTTCCTCCTCCTTCTCCTCTCCACAAACCCCACTCCCTTCTGGCTCTGAGGATGTTCCCGAGTTGGGTTATGAAATGTCTGCAAGAAAACCACCAAGCTCGGAGAGAGAACTAAGACCTCACTTTCCTCTTCCTCTTCCTCTTCCTCCTCTTCCTCCTCCTCTTCCTCCTCCTTCTCCTCTCCACAAACCCCACTCCCTTCTGGCTCTGAGGATGTTCCCGAGTTGGGTTATGAAATGTCTGCAAGAAAACCACCAAGCTCGGAGAGAGAACTAAGACCTCACTTTCCTCTTCCTCTTCCTCTTCCTCCTCCTCCTCTTCCTCCTCCTCTTCCTCCTCCTTCTCCTCTCCACAAACCCCACTCCCTTCTGGCTCTGAGGATGTTCCCGAGTTGGGTTATGAAATGTCTGCAAGAAAACCACCAAGCTCAGAGAGAGAACTAAGACCTCACTTTCCTCTTCCTCTTCCTCTTCCTCCTCCTCCTCCTCCTCTTCCTCCTCCTCTTCCTCCTCCTTCTCCTCTCCACAAACCCCACTCCCTTCTGGCTCTGAGGATGTTCCCGAGTTGGGTTATGAAATGTCTGCAAGAAAACCACCAAGCTTGGAGAGAGAACTAAGACCTCACTTTCCTCTTCCTCTTCCTCCTCTTCCTCCTCCTCTTCCTCCTCCTTCTCCTCTCCACAAACCCCACTCCCTTCTGGCTCTGAGGATGTTCCCGAGTTGGGTTATGAAATGTCTGCAAGAAAACCACCAAGCTCGGAGAGAGAACTAAGACCTCACTTTCCTCTTCCTCTTCCTCTTCCTCCTCCTCCTCCTCCTCCCCCCCCAATAGTTATGTCCAGCTCTATAGAATTCTTCATCTATTTGTATCCAAAGAAGTTCAACTTATCAGAATTTTAGTACCGTTTACTTCCTCCAACTTTGGTGTTTTCCAAGAAAAAAAAATATTGGATCTTAAAAAAGCAAGTCTGCCTCCTATTGCCACGTTGAAATCAATGATGTGTTCCACGTTGCAAGGAAGGGAGGGGGGATTCTTTACCAACTCTGATAGAATGCTGGAAAAAAACCAGTGTTGAGGAAAGGAAAGGAGAAAGGAGAAAAGAGAGGAAAAGGGAAAAAGGAAAAAGAAAGGGGAAAGGAAATGAAAGGGGAGGGTGAGAAGAGGAGGGGAGGGGAGGAAAGAAGGACAGGACAGGACAAGGAAGGGAAGGGAAGGAAAACGATTGCTCAGAGATGGACTAAGTTGGACCATTCTGTTTTGGATGCTTTGGGACTTCTTTCTGTATTTTGCCAAGCGCTGTGGCTTTTTCTTGTATCATGAGTCATCACACATTATCTTATATTCTGTTTCGATACATCCCCCTTAACTATTGCTTCTTAGCTGAAGGTCAATAGACGTGGCTGTTAATCACTTTATACACATCTGGAAACCCTGAAATCATTTGGGAGATGAATGCAGAAGCAACCTGCTGTCCTTCTAACAGGGCGAAACGATCCCATATTTATAAACATCAGCCTGTTGCATGAATAAGCCCCCGTTGGTTTTGAATGTTTCATTCCTTTCCCCCTTGCATGTATTTATGCAACTGTTTATTCATACTGGTGGTGTGCCATAATCTGGTCATAATTGTTAGATGTGTAGCATCTTGCATCGGTTGAACAAACAAACGCTTTGGTGGTGCAGACGGTAGTTGTTTATTTTTCTTTATCCAAAATTACGCGCCTGATCTTGGTCAGTCAGTTTTGGCTTCTTTGTTAGGGTATATGTGTGCTATTTCTTTTGCTTCTCAGTCAGCTGTTGTGGCCTTGTGGGTTCATTTTGCCAACAATATAATGTCTGGTTTGATGACTGCATAAGGTAGGGCAGAATTATTGCAGAGTTCAACGGGAAGCAGAGAGTTAAGACCTTCCCCCTCAAAGGGCAACGGTGTATGTCAGAGGGCAAGCGTCCTTAGAATGAGATTGGCGAGTTAAAAGATGCATGTCATAGATGAAAATAGTGTGTGAACTGCTATGAACGATGTGACCCTAATTTCTTCAAGTGCTATATATTGATATGCACGGCTCAGAGCTTATTTAGCTAGCTGCCTTCAGTTCTTGTTGGTTTGCTTTCTTCAGAATCACAAAATAACTGAGTTGGAAAGGACTTTGGAGGTTTTCTAGTCCAACACCCCCCCACCCCTGCTCAAGCAGGAGACCCTCTCCCTATGAGCAGTGGTGGGATCCAGCCAGTTCGGGAGAACTGGTTGTTAACTTTCTGAGCAGTTTGGTGAAACCACAACTGGTGTATTCATCTCTTGGAATAGCGGTAGGCTGGTCTTTCCTTGAGGGTCTCTGGGTTTTGGAAGGTCAGCACCAAAGCATAGATCGCAAATTCTGCAGAGACTTCCCTGTGCATTCCAATATAGCTTCTTCAGTACAATGATCCAGAAATTTAGTTTGCCTTGCTATATTTATAATCTACTAGCCGATAGCGTTGCCCGGGTATTGATTTATAGGGGCAAAATGTCCAGACAAAGGTAATTTCTAATGTTGGATTTCCCCCCCTTACCAGAGGGAACCCCCCTGGTGGGGTACTGTGAAGCCGTTACCATGACAACTCCACTGTGCTGCACAGTAGAAGTCATTCTACGGAGGTAGAATCAAAGATGTTATGAATTTTCTACTTTCTCTTTAAGTATATTCTAAACTGTATTTGTTAAAGATTTATACCTTGTATTGGTTCTGGGAAGTCAGGGGGGGGGAAGGTTGGGGGGTTGGGGGGAGGGTGGGAGGGAGCAGAGTTTACTAAGTTGGACTTTAAGGTATTATGATTGTACATGTATACTGCTATTTTTTTCTTTTTTATGTATATTGAAATGGAATTATAAATACCATCAACACAAAAGGGAGTTTGCTCTGAAGCTCAAATACACCAAGTGAATTAGAGGAAGAGTGGGAAGCAGAGGAGAGAAGAAAGATAGGAAGAGAGGGACAGGAGAAAGGGGGAGTGGGAAAGATGAGGTGTACAAGGAGGAGTGGTAAGGGGAGAGAGGAGAAGGAGAAATGAAGGGGAAGTAGAGTAGAAAATGATGGAGGGAGGAAAGGGGAAGGAGAGAGGGGGAAGAAAGTGTCATATAAGGTATAAATATGGTGTATGGAGAGCAGAAGAGCCAATAACTGTTTTTTTTAATTTCTTTCTTTGGTAGTTGATGGTAAGATGAATTGATGTAATTACTTAATAATACAACATGATATTGACTATGTAATAGTATACATGTGATTATATGCTATGAAAATGGAAAATAAAAAAAATTCTATCAAAAAAAAAGGTACTAAATATTGGTTCTACTTTGCCAAGAGGTGATAAAAAGAAAAGGAAAAATAAATCACTGTGGAGTTCTTAGCAATAACTCTAGTTGACATGGTTTTTCCTTTCTCTTCCCTCTCCTTACAGATGTCCTGTGTCCAAATGTCCATGTGGAAGGAGACAGGTTCAGACACACCAACGGAGAAATCGATGACATACCAGGTAATGCAGTATTACTGACAATCAGTTCTTCTTCTCATCACATTGCAGAGCAGAAATACACTATATTGCCAAAAGTATTTGCTCCCCCATCCAAATAATCAGAATCAGGTGTTCCAATCCCTTCCATGGCCACAGGTGTATAAAATCAAGTACCCAGGCATGCAGACTGTTTTGACAAACATTTGTGAAGGAATGGGTGGCTCTCAGGAGCTCAGTGAATTCCAGCATGAAACTGTGATAGGATGCCACCTGTGCAACTAATCCAGTTGTGACATTTCCTCGCTTCTCAATATTCCACAGTCAACTGTCAGCTGTACTATAAGAACGTGGAAGTGTTTGGCAACTCAGCCATGAAGTGGTAGGCCACATAAACTCGTCTAACATCAGTGTGTGACCTCACAAATGCGCTTCTGGAAGAATGGTCAAAAATTCCCATAAACACACTCCTGAATCTTGTGGACAGCCTTCCCAGAAGCTGTTATAGCTGCAAAGGGTGGACTGACGTCATATTGAACCCTATGGATTAGGAAGGGGATGTCACTTACAGTAAATTCATATGCGAGTAAAGGCAGGTGAGCAAATACTTTTGGCAATCTAGTGTATGTTATACAGAGAGACTATATTAAGCCTCAAAGTGGCCAGGACAGTACTTTCTTTTGCAAATGGAATAGATAGAATTATTTAAGAGTGCCAGGCTGTCTTTATTAGTCAAGGAGTGGAATATTGTCTGGAAATAGTTTGGATCCACTTGCCTGCTTAGCATCAGCTTCAGGAAAAATCAGGGGTGGGATTCAGCTGGTTTGGACCGGTTTGGGCGAACCGGATGTTAATTTTAATCTGGTTCGCTGAACTCATTGTTGCAAGGACTGGATAGCAATAGCAATAGCAGTTAGACTTATATACCGCTTCATAGGGCTTTCAGCACTCTCTAAGCGGTTTACAGAGTCAGCATATTGCCCCCAACAGTCTGGGTGCTTACTATGACCCCAACCCCTGCCCCTCCCCTCCCCTCCCAAGAGTCTCCACACAGCCCATTTTGGATGTAAGGTAAATGCAGGGCCCATGTGGAGGCTCTGGGAGGGCAAAAAATGGGCCTACTGGAAGTTCTAGAAATCCAAAAATGAGCCTGTTTCCAGCCTCTGGAGAGCCTCTGGAGCCTGGGAGAGGCCGTTTTTGCTCTCCTGGAGGCTCAAGGAAAGCCTCCGAAGCATGAAAATGCTGCCCCACCGCCACCATGGTGCAGGAAGCCGACTAGGCCACACCCCCACGGCCACGCCCATCCAGCAACTGGGCAGAGAACCGGTTGTTAACATTTTTCAATCCCACCCCTGGAATAGGTAATATTCAAACAAAGCTTTGGAAGAGCCGAGGTGGCGCAGTGGTTAGAGTGCAGCACTGCAGGCTACTTCAGCTGACTGCAGTTCTGCAATTCGGCTGTTCAAATCTCACCGGCTCAGGGTTGACTCAGCCTTCCATCCTTCCGAGGTGGGTAAAATGAGGACCCAGACTGTGGGGGCAATATGCTGATTCTGTAAACCGCTTAGAGAGGGCTGAAAGCCCTATGAAGCGATATATATGTCTAACTGCTATTGCTATTGCTAAGAGTTAGAAGTAAAAGCAAGCCAGCTCGTTGAAGAATACAGTTGCTGGACACCATCAAAGCACATGGTGTCCTGACTGGACACCAGTCAGAGCATAGAAAAACTCAAAGACATAATGCAAGATAGGAAGATGTGGAGAGACCTGACTGAACGGATACATAATAATCATCTTCGAAATGATTATGAATAATAATGGGATTCAAAAAAAATAGGGGAGTTTTGTTTCTGCACTGAAGGACTTCAAGGGACGTTTAGGCACAGTTGGGTCTTTATGTATATGTCTTTGTATGAGTATTTATTTTGTTTTGTATGTGTTTCTTTTGGTGGGGAATTTTTTTTTTTACAAGGTTGCAAAGAGCAGTGCTATTTCCATACATTATATTTCCCCATCTACTAAAGCTCTTAGAAATGATGCTACATAACATCATTATATACTGCAGAAATAACGTTTGGGGAGAAAATATGGTAGACCCATTTGGCCGGGGGTGACAAAACCTGCATTTGATAGAATGCAGAGGGCAAAACCTGGCCCTATTAATATTGGCAATAAATTCTTCTCTCATGCAATATAGAAATATGAAATTTTAAAAATGAGCAGAAGTCAAAGTCAATGGAGATTTCTGCTTCCAGGGGTGTCTGATGGAAAATTTGAGAAAAAGTGAAATGCGTTCCCAAATGGGATATAAAACATGTTGCTATTAGTTGCGAAGTCATGTCCGACCCATCGCGACCCCATGGACCACGTTCCTCCAGGCCTTCCTGTCCTCTACCATCCCCTGGAGTCCATTTAAGCTCATGCCTACTGCTTCAGTGACTCCATCCAGCCACCTCATTCTCTGTCATCCCTTTCTTCTTTTGCCCTCCATCGTTCCCAGCTTGAGGCTCTTCTCCAGGGAGTCCTTCTTCCTTCTCATTAGGTGGCCAAAGTCTTTGAGTTTCCTCTTCAGGATCTGGCCTTCTAAAGAGCAGTCAGGATTGATCTCCTCTAGGACTGACTGTTTTGATCACCTTGCTGACCAAGGGACTCCAGCATCATAGTTGAAAGGCCTCAATTCTTTTGCTCTCAGCCTTTCTTATGGCCCAAACTTCACAGTAATCCATTGCAACTGGGAAAACCACAGCCTTGACTATACACACTTTTGTTGGCAGGGTGATGTCTCTGCTTTTTATTATGCTGTCTACATTTGCCACAGCTTTCCTCCCCAGGAGCAAGCATCTTTTAATTTCTTGGCTGCAGTCCCCATCTGCGGTGATCTTGGAGCCCAGCAAAATAGAATCTATCACAACCTTCATTTCTTCCCCATCTATTTGCCAGGAATTGAGAGGGCAGGATGCGATGATCTTAAGTTTTCTTAATGTGATATGACATGGGTGTTATTATTACAGAATTTCCATAGCTCAATCACACTTTCCTATGTTTGAGCCAGTAAGGTTCTCTCAAGCAGCAGTAAATCGTGGATGCAGCTCACACGGAACTTTTGCAACAATGGCAATATATCAAAAAATGATCCCATTATAGTTGTTTTCAGGGTCTTTCCTGGGGTGAAACCGATGGGCACCGGACAAGAATAAATGCCTTATTACTACTTCTGAATGGGGAAAAAAATTCAGAGGGAAAAATAAAACATTCCAGGAAACAAAGAAAGTATCTAACGAAGTAATTATTTGCAAGCTGTAATAGCTTCAAAACTACAGTCTTGGCAAAAGATCACAGGGCACCTTCTACCATGCCAAATGATATCAATTTTTGAAGAGAGGGAAAACTCTAACAGAGGGTATTGAATTGAAACCTTTCCAAAAGTTCAGCAGGTTCTGGAGAACTGGTAGTGGAAATTTTGAATAGTTCGGAGAATCTGAAAATGCCACCTCTGACTGGCCCCGCCCCCATCTATTCTTTGCCTCCCAAGTCCCAGCTGATTGGGAGGAAATGGGGATTTACCAGTAACTGGGGAAGGAATGGGGATTTTGCAGTATCTTTCCCCTAGAGTGGGGAAGGAATGGGGATTTTGTAGTAGCCTTCCCCTGGAGTGGGGAGGGAATGGGGATTCTACAGTAGCCTTCCCCTGCCATGCCCACCAAGCCATGCCCACTAAGCCACTCCCTCAGAACTGGTAATAAAAAAAATTGAATCCCACCAATGAACCTTTTGTGTGTTTTTACATGTGTGCGTTTCTGTGAAGATGCTTCCTGAGTTTAAACAGCCTCCAAATCTTAAAACTGGATAACGAAGTGCTTAGTTTTGCATAATGTGCCAGGCCCAAACCAATTAACCATGATATGGCTGATAGCCGAGGTGATGCAAAAATGGTTGGATTCTCTTAAACATGTTGCATCCCAAATGGATCAATCTTGGTTTAGATTAAGCATTCCTGACTCTGGCACTGAAACATTTGCATGGTTTGCCATAGGGTGAATGTCCCTTTCCTCTCTAAGGACATATGCACACTGCACTCTTAGATAGTGTAGGGTAGAGTAGGGTAGGGTAGGGTAGGGTAGAATAGAATAGAATAGAATAGAGAAGAGAGGGGAAGAAGGGAGGAGAATAGAATAGAATAGAATAGAACAGAACAGAACAGAACTCTTTATTGGTCAAGTGTGATTGGACATATGCACACTGCACTCTTAGATAGTGTAGGGTAGAGTAGGGTAGGGTAGGGTAGGGTAGAGTAGAATAGAATAGAATAGAGAAGAGAGGGGAAGAAGGGAGGAGAATAGAATAGAATAGAACAGAACAGAACAGAACAGAACTCTTTATTGGTCAAGTGTGATTGGACATATGCACTCTTAGATAGTGTAGGGTAGAGTAGGGTAGGGTAGGGTAAGGTAGAGTAGAGTAGAATAGAATAGAATAGAATAGAATAGAGAAGGGAAGAAGGGAGGAGAATAGAATAGAATAGAATAGAATAGAATAGAATAGAATAGAATAGAATAGAATAGAACTCTTTATTGGTCAAGTGTGATTGGACACACGAATTTGTCTTCCGTGCATAAGCTCTCAGTGTACATGAAAAACACATTCATCAAGAATTCATCCAGAATAGATGACTATTATACTGTTCCCAGGGGAAACAGGATACCACCATTAACTGGAGAAACAAGGAAAGTGTGTGACAATGGACTTATTAAAAATTTACAGGGTAAAATAGTAAGTACGTGTTCCAATATCTCAGGGGTTACCACAAAGAAGAGGGAGTCAAACTATTCTCCAAGGCACCTGAGGGTAGAACAAGAAGCAATGGGTGGAAACTAAATCAAGGAGAGAAGCAACTTAGAACTAAGGAGAAATTTTCTGACAGTTCAAACAATTAATCAGTGGAACAGAAGTTGCCTCCAGAAGTTGTGAATGCCGCAACACTGGAAGTCTTTAAGAAGATGTTGGATAGCCATTTGTCTGGAATAGAATAGGGTTTCCTGCCTAGGCAGGGGGTTGGGCTAGAAGACCTCCAAGGTCCCTTCCAACTCTGTTATTTCTATTCTATTGGCCCTAAGTAACCCAGCCTAAGGCAAAACTACAAATCAGAATCTCCTGGTTTTTAGGTCAGCATCTTCAGCACTACATCAAACTGGCCCTCTTTTAATATTGGAAGATATATTAATTTTAATCAATTATTTTAATTATTATTGGTAGATATTAACAAATAATAAATATCTATCAGCAGCTAAATGTTACAGTTTCACTTTCGCCATTATTGTTTTCTTTTGTTGTTGTTGTTTTGGTAGGGTTTGACTTGATGGAATTATTCAGTGTCCGCGAGATGTTCCGAATGAAAGACAATGGAATCCAGAGCTCTTATGTTCGGCTTGGAAGTTTCCCCATTGTTCAGCGAACACAGTAAGATCTCCCTCTTCCTTCGAACCATTTCTTCCATTGTTTCATTTCCCTAATATTGTCCTTTTAAATTCAGAGTGTCAACCCTGAAGCTGGCCTGGCTGAAGCCATTTTGAAGCTTCAGTGTTGCCACACGGGACCTGAGCGATAGGGAGGGGGAAATAGAGATAGGTGGGGTTTTGTAGCCAAAACAAAATACTTTCTCTTGAGAACCAAGGACATTCCCACAGGTGGTCAGAGAGAAGGAATGAACTTACCAGGTAACCGGATGGCACCTTGATTGGAAATGTGACTGATTGTTTGGGAAAGATTAGATTAGATTGTTTATTTGTATGCCGCCCTTTTCCCTGGGGGGACTCAGGGCGGCTCACAATCCAAAGGAAGGGGGGGAAAACAGACTTTTACATATAAGACAGTACATGATTAAGACGCAACATTCATACCATTCAGGCGGGTTACAATCTTTAGCCCCAGGCCTGACGGGATAGCCAGATTCTAAGGGCTGTGCGGAAGGTCTGGAGGGTGGTGAGGGTACGAAGCTCCACGGGGAGATCGTTCCATTGGGTCGGGGCTACCACCGAGAAGGCTCTCCTCCGCGTGGTGGCCAGTCGGCATTGGCCAGCGGATGGAACTCGGAGGAGGCCTAAACGATGAGATCTAATGGGTCGTGTGGAGGTGATCGGCAGTAGGCGGTAGGACAACTTTTAGTTTTAATTAGGTGAAAACCATGGTAACTTTCAGAGTCGGTTCTCACCAGGTTGTGCCAATATGATATTTCCAATAAAACTATTCTTTGAGGAAACTATCTGCCTCAAAGTTTTGTTTGCTATGGACATATTACTTGGAACTCTGACAGTGGCACAGGGGAATTGAAATCAATCATAAATACACCAATAAGATTTAAGCATACAGCCCAGAATTGCAATTCTCTAAATTTCCGCAATATTTAGATACAAGTAATGCCAGGGATGCAGTGACATAGTGGCTAAGATGCTGAGCTTGTCTATCAGAGAAGTTGGCAGTTAAGCAGTTCGAATCTCTAGTGCTCCATAATGGAGTAAGCTCCTGTTACTTGTCCCAGCTTCTGCCAACCTAGCAGCTAGAAAGCATGTAAAAATGCAAGTATAAAAATAAGAACCACCTTTGTTGGGAAGGTAACAGCGTTCCGTGCGCCTTCGACATTTAGTCATGCCGGCCACATGACCATGGAGACGTCTTTGGATAGCACTGGCTCTTTGGCTTTGAAACGGAGATGAGCACCGCCCCCTAGAGTCGGGAATGACTAGCACATATGTGCGAGGGGAACCTTTACCTTTAATGCAGATGAAGACAAGTGGAATCCAACTTCATTAGGAAAACTGAAGAAGGGAAACGAGGACAAAGCTCTTTTTAGAAATGAAAGTTTTTCCAAATAAGGAGAGTAGAAAAACCACAGAATCCAGCGGACATCCTCAGCAGACAATAAAAGCTATGTCTGTGTAAGCCTGAAAGAGAGCGAGGGCTTCATAGGATAAAATAATTTGAAACAGCTCATGTCCAATTAGGTCACAATGATAGCATTAAATGAAACAATGTGTTTTCTGCCCCAGGCAACTGGAATTAATATCATTAGTTCATTTAATTCTGCATTAGCATCTGGCAGGTTTTAAGGAGGAGGGAATTTTACACTGAGCCCTTTCATTCTAGCATATCGCATTAGAGTGGACCTCATTTAAAGCCAACTGAAAAAAAGGGTATTTCCATTCATCATATCCATTGCTGCTTCTTTCATTTCCCATTTGCATAAGACAGCATTGTTCTAATCCCTCACTTTCCAATACATGCTGTCAATGATTACTGAAGTAGCAAAATGTCCAAACATGAAAACTTAAGTACCCATAGCTACTGGCCATGGCACCAGATAATCTGTCAATGAAGGAGCTTGCAAACATCCAAGGTTTTCTTCTCAAACCAAGACTCACTGTTTATTTAGTGTGCTTAAGGACATACACATGTGAGCCAGAGGTGGGTTCCTACCAGTTCGCACCAGTTCGGTAGAACCAGTTCGTCAAATCTACTGAACTGGTTAGAAGAGGTTCCACCAGTGGACACGGAAAGCAGGCCACACCTACAGAAGAGGTTCCAAATTTTTTTGAAAGCACCACTCACTCTCTCTCTCTCACACACACACACATACACACACACACTCACACAGAGAAAGAAAGGAATAAATAAATAAATAAATAAATAAATAGTGAGAGAGAAATGAAAGAAAAAAAGGAAAAAGGGACAGAGAGACAAAAGGAAGGAGAGAGAGAGAGAGAGAGAGAGAGAGAGAGAGAGAGAGAGAGAGAGAGAGAGAGAGAGAGAGAGAGAGAGAAAACATGGCCGGCAAGCCACTCCCACCAGGTCACATGGCGGCAAGCCAATCACACAAAGGAGGCCACACCCACAGAGTAGGTTCGAAAAATTTTTGAAACCCACCACTGATGTGAGCTCTAGTAATGAAAGCACAATTAAAAAAGGAAGCAAACCGAAACAGAAAGTAGAATAGTGATAACAGCTACAGGAACCAAAGGAACAGAGGTGAGTTGCTCCCAGTTCAGCCCGGATTGGGCAAACTGGTAGTAGCGGCAACGGGAGTCTCCGCCCACTCACCTGGACACTTCTGCGCATGCGCAGAAGCATCATGCGTGCGCGGACTGGTGGAGAAAAAAATGGAAACCCACCACTGCAAGGATGGCTCAGTGGCTGCTGAACTTGTCAATCAGAAAGGTCAGCAGTTCGGCGGTTCGAATCCCTAGTGCCGCATAACAGAGTGAGCTCCCGTTACTTGTCCCAGCTTCTGCAAACCTAGCAGTTCGAAAGCATCTAAAAATACAAGTAGAAAAATAGGAACTTTGGTGGGAAGGTAACAGCGTTCCATGTGCCTTTGGTGTTTAGTCATGCCGGCCACATGATAACGGAAACGTCTTCGGACAGCGCTGGCTCTTCGGCTTTGAAATGGAGATGTGCACCACACCCTCGATTGGGAATGACTAGCTGATATGTGTAAGGAGAACCTTTACCTTTACCTTACAGGAACCAACCTTACAATGTGAAATTCTGAATTACCTATAGAATCATAGGGCTGGAAGTGACCTCCGAGCTCATCCAATTTAATTGAATAACAGAGTTGTAAAGGACCTCAGAGATTCCCCTGCTTAAGTAAGAGACACTATACCATTTCAGATAAAGGATTGTCCAATCTCTTAAAAGCCTCCGGTGATGGAACACCCACAACTTCTGAAGAACAATTTGCATTGAACAGCGCACATGTTCCATGTTCCATGCAGGTTGCGAACCAATAGTAAAACCAGCAGCATATAACTCCTGGTATGTATATATTATGGCAGAGAAACAAATGGAAGAAATTGAGAAAAGAGACCAGCTCTTCAAATATTTAATAGACTAGTCGTTCCTCTTTCTCTTTGGACTGAAAAAGGGGTTATACAATTGGAAGCAGTTGAACTTCTAAACTAATTTTTTCTTTACTTTCTTATTTTGGAGAAGCAAAACTTTTCATACACTCTCGTTAAACTGTATATTGCAGGTATTTATCACCTTCCTTCTTTCTCTGCTACGAGAGTTAGCGATTTCTACATATCCGTGGCCAATTTGATTAATCACCATTCTGTACTGCAGGGAACAAAGAATTTATCTTCCCACATTATGATTTTGAAGAATGGTTGCCCAGATGTATGTAACCGAAATGGTTTTCATTACTTTCTCTCCTCTCCTCTCCTTTTTCCAGAGATGTTTTCCCGCAAGGACTTCCGGACGAGTACGCTTTTGTCGCCACTTTCAAATTCCGCAAGTCATCCAGGAGAGAAGATTGGTACATTTGGCAGATTATTGACAAATATGGCATACCACAGGTAAGGTTGCTTTTTCAGCCTTAAAGAAGTTGAGTTATTTCTTTCCAGCTTCTTAGTGTTGGCTTCGGTTGACTGCAGCACCTTGATTAACAAAACCGGTTTGTATGTACTAGCTGGGCTAGGTGCCAATATATAAGAAGGCCTGACTCTCCAAAAATTAAGGGAAGATTAGGAGTGGTTATTTAGAACGTAGAATAATAGACTTGGAAGGGATCTTGGAGGCCTTCTAGTTCAACCTGCTCTACATGGGGCTACCCTTGAAAAGAGTTCGGAGACTGCAGTTAGTCCAGAATGCGGCCGCGCAAGCAATATTGGGTGCACCGAGGTACACCCACATTACACCTGTCCTCCGCGAGCTGCACTGGCTACCAATTGGTCTTCAAACACAATTCAAGGTCTTGGTTATTACCTTTAAAGCCCTATATGACTTAGGGCCAGCGTACCTTCGAGACTGTCTACTGCCACATACCTCCCAGCGGCCAGTAAGATCCCACAGATTGGGCCTCCTTCAGATGCCGTCAGCCAGACAGTGTCGGCTGGCGGGTCCCCGGAGGAGAGCCTTCTCTGTGGCTGCTCCGACTCTTTGGAATCAGCTACCCCCAGAGATCCGGACCATACCCACTCTCATGGCCTTCAGGAAAGCTGTAAAGACTTGGCTGTTCCGGCAGGCCTGGGGCTGTTGACCTCACTCTTGAGGTCCAGCCCCGATTAGAACGAATGTATGAGGTGTTGCTATTTTAAACCATTTTTTTCCGTTATGTGTTCGTTATGTGTCTTTTTCTCTCTCTCTCTTTTTTGTAAGCCGCCCGGAGTATATTCTCCAAAGCACTTGAGGGTAGAACAAGAAGCAATGGGTGGAAACTAATCCACCTACAGGAGCAACGTAAAACTGGGGAGAAATTTCCTGACAGTTAGAACAATTAATGAGTGGAACAAATTGCCTCCAGAAATTGTGAATGGTCTAACACTGCAAGTCTTTAAGAAGATGTTGGATAACCATTTGTCGGAAGTGGTGTAGGGTTTCCTCCCTAGACAGGGGGTTGGACTAGAAGACCTCCAAGGTCCCTTCCAACTCTGTTAATCTGTTAAGTCACCAGGAGATGAATCTGATTCAGAAAAGAATGGTTGAAAATAGAATGATTGTTAGGGCTCTTTGCTCCCCAAGGAATCTACTCAGCACAACATCGCAATTCTAAACACAGCACTTTAATTACAACACACACTTTCCCTAACTACAGGCTATTGCTGTGCTTCACCTCCACCCTGCTAGGACTTTGCAAGGTGAGGTTGCCAACAACAAAAAAAATGTCTTTAATATTCAGTCCTTTCTACCCAGTTTTAAACAAAAGTCTTTAAAGTAGCACACACCCTTTCTCCAAACACCTTTCTCCGAGCGTTCTTTTGATAATTGTGATGAGGTACGGCTTCGACATGGTTGTTCCTTTCTGTAATTGCTACCGAGCTTCCAGCAAATCTCCAAATACCTGGCAGGACTTCTACCAGGACATGCTGCTCACCGTAGCTCGCAGACCTGGCAGTTGAGTGAAAGTCCTCACGCAAGATTGTAACAGCAGCCAACCTGCACGCATCACCTCCGCTTCCCTCTCTGTAGGTGATGTACCTGCACGCTTCGTGCTACACGCCCTTTCCCCATTCTGTTCCTAGCGTTGGCTTTTTGTCAGCTCAAAAGACTGGGTGGGGTGAAGTTGCCTCTGGACAGCAGCATGTCCTCGGAAGCACCAGGGTGTGGCGCAGGTAACACAGGTATCTGTAACAAGGGCTTGGATGCTTGGGAGTAAATGGATGAGTGCGTGTCTGAATGCATGAAGGAAGTGCAGGGATGCATTTCTGCCGGGCTGCAGCTGACTGCAGAGTTGCGGTGGCGCAGTGTTTAGAATGCAGCCCTGCTGGCTAATTTTGCCGACTGCCAGCAGTTCGATTCTTACCGGCTCAAGGTTGACTCAGCCTTAAATGGTTTCCAGTCTTTTTATATAGCTGTGTAATCCAGCGGTGTAATCCTCTGAAATCTGCTACCAATTCGGTGAGTCTGCCACTGAGTGTTTGCTTTGCATGTACACACGCCTGAGGTGTGCTCATGCAGCGCTAAAAAAGGAACATTTTGAAGCCTTCTGAGTCTGCAAAGGTAAATAGAACAGCAAGGGAGGGGGGCACACGATTTAGATCAGCTAGAAAGCAGGAAATCTGACAATTCTAGCCAATATAAATTGGGTGCCACAGCTGATTGTTGCCCAGCTGATCGACGAAAATACCAGTTTGCTCGAACTGGTACCATTTTTTACTACTGGTTTTGGGTGAATCGGTCCAAATCGGTAGCATTTCACCTTTGGTCTAATCCATTATCTTTAACTAAAGCAGTTAATTTTGCCATCCGATTGGGGACTTTCTACATGCTAAAATATAATAACAGATGTTTAACGGAGTTATTTGAAGATTAGTGCCATGTTTAGCTCAACCTGTTGACTGATTTTTCTTCTTTCTTCTTTTATACATGTATACATTTGCAAAAGGGGAGGAGAATTTGTTGCTTTTTTTCTTTTCTTGCAGTACCCAGGGTGGATCCTACATGTTAAATATTAATATTTAATATATACCTATATATTAATAAGATTAATATCAATAAATATTAATTGAACATCTTTTCCTCCTTTGTTATACACTGTTTTTTTTTTCTTTGTTGTTGTTGTTAGGCTTGAATGTATGTTTCTGTTTTGTTTCATTTTGTTTGTTTTACTGTTTTGTGTTTTATTTCCTATGATAAAACAATAAATGTTCTTTTAAAAAAAGCTTGACTCAGCCTTCCATCCTTCCAAGGTGGGTAAAATGAGGATTCAGATTGTTGGGGGTCAAGAAGCTGACTCTATAAACAGCTTAGAGCGGGCTGTAAAGCACTATAAAGTGGCATATAAGTCTATTGCTAATGCTAGTGCTTTTCCAAAGTATAGGAAACAATCCTTATTTTACTCCCTCACAGGCTGCAAAATTAAGAAAGATTCAGCTTGTTGGTACTCAGAATGGAGATAACTAAAATTTTGCAGGCTAGAATGAAAAACAAAACAAAAAATAATTCTGAAGTAGGAAAACACCAAACCAAACCATCTTTTTCACAAAAATACCCAACCAGGAGGTGTCCAAAAAAGTCATCAGTGGTCTAACTTAACTTTGGCTATTTTAGATTTTTATGTGCTATGGCTGGGGAGGGGAATATTTTTATGGCCAAGGGTCTCACTGAATGCCTGGAGAATCTTGAAGAAGCTTCTTGGATGAATGAAATGTTTTCAAAGGAAAAAGGAAAGAAAGTCCAGTTGCCTTTTGGAAAAAGCATCTTTGGGAATGTCTGGAGGACGGGTGGATCACTGAAATCTGCAAATCACATTATATATGTCGATGAAGTTCATTGTTCCTGTTGTTTCAATTAAGGCTTGCCTGTTTTACAACGGACACTATGGATTTCATTGATAACAGCCTCAAAAATTTGAGGAAATTTAGATGTCAGCTTACTATGGGCTCTAAGGGAGCAAAAAAATTGAATTAGTTGCAAAGTTGTAATTTGGGCCAGATCTAAGCACCTCACTGGCCGGCTAGCCGGATATGGCCCCCGGGTTTTGAGTTTGACACCCCTATTCTATGTCATCTGAACATTTCTTCATTAGAACGGACAGTTCACCATTCTGAATGGTCATGCTTCCTTCTTGACTTGTGTCTCTAGCATGTTGATCATATACACTAATAAACCAGGAATAATGCATTCTGAGAATCAGGGACACCCCTAGCTGCAGATCAGAACTTTTTTAAGCTCCTCCAAATTTCATTTACTGCTGTACTAAACCTAGGGTCTTCCATAACGCCCTCCCATTTGGTTATGCTAGTTGAAACATGAGTTTTGCGATCCAAAAACATCTGGGACACATAGAGATGGATTCTATGTCTGATGAACTTTGTTCTTATCCTTCTTCTCATGATGGATAGCTCCTTTGTTGAATGTTTGTTCCATAAGGAGTCCTGTCCTTACAGTGTTATGTCTGCTTCCCTAAGGTTTCTATCCGGTTGGATGGGGAGAACAAAGCCTTGGAGTACAATGCAATCGGACTCACCAGAGATGCTGTGAGAGTTGTTTTCAGAAACGGGCGCGTCAATGACCTGTTTGATCGTAACTGGCATAAGATTGCACTGAGCATCCAGTCCCAGACGGTCTCCTTATACATTGATTGCAAACTGGTCCAGACATTACCTATTGAAGACAGAGAAAATATTGACATTCAAGGGAAAACGGTGATTGGCAAACGCCTTTACGACAGTGTGCCAATTGATGTAAGTACCAGGGACAAGGTAAAGGTAAAGGTTCATATGCATGCTAGTCATTTCCAGCTCTAGGTGTGGAGTTTGCAGGAGACAATTAGTTCACTTAATTAGTGTGAAGATTTGTTTGTGACTCTCAGAGGCTCCTTGCCAAGTATTTTTTTTGCACAGTGTTGTGTTTGGAAGATATTGGCCTGGCAATTCTCCAAGCCTGATGAGGTCTGTGGTTATAAATTCACTGTCAGCGTTCCAAATAGCATCCAAAATTAAATCAGAGTCCAAGGCAAAGTATTGTTCAAAGTTCCAATTTATTTAGAGAGCCATGTTGGCACATCTGGGAAAACCCGAATCTGAAGCTTCTCAGTTTTCCCCACCCAGTTGAAAGTTCAAGATCTTGCCCCCACACCCACAAGTCCATCCCATGGTGCAATTTCCCACTGCCATGCTGGCAGTTCCACCCATCCAGTTCCGGTCAGGTGCAGAGGTGCAAAGACAAAGGATGACCTTGGCTTTCTAGAAAGGAATTTTGTTTTGGCTACATAACATTCTACTCCGTACTATTCCCCCCTCCCATTTCCCCACAATAGAAACAGCATAGTAGAATAATAGAAGTGTGGCAGGCCAAATATCCAAAAGGAACATGGCTGCAGGCCTGACATTCACTCTTGAAACACTGTTTTCTGGGACTTTGCTGGATGTGAATGAGCAGAATTCACATTAGCTTAATAAAAGGGTTTTTTGTCGGGACAAGGAGTCTGCTTTGTGATTTTGTGAAGCATAGGTCAGAACAGCAAATGACACTATGAGGATTGGCATTATGTCAGTAAATGGTCTTGTGGGCCCATTATTTTGCTAAAAAGTTAGATAAGAAGTGAACTGACACTATTTCTCTTTCTTTTAGTTTGATCTTCAGCGGATGGTTATTTATTGTGATTCACGACATGCCGAGCTTGAAACCTGCTGTGATATTTCCTCCGGACCTGTAAGTTTAAAATGTAGATTTGCTTTGCAAATGTGCTTATGGACATACCATATTTTGCAGAGTATAAGATGCACCGAAGTATAAGATTCACCAAGGTTTTGAAGAGGCAATTTTTTTTAAAAAAAATTGTTGGGCACAATTGTGATCATAAATCAAGAACTGTCTTGTAGTGCTAAATCTTTTCCAGTTATAAATTGTTGAAAGAAGTAAGCTATTTCTTTTGTCACGAAAAACATGTCCATACCAATCTTTTCTTTTTTAAAAAATCCTATTTAAATCCTATTTGTGCGGTGTTATTATTCTTTCTGATTTCTTACCGATGTAGTGTAACGTGACCATAGTGACAGATGTCCCTCCTCCTGTAATTCCACCAACTGTTGGAAATGAGCATGTTGGGCCTACCCAGACAGTCAACTGTTCCTGTCTTCCAGGGGAAAAGGTTTGTATCTGAATTCACCTTCTTCTAAATAAGAGCCACTAAACACAAGGGAATCCTGAGATGTTAGGAGCCGTGGTGGTACAGTGGTTAGAATGCAATATCGCAGGCTAACTCTGCCCTTCGCCAGGAGTTCGATCCTCATTGAATTGAATTGAATTTATTATATTTCTATGCCGCCCTTTTCCCAGAAGGAACTCAGGGCGGCTCACAACCCAAGTCAGGGTGGGGGGATAGGGGATACAAATAGGGGAAAAAAGACATAAACAAACAATACCACAATTTTAAAAAACAACTCAACAGGCACACCATTCGAGTGGGGACAGGAACTCATCAGCCCCAAGCCTGTCAGAACAGCCAGGTTTTAAGGGCTTTGCGGAAAGCCTGGAGGGTGGTGAGGGTCCGAATCTCCACGGGGAGCTCGTTCCAGAGCTCGTTGCCTCATGGGCTCAAGGTTGACTCAACTTTTCACCCAAATTGTTGGGGCAATATGCTGATGTTGTAAACCAGGGCTATCAAATTCCTGGCCTGTGGGATGGATGCGTCACGTGCTGACCATGCCCACGTCCAGTGAAAGAGGGAAAAGTCCCGATATGTCATGTGATGCTGCCATGATGACGTGAGTTGACACCTCTGTTGTAATCCATCCAGATAGTACTTTAAAGCACCATGGAGTGTAAGTCTAAGTACAATTGCTATCCCTTCTGAGCATCTTTCTTCGCCTGTTATGCAGCTGTGGGCCACACCTTCTCTTCTCTGAACATTCTCTAGGCAAGATCTCTTGCATCTCTCTCTCAAGGTCTTTCTCACATACAATTGCATCATCTGAATTTTACAGACTAAATATGGCAGCCTGAATTAAAACCATAGTGGGTTTTTTTTTAGTCCCATGTAGTTGTTTGAGAAACTTCAGTGGGAAGCGGCAGCCAAAAAGCCAATGCGATCCTAAATTGCATTAACAGAGGGATACAATCAAGATCAAGTGAGGTACTAATACCACTCTATAAATCCTTAGTAAGACAACTGTCAGTGTTCCAAATATCATCCAGAATTAAATCAGAGTTCAAGGCGGAGCTTTCCTCAAAGTTCCAATTTATTAAGAGAGACATGTTGGTACATCTGTGGGAAACCTGAATCTGAAAGCTTCCTGGGTTTTCCACCCAGTTGAAAGTTCATGATCTTGTCCTCACATCCACAAGTCCATCACATGGTCCAATCTCCCACTGCCACGCTGGCATTTCCACCCATCTAGTTCCGGTCAGGTGCAGAGGTGCAGAGACAAAGAATGGCCTTGGGCTTCTAGAAAGGAATGTTTTCTTTTGACAACAACACCTCCTGCTCCTTACTATTCCCCCTCCCAATTCTCCACTAATGAAACAGCCTAGTAAAATAAGAGAGAGAGTGTGGCAGGCCAAAGATCCTAAAAGGAATATGACTGGAGGCCTAACACCTAAAATCCTACATCCAGTTTTGGTCACTACACAATAAAAAAGATGTTGAGACTCTAGAAAAAGAGCAGAGAAGAGCAACCAAGATGATTAGGGAACTGGGGAGAGTAAAACATATGAAGAACGGTTGCAGGAATTGGGCTTGGCTAGTCTAGTGAAGAGAAGGACCAGGGGAGATATGATAGCAAGGTTCCAATATCTGAGGGGCTGCCACCGAGAGGAGGGGGTCAAGCTATTTTCCAGAGCACCTGAAGGCCAGATAAGGAATAATGGAAATTGCCAAAGGAGAGATTCAACCTAGAAACAAGGAGGAATGTTCTGATAGTGAGAACAATCAACCAATGGAATAGCTTGCATTTTGAGGTTGTGAGAGCTTCGTCACTTGAGACTTTCAATAAGAGATTGGACTGCCAGTCCATTGTCAGAAATGGTGTATGGTCTCCTGCTTGAGCGGGGGGTTGGACTAGATGACCTACAAGGTCCCTTCCAACTCTGTTAATCTGTTAATCTGCTTTCAGCAATTATTGCAGAGGTGCAGAGCCAATAAGTCAGGATTCATAATATGTGAGAAGCAATGATGAATGTTGCGATTAAACAGTCTCCATTTTTCACTTCAGGGGGAGAGAGGCCTTCCTGGATTTGAAGGATTGAGAGGACAAAAGGTTGGTGTTGTCCAAGGAACAAAATTTATTTTTAAAAATGAAACATACACTTTCTTAAGGATTCCTTCTTCGTTTCGGTCTACCCTCTATATCAGCGTTCCAAATAATGCGCTCATTGAAAGCAGAATTCTCTTTGAGAATTCCTCAAAGAACAGTTTATTGGATACATCACATTGGCACAACTGGTAAAAACCGACTCTGAATGTTCCCACGGATTTCACCTAACTAAAAAGTGAAAGTTTTCCCCTTCCCTTGAGTCATCACTCACATTCTCCAATAGAGGTGCGGCCGTTTGCTTGGTTACTTCGCTCCTCCTCTCCCCAGCCACCTGTTGGAACGACCTTGGTTCCCACGGGAAAACATCTTGTTTTGACTGCAAAGCCCCAGTTAACTATTTCCTCTTCCCTGTCCCCTCTTCTGCCTTGTGGCAACCCACAAAGATGGCCTCAGCCGGGCATGCTTCAAGGGTGACCGTCTACTGTTTTTGCAGCCTTAAATTAAGCAGTCATATTTTTTTTCATTGTAGTACTTTAACTAATAAGGGAGGCTTTCACGGGAAGACATGAGAAATTGCTAAAAGGAAAAAAAAAACCACAACACTCTTATCTTTTAATAGTCATCATCTTAACAATGGCTGGAAGGCAAGATGATTCCAGAAATGCTAAACCGCAGCCAACTTAATAGAATGAAATGCAATTATTGAACAGGATGCCTGCATAAGAAATCAATCTTAAAAACTCATTCCATTTAGAGTGTCCCATTTTAGAGCATCTCTAAAACAGATACAGTACAGATTCCTGTTTAACACTCAAAGCAGTCCTGCCTACACAATTGGTCTGATGTGTTGAGTGGTTTGGTAGACACTGGCATTGTATTAAAGGAATCTATTTTTTCCCCTTCTAATGTTTTTTCATCCATGATTTATGTTTGCACAGTATAATGGCTGGACGATAATGTTTTCCATTACTATCTTTGCAGATGGCATCTGTAAATGCTTTACAGTTATGTTGCTGTCTTAGTTTATTAGGATTTAGACCATTGGGCACTAGAACAAGACATAATAAGACCAAGGGTCAGATACATTGTAGGTTTATTTATTCTAACTTATTCATAAGATTTGTGGGTGCATATTTTTGGACTAATTACATAGTTCTGGGAATAGCAGATACCATTTCAGCATCTTCATGAAAGCCATATTTTTGGCTACAAGTCCTGTCTATGCAATCTTTTATCCTACCCCTCCCTCTGCCCTCCTTCCCTCCCTCCTCCTCCTCCTCTCCATGAATCCTACCCCATTTCAACAGTGATGGTTTTTCCTAGTTGGGTAATGAAATGTTGCAAGTAAACAAACCAGCTCAAAGAGCACCCATAGATTACTCCTCCTCCTCCTTCTTCCTTCCTTTCTTTCTTTCCTTCCTCCTTTCCTTCCTTCCTCCCCTCTCTCTTCCTTCCTCCCTTCCTCTCTCCCTCCCTCCCTCTCTCCCTCACTCCCTTTCTCTCAGGGGTGGGTTTCTCGCCCCGTTCCAACCGGTTCGGTTGGAACAGGGCCGGCAGCGTCCTCGTGCACGCGCGCAGTGCACGCATGCGTATTAGCGCCTGTGCGATGCTCCAGCTGCTCCTGGAGGATCACGCAGGTGCTGTATGCGTTCTGCGCATGCGTGGAAGCACAGAACTCGTCAAAACCGGGTAAGAAACGCGGGCAGGCGGGTGGATCCTTCGGCGTTCCCGGAAGTTACTTACTTCCGGGTTCGCCGACCAACCAGTTCGCAGGGACCGCCGCGAACCGCCTGAAACCCACCCCTGCTTCCTCTCCATATTAGATAAAGAAATGCATCTTTCACCATTAAGATTTTTTTTTTATTTTTTAAAAACCCTGGCTAATAATAACCCTGATAATAAAAGTCAGTGGGGGGAAACCATATCCTTCTTGCTAACATAACTTTTTTTTTGCAATTTGTTTTTATTTTTAAACATAAAAAACAACATAAAAAAATTCTCATCCATTACATACAGCATGTCGTTTGGTAACAAATGTTTTTGCATCCATATTCTCAATTACATTTACAATCACAGATTTTTCATCTAATATAACTAAATACCTCACTTTCATTGTACAGCGTATATTCAATAGCGATTAATATTTTTTTTTCAATAAACCTGATTTCCTTACATTCTTGATTGTCTGTTTAATAACAATATACCTTTATATAATCACATATCCCGATATGAAAAAGATTTACCAACCATTTATATTTGTATATCACTGTTTTCAATTATGTATAATCCCAGCCATCATCTATCGAGTATGCTTATGTTCATTATTGTCCTTGTACTTCATACATTCAAACAAAGATGTTATTCCTTCATTTTTCAACAAGATATTCTAGGTAGTCACTTCATATATATATATACCAATTTTAATTACTTCCTTATTAAAATTATTTATCAATAACAAGATATTTTTATAATATATACTTAGAGTTATACATTATATCACCAATCCTCTACCAAGTATACATAAATTCATTGTTATTCTTATCCATTTTAAAAGAAAAAGTTCTAAAGTATTCAATTCATATATGCATCAGCCTTTCATTGTATCAAACATAACTTTATTTTTGCCAGGGAGACATTGGACCAGTTGGACCTCCTGGCCTGAAGGGAGACAAAGGAGAACCAGTAAGAACATTTATGTAACCCTAAATATTCTTTTTTCGATCCTAATGTAATCCTATACTTACGAGAAAACTCATGCAGTTTTAAAAACCAGAATAGGTCCTGACCGACTAACTTAAACCAAAATTCTAAACGCAGATATTGGACTTTGAAATAATTAGCTATGGAGGGGGTCTGCAGTGGTGTTGTGAACTCTGCCCACAGTAATCTCCCTGACCTTCTCATCGTAGAAAAAGCAAATGGCAGAAACTTCCTCTTCAGAGAGCCAAAGTCATAGTCATCTAAACATGCCGTATTTTTCAGGCTATAAGACGCACTGGAGTATAAGATGCACCAAGATTTTGAAGGGGCAGAATTTTTTAAAAAGTTTTTGTACTCTCCAGGCCTCCCAAAAACGACTCGTTTTTCCCAAAAACGGGCCCGTTTTTTGTAAAAAAAGAGGGGGCATGTATAGCTTTTAGGAGGCTTATAGAGTGCTCCTGGGGGTTGGGGAGGGGCAAAACAAGCAAAAAATGGCCCCGTTTTTTGCTCATTTTTGCCCTCCCCAGCTCCCAGGAGCACTCTGGAAGCTTCCTAAAGACTATGCAAGGCCATTTTCGCAAAGGGAGCAGGATTTCAGGAAGCCAAAAGTGCTGTATTCAGTGTAACAGACGCACCCAGATTTTCACCCTCTTTTTTGAGGGAAAAAGGTGCATCTTATACTCTAAAAAAATATGGTAGTTATAAATTCTATTTAGATCCGGGACATCGAGCATTGGCAACTTCAAGATTTGTGGACTTCAACTCCCAGAATTCCACAGCCAGCCATTCTGAGAATTGAGATCCACAGGTCTTAAAGTTCTTAAGGTTAGACACCCCTGATTTAGATCTTTGCCTATCCATATGGAGAAATCTTGGTTATAAAAACATAAGTCAATGTGTTCATAATCAGAGGTGGGTTGCTGGGGGTTCGCACGGGTTTGGGCGATCCTCTAGCTAGCATTCTGCCCAGTTTGGTGAATCCCCAAATGTTACCCCTGGCTGGCCAAGCCCACCCATCCCCTCCCAGGAGTCTCCCCGTGACCAGTTCATTATGCCAGGTAAGTTTAGGGCCCTTGCGGAGGCTCAGTGAGGGGGGGAATGGTCCTACTGGAGGTGCCGAAGTCCAGAAATGGACCTGTTTCTGGCTTCCGGAGAGCCTCCACAGCCTGGGGGAGACCATTTCCACCCTCCCAGAAACTCAAAGAAGCCTCCGGAGCCTGGGGAGGGTGAAAAATGGGCCTACCAGAAGTACCAGAAATCCAAAAATGGGCATGTTTCCAGCCTCTGGAGGGCCTCCGGAGGGCTTCTGGTGCCTGGGGGAAGCAGTTTTCACCCTCCTGGAGGCTCGAGGAAAGCCTAAAAACCCTGAGGAGGATGAACCCCTCCCTCTACCACTGAGACCAACTAGGCCATGCCTACCATGGCCACGCCCACCCAGCAACGAGGCAGTGAACCGGTTGCTGCAATTTCTGAAGCCCAGCCCTGGCTCATATGCTTGTGTTTTCCCTGTTTCAACATTCTCACTGCAGCCAAAGTTTCATTACGAATTATTTCTGAAGGGATCTAAAGAACTAGCTTAAAAAAAATGGAAGCAGAGATAATATCGACTTTCACAAAATTAGAGAGATTGTTCTTGAATCCACCTCCTTTTCTTGCAGGGGGAATTCTAATTAGATTTTTTTTCAGATCTCATTTACCAGGACATTTATCTAAAGTCTTACAACCCTTCATAAAATATTCATCTCAGCTATCTTTTAAAAAACCACTTATTATAATTGAGACACTTCCCAGTGTCAAAGCAATTAAATGGCAAGTCTAATAAAGATGAGGTTTTCAACTGTTACATTCTAGATCACCCTGTCAATGTGGTGGCGGCTCAGTGGCTAAGACACTGAGTTTGTTGATCAGAAAGGTTAGCTCTTCGGCAGTTCGAATCCCTAGCTCCACATAATGGAGTGAGCTCCCATTACTTGTCTCAGCTTCTGCCACCCTAGCAGTTCGCAAGCATGTAGAAATGCAAGTAGAAAAATAGGGAAATAGGGAAAATAGGGAAGGTTCTGTGCACCTTTTGCGTTTAGTCATACCGGCCACATGACCATGGAGACGTCTTCAGATAGCGCTGGCTCTTCGGCTTTGAAATGGAGATGAGCACCTCCCCCTAGAGTCAGGAACAACTAGCACATAAATGCAATGGGAATCTTTACCTTTACTGTATAGAGGTAAATAATAGTAGATACTTTGACATCTTGGTTAGAATCTTCCATACAATCTGATTCATGCTTTGCAACCTTGATACGAGCAGAAGATGCAATGATTTATTAATTGAATGTGTTCAATTAATCAGTGTGTTATTCCACACTGATTAATAGCTATTCCAAAGCTATTATCGTTTAGCATTATTTCTGACCTCGCATATCTTTACTGCCTCTGCTGATCCTGGATTTATTAATCTCTCTTTTCAGGGTGGGGAAACATTTGGACGAGCAGAAAAAGGACAAAAGGTATCATTAAAATATAAATTGAAGAACATCTTGAGCATATGGTCTAGTTTGTGTTAATTTTGTCAGTCTCCCAGTTTTATTCCAGGTGCAAATTCAAAATCCTGATTAGCACCTTCAAAACTCCTGGCATCAAGCCATATATTATTAGTGGACTACCACTCCTATACAATATCTGCCAATCCCACCAAATTGGATAGTTTGGACATTTTCTAGGTCCCCTTCAATAAATGATGTCAACTGATAGGATCTAGGATGTGGATTTTTTCCGTACTGATACCTGCTCTATAGAAAACCCTTACCTTCTTGGCATTTGGAATTACCTTTAAGATGTCATTGTTCTCCCAGGCATTTCCCCCCTGTCTCTCTCTCCATCCACCCACCGATCCATCCATCCATCCATCCATCCATCCATCCATCCATCCATCCATCCATCCATCCATCCATTTGCCATCTCCCTGCCCAACCAGCCATCTATCTACCCATCTCTCTTCCCATTCATTAAAATATGCAAGATGGGGAGTGCAACATCATAGTGCAAAGTCTACCTTGTTTGTGAGAGACACATATATGTTGTTGGAAGAAATATCCATCAGGTTCAGTTCCAAGTGGGGGGAAAGACACTGAAAACATGGAAGCGGATTGGAAAGATGGTTTATTGATGGACAGGACCACATGGGTTTGAGGTCCTGGGCAGCTGAGCACATGGGTTTGGAGAGCGAGAGGTATTTATACCCTCTCTTGGGGGCGTTGAACTTGAGTTTCCTGTTCCTGTGCAAGAATATTTATCCTATTGGCTCTAGTCAGACTCCCATGTGGAGTCATGTTTGTCTGAATCAAGTTTGGTTGAACCTTGAGCTGATAATGTAATGTCCCCAGGTGATTTTGCAATGCAGTGAGTCCTGCTGCTAGATAATCCTACAATGTCCTGGAGGGTCATATCTTCATCTCATCATCCTGGAGCTGAACGTCTTTGTTCTGGCCCTGTTCTTCTCAATGGGCACCAAATATCTGCTGTGGGGAGGGAGCTGAAGCTCTGAGTTTCTGTCTCCCTTAAGATTTCTATTTCTCTTTTAGGGGAAATATTCTGCCTTTTTAATATTTTTTAAAATATTTCATTCTTCTAGCAGGAGTAAAAAGCTGTGTCTGAAGTTCTCACGGCCTCCTAAATTCAGCACCATTTCCACAAAGGCAGCCCTGATTCTGATTTCTTCTTTTGCTCCCTATTTTCTGAGAAGGCAGAGAACTCGTGTACATCATTACTGCATTTCCCCCCTTTTATTTCATCTTGTATTTTGACTCAACAGAGCGATAGTGTTGTGGCCCGCCAGCAGCCAACAGAGCAGATTCGGACAGTGAGGAGGTTGGGGAGGAACCTGGGCCAGTCCTGGAGTCTGGGGAAGGCTCTGATGAGGGGCTCTGTGTTGGAGGCAGAGAGGGGGCCAGGGCCATCTGACAGTTATCAGCTGCCTTCGGAGTCAGACATCAGTGAGGCAGAAGAACAGCTGGCGCCTGTTCCCAGTGTGTGCATGTGCAGAGTTGCCAGACAAAGGGAACAGCTAAAGAACAGGGGTTGACTTGGGAGTAAGGCCACAGGTGGACGGTGAATGGCCCCTCCCAGAGGAAATAAAAGAGGAGCGAAAGGGGAGTGGAGTTTGCAGGAGACAATGAGTTAATTCCTGCATTCTTGCCAAGTATTGCGGCATCTGAAAGATATCGGCCTGGCCACTCTCCAAGCCTGATAAAGGTTGGTAATTGTGAACTACCTTGAAAGACTGTGGGAGAGGAAAGACTTTGCTGGAGAGGAATTCACTGTAAATTAAATAAAAGGGGTTTATCGGGACTCAGACTCGGCTTCATGCTGCTGGGGAAGCCTCGATCAGAATAGATAGGCAGAAAACTTCACCCTATGCTACTTCATCATTTCAAAAAGATTTGCCTTTAAAGGAGCCTCAGAATGTCAGTTCGTTTGTCCCTTCATGATCAGATAAGAAGATTTTTTTTAAATTGTGTTTTCTTTTGTTTTTCCCCCTTTGGAACACAGCAATTACAGGGTTTCTGTTTTATTCACTGACCCAAAATACTGAGCATATAATTGTTTTGAGATCCCGTAATTGCCTATTTCAGCTGCTGATCTCTCAGCCACCACAGGAATTTCAGGAAGAGCAGATGGGCTTGCAAGTTTATTTGGCTTCTCTTGGCGTTAGAGGGGCCGGTGATATTTTATTCTGATTTTTCATCCTTCCCAGGAAAGCAAACGGCAATTTCGTGGCAATGCACTGACATCTGCTGGTTGTTTTGATATGGTGGGAAATTTCCCCTGCAGAAAACATTCGAGCAAAAATTGGCATACAAACCCCGTGGTTAAGTTCCTTTTCAAAAAAAATGTCAATAGGATTTTCTTGTGGATTTTAGTGCATATCTTCCCTTTTACCTGTTTTAAGAGAATGCAATGTTTTATGCAAATATTTTCCCTTCTGCTCTTTTAGGGTGAAAAGGGACCCCAAGGCTTACCTGGCTTGATGGGCGAGAGAGGAGAAAAGGTAACCATCAATAAAACAAAATAAAATAAAATACAGTATAGTATAGTACAGTCAGTGGAGGGTTCCGGCAGTGGGAATGGTGGGTTACAACTGGTACACCCCAGTATGGGCATACCGGTGCCTGCCGGGAGCACCAGGTACCGTTCTGGTACAGTGCTCCAGAGGGCCCACCTGCCCACCCGCTCTCCTTATCGGTATTTGAGCTGTTCGGGGCTTTTGCACATGCGCACAGAGCATACGGTGCCTGCGCCATGCTCCGCCGAGCAGCTGGAGCATCGCAGAGGTGTCGCAAAGCATCGCGAGCGGTAAGTACGCATGTGTGGTCTTATTTTCAGGGAAAATAATAGTAGTTCTAAAAAACTAAAGTGCTAAAATATTTCTTGGCCGTTATCATTGCAGAACGTTAGAGATTTTTACTGGGCTTTTAAGCATCTCAGAAGCAGAGAGATTATAATCCAATTGCCCTTTTAATATTCCATTTCTCTTAGTCAGGGGAAGTGTGGAGAAAGGAAAAGGGATGAAGGTTGAACAAATCTGATGGCATTTTTAAGGGTACTGAGACATGAGCAATTGTTTATCTTGACTTGCTTGTGGTTTAGATAAGAGGGAAGTGGCTTTTTACCACTTTATCATAGACATCAGCTCTCTTGCATTTGCTGAACCTAGTATTATTTAGAAAAAAGGGAAGGGATTATAGGAATTCTGGCAACTGAAGTCTTTCCAAACTACAACCAATATATGCCAAGCTAGATAGATGATAGATAGATAGATAGATAGATAGATAGATAGATAGATAGATAGATAGATAGATAGATAGATAGATAGATAGATAGAACAGAATAACAGAGTTGGAAGGGACTTTGTGAGTCATCTAGTCCAACCCCACACTCAAGCAGGAAACCCTATACCATTTTTGACAAATGGCAGTCCAGACTCTTTTTGAAAGCCTCCAGGGAAGAAGCTCCCACAACTTCCGAAAGCAACTTCTGTTCAATTAGTTGAATGTTCTCACTGTCAGAATATTCCTCTATGTTTCTAGTTTGAATCTCTCCTTGTTCAGTTTCCACCCATTATTTTTTGTGTGGCCTTCAGGTGCTTTGGAAAATAGCTTGACCCCCTCCTCTCTGTGGCAGCCCCTTAAATATTGGATGGATGGATGGATGGATGGATGGATGGATGGATGGATGGATGATAGATAGATAGATAGATAGATAGATAGATAGATAGATAGATAGATAGATAGATAGATAGATAGACAGACAGACAGACAGACAGACAGACAGATAGATAGATAGATGGATCGATGGATAGATACAGTAGATAGATAGGTAGGTAGATAATATGTCAATTTTGGTGGAGCTATGGAAAGGAGGAGGAAGGAAGAAAACACACACATGATGTGGCACTGTTCCAATATTTAAGGGGCTGCCACAAAGAAGAGGGGGTCAACCTATTTTCCAAAGCACCAGAAAGCAAGACAAGAAACCAATTAAGGAGAAACTTCCTAACAGTGAGAACAATAAACTGGTGGAACGGCTTGCCTTCAGAAGTTATGGATGCTCCATCACTGGAAACTTTTAAGAAAAGACTGGCTAGCCACTTGTCTGGAATGGTATAGGATCTCCTGCTTGAGCAGAGGGTTGGACTAGAAGAACTCCAAGGTCCCTTCCAACTCTGTTATTCTATCACCAAAACTGGCAGGGCAAGCATGATTTCATCCATGTATTTTGGAATGGATGATATACCACCGTTGAGATCCCAAATTAATGTGGCTGAGGGTGAGAGTGCCTAGATTTATCTTCTTTATTATTCAGATTCTCCTGTTTTTAGCCAATGCTATTTTTAAACATCATTATGATTTCCCATTAATTTTGCTCTCATAATCCGTATTGTTTTAGGGTTCTGTTGGCGCAGCTGGCATCCCAGGGAGCAATGGAGCCAAAGGAGAAACTGTAAGCCTTTTTTTCTCCTCTCTTTTTAATCCTCTTTCTCTTGTAGCATAAACCAGGTGTTTGGATCAATCTTCATTGAAAGGAACGTGTCTAGGGGATTAATATTGTGGTTCCAAATCTAAGAAAACAAATTTAAAAACTTCAACAGTCCTATCTTTGGGCCAAGGGAGCAAACAGATTTCTTATAGATTATCTATTCCGTGAAGCTCCAAGGAGGAATTTCAGTTGTCATCCATTAAAATGCTGTGCTATAAGTAGAGATTTCACCGGAGCAGTTGAGCAAAACAGTTCAACAAAACAGAGATATTTATTTCTCTGCAAAAAAAAGGTCTGCCAGCTGAAATTTGATGGGTGGAAACACAGGGATCTGAAAACAATAACTATCCACATCTATGTCTACAAGTGTGCAAGCAATCGTCTTCAGAAATAGTATAAGTTTTTAGAAGGTAAATGTTCCCACTGACCAATAGTGTCCAATTTTAGGACACTATCTCTGTTTCTTAGTCAAGGACTTGGACTTAATCTTCGTAACTGTCAACGTCCATAAGGCAGTGACCGTTGCATTGTGAAGGCCAGGGGCAGGACGTCATGGATTACAGCACACCATTGATTCCGATTTAGGGCGGCTTGTTGGGCATCGGTTATCGAGAAATGGAGTGGTTGAAGATCGTGAGCCACTTTTTTTCTTAGTCAAGGGAGCCAGCATTGCCTGAAGACGCTTCCATGGTCATGTGCCAAGAGGCATGGAACACTGTTATCTTTTTTCTGAAGTGGTACCTATTTATCTATGCACATTTGCATGCTTTAGAACTGCTAGGTTGGCAGTAGCTAGGACAAGTAATGGGAGCTCACACCGTTGCATGATGCTAGGGTCTCAAATTGCCAACCTTCCAGCTGACAAGCTCAGCATCTTAACAATAGTCTTATATACTACTTCATAGAGCTTTACAGCCCTCTCTAAGTAATTTACAGAGTCATCATATTTCCCCCAGCAATCTGGGTCCTCATTTTAGCCACCTCAGAAAAATGGAAGGTTGAGTCAACCTTGAGCCAGTCAGAATCGAACTGCTGGCAGTCAGCAGAAATAGCCTGCAATACTGTATTCTAACCACTGTGCCACCACAGCTTTTAACCACTAAGGTGCCAAAAATATTTGGAGTAATGAAGTCAGTGAATCTTCTTTTCTTGGGTTGTAGACTTCCATATTCCAAGATGTGACCTGATGTAATGGTATGTGAGAACAACCTTGGGAGGCAGGAAAATCAACACATTTATAATAAAAGATATTAAGAAGGATTTATTTTTAAAGCGCATACCTTGAAATCGTATTTTACCATTGACACTTTGATTCAACCATAACTTTAAAGTTTGGAGAGCTGACTTCCGGGGAGTGGCCTGTCGCCGGTCGGCAGCTTAACAGAGCTGCCCCCAGAATTCAGGATCGTTATCTACTCAATATCAAGAAGATAACTCTTTTTTCAGACAAGAAAAAAGCAGTGAGGAATCTCAGCTGGTAAGAATCTTCTTTGAAGTTCACAGTTTGTTTCTTTGTGAGCTGTGGACGGAGGGGGAGAATCAACCCAAAGCTGAGTCATTCAACTCCGACCTGAACTTCGCAGCTGTTATTCACAGCACGAGACAGGATCCCCTCCCCCTCAGGACAATCTTTAGAAAAGAGACTATTAAAAGTCAATACGAGCAAAGACCAACTTGTGAACTTTAAAATCTTTTCTCTATCTGAAATACCAGCTTCAATGTTATAAAAACCTCTTTTGCTTAATTGTCTTCAAAATGGCGTTTACAGCTTCTGCATCTGTTATCTCCGGCTTCCTGCTACAGAAGTAAAGAAATAATCTCTTATAATTTAATTAGAGCTACTCCCTTAAAGCTTTCAAGACTCTTTGTTGACTCAGACACATTCCAAACATTCTAAATGGACTTTCTCTTTTGAAATCCTCCGTAAAACCCCTTGGGAAAAAAAAAAAAAAAGAAGGGAAAAAAGGGGGGGGAGGAATTTCTTTTTCTCCACATAGCACAGTGGATTAGTAATTTAGAATAAATAATTAAAACCAAAATATAATGGCATCCAAATCAACCTCTGTTAAATTACCTCCAAAAACGTCTCCCATACCTGGCACAAAGTTGCAGCCCCCACCATCTATGCCCCCTAGTGGAGATGTACTAACAAAAGAATTTTTTCTGGAAATGTTCAAAGAATCCAGAGAACAGAACTTAGAAATGTTTAAAGAATTCAGAGAACAGAATCTAGAAATGATTAAAGATTTCAAAGATGAAATAAGGAATGAGATGGAAGTTCTATATGACAAATTCGATACCAGGGTCACTAAAATGAATGATAATATGATGGGAATTGTAAATGTGATAACAGAATATATTTCTGGAATGGAAGATAATTTAGAAACTCTCAATGAAGCTAAAACTAACCTGATATCCAAAACTGAAGTGGTGGAACAAAAAATTGATAATGCTGAAAAACAAATTATTATGATACAGTATAAGCAGATGGAGCTTGCATTAAGAGTGAGGGGGCTGCGTGAAGAAAAGCAGGAGAACTTAAAGCAAATGTTTTCTGAAGCTTTTGACCGTCTGGTGGGAAAACCGGGATCCAATTTTGATTGGCAGATTGACAGGATTTTTCGTGTTAACTCATGGGCGGCAAAACAAAGGCAACTTCCCCGAGACGTGGTAATATACTTTGTTACAAGAGAATCTAGAAATATGATACTACAAGAGTCCTACAATACTAAGCTTCAAATTGGTGGACAGGACCTGATTGTTCTGAAAGAAATACCGCCTCAGATGCTAAGAGCCAGAAGAGATTATGCTTTTCTGGTGGAAGAGCTCAGAAGGCGCCAGATACAGTACAGATGGGATGCCCCATTCGGTATTATAGTTACAATGGACAAACAAAGATATCGTCTCAGCTCTGTATGGAAAGCTCGTGATTTCTATCATAAGATTCTGAAGATGGGATATCCTGAACCTTCGGGATATGGTGAAAAACCACGAGACGAACAAGATAAACAGCAAACCACACAACCATCAGATAAAATGTATCATCTCCCTCTTCCGGAAGGGCAAGGAGTCAAGGAAAAAAGATCCAACCACAAGACCACCAGACAAACGGATAAACAAGCTACTATGCAACAATCTCAACAATCATTGGCCACTGACCAAGGAGCTACTGCAACAAGCTCAGAAGCTGTGGGAGGAGCCAAACCAAAGGTGAGACAGGCCTTGCGGGAGGCTCTAAAAAAGCTTCAGGCAACCAAAAATGACAACTAAGATTTTGACATGGAATGTTAACGGATTGAACTCTCCACAGAAAAGAAAGAAAATATTTCATTATCTTAAACAGTTTAAGAATGACATAATTTGCTTGCAAGAAACTCATATCAAATCAACCGATCAAAAATATTTGTTTAACCCCAAACTGGGCCAACATTTTGCGACCTCAGCCATGGAAAAGAAAAATGGCATAGTAGTATATTTAAGAAAAGACATTAAAGCTGAGCTAATTGAAGCAGATCCCTTTGGAAGATATATTGCATTAGATTTAATCTTAGAAGGGAAAAAGACGTTACTTTTGGGAATTTATGCTCCTAATCAACAACAAGATGGATTTTATAGAAATCTCCATGCTAAATTAGTACAGTGGGATTTTGAGTCTTGTATATTAATGGGTGACTGGAATGGCGTGATCGACACCAAAAGAGATAAGAAGACAGCTCGCCTGAACACCAAATTTCGAGCTAAGTTACCCAAACCCTTTTTTGACATGCTGGACGACTTTGAATTGCGAGACGCTTGGCGCGAGAGGCACGCAGAAGAATATGACTTTACCTTTTTTTCCAATAGACATCAATCTCTTTCAAGGATTGATTTTATACTAATTACAAATGATTTACTTTGTAGGGTGAAGAAGACAAAGATTATGGCGAGAGCTCTCTCAGACCATAATCCAGTCTGGATGGAATTGGGAAGGGTAGCCCAGGCAAGAAGGTCCTGGAGGTTGAATGAAAACTTATTTAGATATGAAAAGTATGTTAATGATTGTAAAAAATTGCTATCAGAATATTTTGTCTTCAATATGAACAAGGGTACATCTTTGGAATATGTATGGGATGCAAGCAAAGCGTATATGAGAGGAGTATTAATGAATATAAATAAAATACATAGATACAAACAAGGGCAAAAACGAAAAGAATTGGAAGAGGAAATTAAAGGGAAAGAGTCAGAATTAACATTGAATCCAGGAGATACAAAGATTAGGGAAACAATTGCTATATTAAAATCTCAGTTTGATATGCTGATCTCTGACCAGGTAGCTACTAGCTTATTATATGCTAAACATAATACTTTCTGCAATGCAAATAAACCCGGTAGGTGGTTGGCTTATCAGATTAGAAAAAAAAGGAAAGCTCGAAATGTAACCAAATTGTGTCACAGAGGGAAGGAAGTGTTTCAACAGGAAGAGATTCAAAAGGTATTTCGGGAATTTTTTACAGAGTTGTATAAAGGGGATAAAATTAAGGACGGAGATATAGACAAATACCTAGATAAAGAGAAAATCCCCCTAGTCAGAGAAGAACATAGGCATAAGCTGAACCAACCTATAACCTCTGGGGAAATTTTGCAGGCAATTAAACAACTAAAGTTAGGGAAAGCACCAGGCACAGATGGTTTAACAGCTGTTTATTATAAATATCTACAGTTAGAAATGGTAGAACCCCTCAGAGAACTATTCAATAAAATTCAATCGGGAGGGAAAGTGCCTCCCTCGTGGAAGACTGCGTTCATATCGTTGATACCCAAAGAAGATCAAGACCTCACCCAACCAAAAAATTACAGACCTATTTCATTACTTAATGTAGATTATAAAATTTTTACTAAAATATTAGCAAATAGGCTAATGGGGGTAACTCAGCAACTGATACATACCGATCAAACTGGTTTTATACAGGGCAGACAGATGAAGGATAACGTTAGATTAATTATCAACGCTTTAGAATACCTGGGAAAGAACAATCAAATCCCGGCCGCATTCATATTTTTGGATGCGGAGAAAGCCTTTGATCGAGTTAATTGGCAATTCCTGCTGAAGACATTGCAAAAAATGCAGATAGGAGATGGCTTTTTACGGTCAATTGGTGCAATATATCAGCAGCAAACAGCCCAGATCATTGTCAATGGAAGTCTGACAGACTCCTTTCAAATTGAAAAAGGTACAAGACAGGGCTGTCCTCTGTCCCCATTATTGTTTATTATAACTTTGGAAATACTGTTGAATAAGATACGGGGCCTGGGCGGTCTAAAAGGGATCAAAATTAGACAGCAAGAATATAGAATTCGTGCATTTGCGGATGATCTGGTTATAATATTGGAACAACCGCAGGAATCTAGTAGGGTATTATTGAATACGATCAATCAATATGGTCAAGTCTCGGGATTTAAAATAAATCTAGGAAAAACCAAAATAATAGCTATAAATATGACTATCAAACAGAAGGAAGAACTGGGGGCGACGCTAAGATGTGAGGTAGTTAAAAAAGTTAAATATCTTGGAGTTAATATCTCAATCTCAAATGGGAAATTATACAAGTATAATTATGAATCACTTTGGCATAGTACACAGTTGGAGTTGAAAAGGTGGGAAAAACTGCATTTGTCCTTGCTGGGTAGAATAGCGGCAGTAAAAATGAACATTTTACCAAAATTTTTATTTCTTTTTCAAATGTTACCAATACTTAAAAGAGATGCGAATCTTTTAGAATGGCAGAAGGGTATCAACAAATTTGTGTGGGCAGGAAAGAAGCCGAGGGTAAAGATGAAAATAATGCAAGATGCACGTGAAAGAGGAGGATTGAAATTACCTAACTTAAAATTATACTATGACGCAGTGGCATTATCTGCAATTAGTGATTGGATTCATCTAACTAATGACAGAATTTTGAATATCGAGGGATATGATTTGTTATATGGTTGGCATGCTTACCTGTTATTTAACAAAAAAACGGATAAGAAATTTAAAAATCACATCTTAAGAAATGCTTTATTGCGGGTTTGGAAAAAATATCAACATAAACTAAATGATAAAGTGCCCATGTGGGCAATTCCTAGACATGCAATTGAAAATATGAATGTAGAACAAAAACACGATAGAACCACCTATAGACAACTTCTTATCTCAGAAAGAGGGGTGATGGAACTAAAATCTTTAGAGGTACTTAAAGAAGAGAAGGTAGTTCAAACGTGGTTTCAGTATGGTCAACTACAAGCTAGGTGGAAAACAGATCAAAAAACTGGCTTTGTAAAAGTTGAGGATAATCTGTTTAAACAAATAAGAGATCAAAGCTCAATGCATATAAAGAGGATATATAATGTATTAGTACAGATGGATTCTGAAACGGAACTGATTAAGGATTGTATGATAAAATGGGCTCAGAATGTCGAGGAACCAATAATGCTTGAAACATGGGAAAGAATCTGGGTAAGAAATGTGAAATTTACACAAGCACAAAACTTGAGAGAAAATTTTTATAAGATGTTTTATAGATGGCACCTAGATCCTAAAAAGCTTGCCTCTATGTATCCAAATGTTCAACCTAAATGTTGGAGATGTGGTTCTTGTGATGCTACATATTTTCATATATGGTGGACATGTCGTAATGTTAAGGCATTTTGGATAAAAATATGGTGGATCCTGCAAAACATCTTTAAAAGAAGGATAAAATTTACCCCCCAGCTGTTTTTACTGGGTATATGCATTGATTTTACAGTAGCAGAGACTAATTTGATCCTGTATTTAATAACGGCAGCAAGACTCTTGGTGGCGCAGTATTGGAAGAAGAAAGATTTACCCACCATTCAAGAATGGACTTTGAAAGTTATGAACTTAGCCGAAATGGCCAAAATCTCAGCATATCTCAAAGAACATTCAAACGAGAGATACAAAAGAGACTGGAAAAAGTGGATTGATTACATAAAAAGTAAATATGGGACTAAAAAACTCCAGATAGCTTATGCTTAGTATCAGTAATAATTTAAATTGTTTAAAATTTGGGTAACAGTAAGAAGCTGAGTTCAATGTAGAGATATTTCAGACTGTGATTGTTCAAAAATTATACCACGTATGGTCTTTGGGAAGTCGGGGGGAGGGAAGGGAGGTGGGGATTTAGGGGGAGGGGGGAGGGGGGAAATACAATATGTGTTAAATTCCATGATTGTATTTGTAAAAAAAAAAAAAAAAAAAAAAAAAAAACCATAACTTTAAAGTTTGCATAGCAGGACTGAGCAACCAGAAGACCTTTAAAAGTGTTCATCCTTTTTTGATGTGAAGATATTTTTTTTTTTTACTAGGCATAACTAGGGTGAGAGAAGATGCTTTTGAAGACACCTTCTTCAAAACATCTTTCTTTGAAGATGTTTTGCTTCTCAGAACTGAAGAGGCTTCTTGGATGAGAAGCAAAACATCTTCAAAGAAGAAAGAAAGTCCAGTTGCCCTTTGAAAAAGCATCTTTGGGACAACCAGGACCTGGATGACTAAGAGTCGCCATAGACAAAACTGGTGAAGTGATCTCTTCCAGAAATCTTGGAGTAATCTATGAACAATTTCCATTTCTCTCACAAGAAGCATCTCTTTTGGTTTCATAGACCAACCAGTTTATGAGTTTTCTGTATACCCTCGTTCCTAAGGTCCCCACAGCAAGTCTTTGCAATGAATATTATTTTGCCTTCTCTTTTAGGGAGAACCTGGTCTTACTGGAGCAACTGGACTTCCTGGACCGTCTGGCCCAAAGGTATATGAATATGTTTAAACAATGTCAAGAATGAGATCCACAGGATCGTCAGGAAAGATTTAGCTGTTTAGGTTATAATATTGAAGGTGGTTTTCAGCTTAAACATGTCAGAGTTTTCAGATACACCCAATTCTTGATCACGAGAGACTCCTAATCTCTTACATAACAGTTTGTCTAAAATCTAATTCCTTGAAAAATGTAGTATCTTTTATTGTATATTAAATGTAAAGAACAGGTATAGCGGCCTTTTGATAGTGCCTTTTCCACATTAACAACTATTATTTTTCCAAATAGCTGCAAGGTAATATTTACTTATTTTCACTCTAATAAAGTGAAGGAGAGTGCAAAAGTTGGCTTGATACTCAACATTAAGAAAACTAAGAACATGGCATCCATCCCTCTCAGTTCCTGGCAAATAGATGGGGAAGAAATGGAGGTAGTGATAGATTCTATTTTCCTGGGCTCCAAGATCACCGCAGACTGGGACTACAGCCAAGAAATTAAAAGATGCTTGCTACCGGAGAGGAAAGCTATAACAAATCTAGACAACATAATAAAAAGCAGAGACATCACCCTGCCAACAAAAGTGTTGTGGTTTTCCCAGTTGCAATGGATGGCTGTGAAAGTTGGGCCATAAGGAAGGCTGAGATCCAAAGAATTGAGGCGTTTCAACTATGGTGCTGGAGAAGACTCCTGCGAGTCCCTTGGACAGCAAGATGATGAAACCGGTCAGTCCTAGAGGTGATCAACCATGATTGCTCTTTAGAAGGCCAGATCCTGAAAAAGAAACTCAAATACTTTGGCCACCTAATGAGAAGGAAGGACTCACCGGAGAAGAGCCTAATGCTGGGAAAGACTAAGGGCAAAAGAAGAAAGGGACGACAGAGAATGAGGTAGTTGGATGGAGTCACCAAAGCAGTCAGCGTGAGCTTAAATGGACTCCAGAGGATGATAGAGGACAGGAAGTCCTGGAGGAATGTTCTCCATGGGGTTGTGATGGGTTGGACATGACTTCGCAACTAACAAGAACAACAACAACTCTAATAAAGTAGTACTACTGCAATACAAAGTTGTTCGCATATTTTCCCCTTATTCCCTTACTTCCTTAGTCAGCGTTTATACTAATGTGATGGCTCATTTATTAATATGCCAATACTTGACTCTACTGAGAATGCTGTGTTTGATTTCTAAAATACAGTAATAGCTTGTCTGGCTGAAAAATGTATTTGAGTCATCGAAGATTAATAGCGAGACTAATTTTGATTTGTAATCTCCTTTGTATTTAAGTTTCTGGAGTATTTTTTTAGAGTTTCAGCAAAGTATATGCCACCATTTGTGTTAATGTTTTTGTAACCTAAATAAGTCAACACAAACTCTGTCCTGTTTCTTCTCAAGTTTTGACTCTGGGAGTTGTAGACCACTTATCATAATCTCCAGACAAAGCAACATTTTCACTTTGTTCTCTAGCGCGGAAAATGCAAGACATGGAACAACAATACTTTGTTGTTGTTAGTTGCAAAGTCATGTCCGACACATCGCGACCCTATGGACAATGTTCCTCCAGGCCTTCCTGTCTTCTACCATCCTCTGGAGTCCATTTAAGCTCACGCCGGCTGCTTCGGTGACTCCATCCAGCCACCTCATTCTCTGTTGTCCCATTCTTCTTTTGTCCTCAGTCGTTCCTAGCAGTAGGCTCTTCTCCAGGGAGTCCTTCCTTCTCATTAGGTGGCCAAAGTATTTGAGTTTCCTCTTCAGGATCTGGCCTTCTAAAGAGCAGTCAGGTTTGATCTTCTCTAGGACTGACCGGTTGGATCACATTGCAGTCCAAGGGATGATTTAAAGGGCAACTAATTGCCTTCAAAAGGGCATTTGGACATTCTTAGTGAAAAATATAACACAAATGAGCAATAGAAAAATTTGGGAATCTGATATGTGAACAATTTTCCATGCCACCCTTTCCATCCATCATATCTTAACTTTTTGGATTCACTAAGTTTATATCTTAAACATTCATTCATTCCACATAAACAACCACAGAAACCATCGTTCCTGGGTTATATGTATAAGACTGAAATCCTAGTGATCTAATGGATATATTATGTGATGGATGTTGCCATAGTCAAAGGTTACTATTATTTACTTCCAGGATATCTGTCAGGGTTCCAAGTAACACACCCCATGTATGGGTAGGTTTCTGCTGGCATTACTGCAGGTTTGACGAGCAAAAAATTTTGTGCACATGGGCTTTTCCACAATTCCATCTAAAAATGTCTGTGCATGCGCAAAACATTTTAAAAAGGAAAAAAAATACATTTCTGCAATGAAAATTGTTCTGCATATGTGCAGAACTGAAAATCAAGATGACGCCGCCATAGGATAACCAGTTCAGGGGCGTGGCAGGCCTGGGTCACTATCAGTTCCAGCAACCCAGGCCGCCAAGTTACTATCTATCCCGATGGGTTCCACCACAAAACCGCGTTTGACTAAAGCGCACTCGACGAAACCGCGTAGCTGATGTCATCACAGCGCGACAAAAAACACGCTGTAAATGCTAAAGCTAAAATTAACCCCTAAACCTAAACCTAACCCCCCTAAACCTAATTCTAAACCTAACCCTAAACCTAACCCTTAACCTAACCCTAACCCTAACCCTAACCCTAACCCTAACCCCCCTAAACCTAATTCTAAACCTAACCCTAACCCTAACTCTTAACCTAACCCTAAACCTAACCCTAATCCTAACCCTAAACCTAATCCTAACCCTTAACCTAACCCTAAACCTAAACCTAACCCTAACCCTTAACCTAACCCTAACCCTAAACCTAACCCTAAACCTAACCCTAAACCTAACCCTAAACCTAACCCTAAACCTAACCCTAAACCTAACCCTAAACCTAACCCTAAACCTAACCCTAAACCTAACCCTTACCTTAACTTGAATCGGCTTGCTTTCAAAGCGCTATTTAAAGCGCCCTTTTTTCTCCATGGTCGCTGTTGTTGCCCTGCTGATGACATCAGCGACGCGGTTTAATCGGGCACGCTTTAGTGGAGCGCGGTTTTGTCGTGCCACGATCCCGATGAACCGGTTCGAACCGGTAGGAATCCACCTTTGACCTAACGGTATCAAAACTCCAAGGCAGGCTTTTTCCTCAAAGCATACATTTATTAGGCATGTCATATTGGCACATCTGGGGAAATCCAAGTCTAACCCCTACCCTCCGATTTGCCCCCAGTTAAAAGTAAGATTTTCTTTCCCCTGCATGGATTGCATGGTCCAATCAGGTCACAGTCCAAGAGTCACTTGGTCTCAGATCCCACCTCTTTATAACTGGTGGGAAAGTCCTTGGTTCCCAAAGGAAAGAGTTTGATTTTGGCTACAATCCCCCAGTTATCTCTACCTCCCCCCCCATCCGGTTCCTGCAGCTTGACTCATCTTCACTGTGACAGCCCTGAAGATGCCAGGGGAAAACGACTCCAGGGCTGACAATATCTTTCTGAGACATCCCTCTGGATGTATCTCTGGATTTGGGCAGCGAATAAATTTGAATGGATGGATGAATGGATGAATATATACATACAGTACACACAAATAAAAACGCATGCCTTTTTTAATTTCCCAATTAGGCCTTAGTTCTTAGATTATCTGAAGCTTCTCACTTCGGAGAAGATCAGCTAAATGCTTTCGTTTAGTTGAGCCCAACACATTCAGCCGCTGCTAAATTTGTTGTCGACTTAATCCAGTTAATCCATAAGAACATTGTGTGACATGCATATAGCAATAGAAATAGCAATAGCAGTTAGACGTATATACCGCTTCATAGGGCTTTCAGCCCTCTCTAAGCGGTTTACAGAGTCAGCGTATTGCCCCCAACAACAATCCGGGTCCTCATTTTACCCACCTCGGAAGGATGGAAGGCTGAGTCAACCCTGAGCCGGTGAGATTTGAACAGCCGAACTGCTGAACTGCAGTCAGCTGAAGTAGCCTGCAGTGCTGCATTTAACCACTGCGCCACCTCGGCTCAGTGATGGGAAGTGATGGCTTCATCCAGTGATGGAATAAGTAGCTGATCATCATCTGGTGCAACAAATGGACAATATCACGATTTTTCATCTTTATATCAATTTGCCCAGAATTGCTTCATTGCAAGCACAAAAGTATACTGGTGATTAGACACTTGGTTTTTAACACAATTTGCTTTTCAGGAAGGCTAACAAGATGTTGACAATACTCTCAAATTAACCTATTAAAAAGTATTTACGTTTGTTCATGTAAATAACCTGCCATACATTTTGATTATCTTCTCAGATTTCGTTTTCATTTCGTTTTTGCTCAGGGAGAAGAAGGACGTCCGGGTCCTCCAGGACGTCAAGGTTATGTTGGAGCACCTGTAAGTTAGGATTTGTTGCCATCGTTCATTCAATATTCTAAATGAATGCAGTATAATTGTTAAAATTCTGTTGTCTGATACTGTGGGTGTAAGACACCCCTAAAACACCTCGTGGTGTATGTTCTGTTAAGATACAGCTTGTTGTGCCTTAAAATGGCTTCTATTGTACTGCTGTAAAATGGCTTCCACTGTGCAGCACAGTGGAGTTGCTGCAGTACTCCACAAGGGGGCTTCCTCTGGTAAGGGGGAAAATCCAACATTAGAAATTACATTAGGTCAGGACATTTTCCTTTGTTTTTCCTATCCTATCAGTATCTTAGCATTCTTCAAGAAGGTAGAAGACATTCCCTTATTCACTGATGTATATGATTTTATACATCTCAATGGTATCTCCCCATTTTTCTAACTTAAAGCACCTTTTCATACTCGTGACTCTTTTAAGATGCCTTAGGAAGTTGTCTGACCATCCACTTTGCTTTCCTTCTTCTGTGTTTTTTTCCAGCTCTATTATGTTTGAATTTGTGCAATTTAGAAATTGATAAGAAGTCACATTCAGTGCAAACCAAAATTCAAATAGTGTGAGAGAGCACACAGATGAAACTAGTGCATATGAAGTTTGCCAGTGAGGCTTTGGATAGAACAGAATAACAGAGTTGGGAAGTACATTGAAGGTCCTCTAGTCCAACCCCCTGCTTAGGCAGGAAATCCTACACCACTTCAGACAAATAGTTGTCCAACATCTTCTTAAAAACTTCCAGTGTTATGGACAGTAGACAAATGAATTGGTCTACTGCAGCTTCTTTTACTGTTTTTAAAAGTTTTAAATCTGCATTGAATTTTCAGATATCTGAACTAGCTTAGGTCTTTCCATAACCCAAGTGGGCAAAATAGAAAAGGATAAATAATTACATAGGCCAGATGTAAGTATTCCTTGTAGGTCTGCCCTCTTTTCCCCGTTCGTTCATCATATTCTAGACACATTGTGTAACAGTGTTTTTTTGCTTAATGAGAAATAAATGTGTTTTTTTTTATCTTTAGTTTGCTGTAGCTTAATTGTTCAGATCCCCAATGAAACAATGTTTTTTTTTTTCAGGAATAAAACAACTTCATAATAATTAGCCTTTTTGGTCCCGGCTTGTCTTTTGTAGGTTGTAACTATATCCCATTTACTTGATATAGTTTTTTACAAAACGTTGAGGAATAATTTAGACTGTTCTTTGCAGTAACTTGAAGTCTAAGGAATTTATGCAGATAGATTTATCCATCTGGAGAGCTGCTGTACACAATTGTTCAGGGAGATGGTCAATTTTGTATAAATTATCCATAGCAAGTATATTTACCTCCACAATGCTCATATAGATTGATAATATCATTCTGATTTTATGGGTTCTCACTGTTGTGGCCCGTTGGAAGCCAGCAAGGCTGGCAGCAGAGTCGGACTGTGAGGAAGTCGGGGAGGAACATGGGCCAGTCCTGTGGGTTGAGAAAAACTCTGACAAGGGCTCTGCGTTGGAGGCAGAGAGGGAGCTAGACAGCAGTGAGGCACAGGAACAGCTGGAGCCTATTCCCTGTGTGCGCATGCGCAGAGCTGACAGAAGACAAGAACAACTAAGAAAGCAGGGTCAACTTAAGAGTAAAGGCACACCTTGGAGGTGATTGGCCCCTCCCATAGAAAACAAAAGAGGAGCAAACTGGGAGTGGGCTTTTGCAGGAAACAATTCATTTATTCGGTCTTTTCAAGAGTGGAGAATTCTGTTTGTGACCATAAGAGACTCTGTGCCAAGTTTTGCCTTGCCCTGCGTTTGGAAACTAGTTATTTGGCAGCTCTCCAAATGAGATAAGGTTTGTGTTGATAAATGTTCCTCTGTTTGCTAAGCCTTGCTGACTGTGAATGAAAGGAATTCACAGTCATATAAATAAAAGGGGGTTTTGCCAGGTCCAAGACTCTGCTTCTTGCTTTTTAAGGAAGCCTGGGTCAGAATACTCACCATATGGATTAGGGTGGGATTCAGCCGGTTCGGACCGGTTCGCACAAATCGGTAGTTCCAGCAATCAGTTGGCCCTGCCCACCCGCCATTACGCTAGTCTGTCCTATATTTCCTTTGCTTGAAGCCCAGCTGATAGGCATGGCAGAACCTATTGCCATGCCTCAGCTGTTTTACTCACCGGGGCTACAGTGGAAGGTAAGTTTGAGAGCTGTTTTGAAACGAACCGCACGAACCGGTTGTTACACTGATTGAATCCCACCCCTGATTATACATATTTTTCCTTTATAATGACAGCTTTCGCTTGTTCAATAATATCACTGTTCATCATATGAGATAATGTTTTTTTGTTGAAGAAGGTCACTCAGTTTTCATTAGCTTCCTTTATCTGATTGTAAAACAGTTTATTTCTTTTATTTTTTTAAAATAGATTAAAGTCAAACTATTGAGTTTGTTGATCAATGCTCCAAGACCAATTAGCATAGACATTTTAAAACTTACTGTATAGTTTTATTCTATGCAGGGTCCTTGGCTGCTCTCTGAGTTTTTTGCAAATTACCATACTGCTAGCACTGATGATGTTACTTACCATATGTTTGTAGTACAAGACGCACTGGAGTATAAGATGCACCAAGATTTTGAAGAGGCAAATTTTTTTTAAAAAGTGTTTGCATTCTGCAAACCTCCCAAAAACGGTCTGTTTTTCATAAAAATGGGCCTGTTTTTTTCTCAACAAAAGGGCATGAATAGCCTTTAGGAGGCTTATAGGGTGCTCCTGGGGGGGGGTGTTAAACGAGCAAAAAATAGCCTGGTTTTTTTGCGAAAATGGGCCCATTTTTTGTCAAAAAAGGGCATACAAGCATAGGAGGCTATGAAAAAATGGCCCATTTTCCACTCATTTTTGCCCGCCCCAGCCCCCAAGAGCACTCTGGAAGCCTCATAAAAGCTATGCACAGCCATTTTTTCAAAAGGAGGGGAGGTTTCAGGAAGCCAAAAATGCTGTATTCAGTATATAAATCTGCACCCAGATTTCACCCTCTTTTTTTTTTTTGAGGGAAAAAAGTGTGTCTTATACTAAAAAAATATATATGATATTTTGGTTTTGAAACATCTGCAAGAAGACAACCAAGTTCAAGTACATTTCAAAAATAATAGAGTCTAAGATATCTTCTTTCTTCAACAGTACTCAATATTTATTAAGCCACTTTGTGAATATTCCTAGCCCGCCAATAGCTCATCTGGTTATCCTCAAAGATATTGGTGTCAATATGATTTCTGTAATTTCCTACTTTCTTTTTCTTTCTTTTTTTAGGGTTTGCAAGGGGAAAGAGGAGAAAAAGGACCTCGTGGTGACAAGGTACAAATAATTTGTCAAGTAATATGACATAAATATGAGTGCAAGTTTGGAATAGAATTGACTCATGAAAGATATTCCATGTTAAATGTGTTATACTTTGTACAATACATTTATCTGGAAGTCCAACTGAGTTAGATCATTTTATACCGTATTTTTCAGAGTATAAGACGTACCCTTTTCCCTTAAAAAGAGGCTGAAAATCTGGGTGTGTCTTATACACTAAATACATTTTTTTGCCTCCTGAAACCCTGCCCAGTTCACCAAAATGGCCGTGCATACCCTTTAGGAGGCTTCCAGATTACTCCTGGGGGCTGGTGAGGGCAGAAATGAGGGGAAAACGGGCCATTTTTTTGCTCAATTTTACCCCACCCCCACCCCCAAGAGCACTCTATAAGCCTCCCAAAGGGTATGCATGCCCCTTTTTGGAAAAGAAATGGGCCTGTTTTTGTGAAAAACAGGCCGTTTTGGGGAGGTCTGCAGAGTGCAAAACCTTTTTTTTTTATTTATTTGCCTCTTCAAAATCTTGGTGGGTCTTATACTCCGGTGCATCTTATACTCTGAAAAATACGGTAACTCATATTAGATATAATATATTCTATGCAGGCTACATGCATGTAATGTTATCAGGAATCTTTGCCCTTGTCTTAACCAAACATTGGCTGCATAAAGATATCACTTTATTATTTGAATTTTATCAAATTTATTGAATAATTAATTCACTGCCTTTCAGATGTTTCTCAATTTAGCACTGAAGTAAACACCACCATGTTTTAATGACTCCATAATCTCTTGTGGGGTGGAGTCTGGGCAACTGAATGGAGCTAGCAGAGTGTTTGAATGGCCAGATGCTCTTCTTGTCGCCAATGAGGAGTTTTGTTCAGCACATATATTCTCAGTGTGCCCAGAAAGCGAAATATCTGCCTCTACCTAGGTTCGAACTCACAGCCTCCTAATTGTGAGGTGAGAGCGCCACCTCTAGGCCACCATGCCACTCTTCAGCACTGAAGCAAACAAGTAGAGGAATTTCTGAGTTGAATTTTAGAAACACTATATGGGGAATAGTCGGGAGATATACAATATTGTCCAGAGTTGGGCTGGTAATTGGGTATCATGCTGGCCAAAAGAGAAGAGAACAGGCAAAACCAGGATCACAATACAGTGCAGGTTGGAGTTCAGAATCTATGAAAGAAAATCAAAGAAGAAAGGATTTTTTAAAAGCTAGCAGTTCGAATCAATCCACTTCCATTTTTAAACCTAGGCAAATGTGTTCATAATAATGCAGCTTTCCCAAAACTATTTTATGGAATGAGATCTCCAACAGAGCTTTTATGTTTCTTTGCTCAGGGAGAACGTGGCCTTGACGGTTTTCCTGGGAAGTCTGGCTTGGATGGAAAACAGGTATGTTGAATAAAATAGGATAGGATAGGATAGGATAGGAAAGAGTTGGGTAGGGTAGGGTAGAGTAGAGTAGAGTAGAATTCTTTATTAGCCAAGTGTGATTGGACACACAAGGAATTTGTCTTTGGTGCCTATGCTCTCAGTGTACATAAAAGAACAAGATACATTCATCAAGAATTGTAAGATACAACACTTAATGATATTCGTAGGGTATCAGGAAACAATCAATATCAATATAAATTGTGAGGATACAAGCAACAAAGTTACAGTCCTGCAGTCATAAGTGGGAGAAGATGGGTGATGGGAATGATGAGAAGACTAATAGTAGTGCAGACTTAGTAAATAATTTGACAGTGTTGAGGGAATTATTTGTTTAGCAGAATGATGGCATTCAGAGTTGAAAGGGACCTTGGAGGTCTTCTAGTCCAACTCCCTGCCTAGGTAGAAGGTCCTATACCATTTCAGACAAATGGTTATCCAATCTCTTCTTAAAAACTTCCAGTGATGGAGCATTCACAACTTCTGGAGGCAAGCTGTTCCACTGAGTAATTGTTCTAACTGTCAGGAAATTTCTCCGTCAAATTTCTCCACCAAGTGTCCAACTCTTGGCGATTCTATGGGCCACCAGTCTCTTCAGATCTTCTGATTTGTACTATTTCTTTGAGTTGTTGCATGATCTGGCTTTGATGGTGTCCAGTCACCAAGTTGTTCCACTGATTAATAGTTCTCACTGTCAGGAGATTTCTCCTTGTTCTAAGTTGCTTCTCTCCTTGATTAATTTCCACCCATTGCTTCTTGTCCTACCCTCAAGTGCTTTGGAGAATAGTTTGACTCCCTCTTCTTTGTGGCGACCCCTGAGATATTGGAACACTGCTATTTGTCCAGGATGGTACAGGATCTCCTACTTGAGATCCAAGGTCCCCTCCGTTATTCTATAAACTTTATTCAGATTAGAGTGAAATATAGTCAGATTTGTTCAGATTATGCAGAACAAAGCAAAAATATACATGCTTCTGACTCTTCATGATCTCATGGACATCCTTTTACCAGGATGATTTATCCATAACTACTTCTTTGAATTCTTATAGCTTTATTTTTCTGGCATTAATGTTTCATGCTTGGGAGTTTACTGAAAGAACCAGTTGGCCACGAAGGAATACATAATGATTAATTAGTTGGATCAACACAGTTCTTATATTGTTAGATGGGTGGAATTAGATGTTTACCTGTCTAAGCTTGATGAATTAGTAGTCTCAGTACAATAGGGTTTCAAAGGTGAGTTGTATAGTTTTGATTTATTTGCCTGTATGTTCCAAAAACAAATTAAAAGAACAAAAATCTCTCATCTAAAAACTGCTATTAAGACAAACTTGTTCCACCAAAACCTTCCTCCACATATTATTACTCACCTTTAAAGCAGGCAAGTTTACATCTTTTTCATAGGAAACAACAATCATTTTTTAAGGTTAGAGGTAATTTTACAGTACAACATAGCTTTGATTTGAAATTGGAATAGTGTGTGAGTGTCAAGATCGAAATAGCTTATGCTTCATGTAAATACTATGGCTCTTCAACTTGCCAAAGAACCGGGGGAAGGGGGGATGAGGTGAAATGTGGAAGTTCAAGACTTCAATCATGAGAACCAAGTAACCATCAAGGACACTTCTTCAGGTGTCGCCCAAGCCATGGACTTTTCTCAAAACAAAAGAATGATCCATAATTGGTTAATGCAGGGGTGTCAAACATGTGATGTCATGTTGTCATCATGTGATGTATTGCAACTTTTTCCCCCTTTGCTAAACCAGGGTTGGACATGGCCAGCTTGTGATGCATCTGGCCTGCAGACCGTGAGTTTGACACCCCTGGGTTAATGTGACATTCTATGGGGAGCAGGGGAGACATCTATTCTTTAACTATGAGGGATTGAGTGGGAAAAGTTAGAGATGGTTTTGTATTCATCAGTGTCAAAATGATGTATTCAATAAAGTTTGCTTTTGGGATTTTAAAGTTCCTGAAGTTGTCTACTTTTGTTGGATTTGTCAGTTGGACCATTAACCTTGAGGATATTACATTAAGTTCTACTATAAATTTATTCTGGGCCTCTTAAGAAGACGCAATGTTTATCTCTTCTGATCCTTGTCTTTATTTGAAATTTTATTACAAATCTTGAACACCTTTTAACATCTGGTTATTTGTATTTCAGGGTGCCAAAGGAAGTCCAGGTCAGCCTGGACCTGCAGGACTACAAGGAGAGAAGGTAAAATGAGGATTATGTAAAGGGTTCATCGACAAAAGTGCGACCGACAAAAGCGCGCCCGACGAAACCGCGGTGACAAAACTGTGAGTTCTAAACCACACCGACGAATGAGCGCTGAAGCACGCCGAAAACAGTGTGCCAAAAGAAGCGCGCTCTAACCCTAACCCTAACCCTGACCCTGACCCTGACCCTGACCCTGACCCTGACCCTAACCCTTACCTTAACTTAAATCGTGCTTCTGTCGGCGCGCTGTTGTCAGTGCGTTGATGATGTCGCGGTTTTAGTGCCACGGTTTTGTCGGCGTGCTTTTGTCGTGCGCACATTTGTTGGGTCACGTATGTAAAGGACTGGTGTATGTGTATTCATGCTTTGAAAATTATTTTTAAAATAATTGGAATGTAGGAGACAGCAAGCTTGAAAGCAGATGCATCTTTTTAAAAAATTGCATTAAAGATACAGCTACCAAAAATGGATGACCTTTTAAAACAACTGCATCTTTTTCAGGCTAATGCCTGAAAATTTTCTGTTTTCAGACTTGAAAATACTGTAGATGTTGCTGCTTTAAACAGGTCCTATGTTTGCAGCCCCTTCAAACCTTTTCTACACCATTTTGTAACCTCTATAAAAATACTCCATGCATCTGTTTATAGCAGAGGTGGGTTCCTACCGGGTTGGACACACACAAAACCTAGACGTTCACCACATTTACACAATGAGCGGTATCGATTGATAATTGCTATTATAAAAAACAGGAAGTTCCTGTTCGTATTATATTGTGTAAATGTGTTTTCATTATGCCATCAATAATCACATGTTTAGTGGCCAGATCATAGTTTTTACACATTACAGTAGCTGAAATCCCCAAGGATTAAGTAATTGATGTAGCATTTTCCTCTCTTTTTTTCTACTTTTTCGTTTATTCCCCACCGAATTAACAGGGGTACTCCAAACTTGTGGTGGGATAAATATGTGGAGTGTATGTAGACACAAATCACTGTTTTTGGATTCTAGGAAGGTTTATGAGGACTGGTGTTGCTCACTCCTTTTTCAGTTTTTTCCCCAGTCAATTTTTTAAAATGTGGAATATAGAATAACAGAGTTGGAAGGGACCTTGGAGGTCTTCTAGTCCAACCCCCTGCTTAGGCAGGAAACCCTATACCGTTTCAGACAAATGGCTATCCAACATCTCCTTAAAAACTTCCAGTGTTGGGGCATTCACAACTTCTGGAGGCAACTTCTGTTCCACTGATTAATTGTTCCAACAGTCAGGAAATTTCTCCTCAGTTCTAAGTTGCTTCTCTCCTTGATTAGTTTCCACCCATTGCTTTTTGTCCTGCCCTCAGGTGCTTTGGAGGATAGCTTAACTCCCTCTTCTTTGTGGCAGCATGTAAAGGAGTGTTTTTCAAGATTGATAACTTTAAGAGATGACGATTCACTCTCAGAGTCAAGTTGGCTGTGGACCTCTGACAGTTGATGTCCTTACATCTTATAGTTGCCAAGGCTGAGAAATAAATCAGCTAACCAGACTGTAGGAGCCTCTTAAAGGTCATCCATCTAATTATTTCTCTCTGATTTGTTTCTAATTATAGGGTGATATCGGTCCCCCTGGTAAACCAGGCTCAGCAGTAAGTTTTTATTTTATACACAGCTTCGGGGTGGGATGGTGACAAATGACCTCTCTGGAATTGGTGTGGGTTTAGGGATTTATAACCCTTGTGAATATCTCCTGTGTTTGATAAAAAGGAAGCCATACTCACATTCATGGATCAATGCTAAAAAAAATTGAAATGTGTCCAACTGGTCTTCGTGCTTTGCAATATGGGGATTAAGAGGAAGAATTCTTGAGTAGAGCTTGTGCTAATAATTTAGTTTTAGTTTTTTTAGTTTTAGTATTTAGTTTATGTTCTGTCCCCCCTTCACGGCTCTTAACAAACGCAGGCAGACAAAACTTAAAAGGAAGTCTTTCTTTATCAGTTCTCAGTTTCAAAATGGCTTCGAGCCCAAAAATAACATAAATACAAGTCTCCGACAAGAATGCAAAACAAAACTCTTACTTCAATGCACTTTTTCCAAAGTCTCCACGAATCAGGGTTTACATGAAACACCAAAGCACTTATCCAAGTGTAACAAGCAATGTTGTACAAACCAAGGCACGCACGAAGGAACATATGTTGACTCCTGCAACTAAGGCGTGACAGCATCCGTCCTTTTATCTCCAAACCTGCCTCCCACAAGCCCCAGCTGCATACTGAATCTTGTATCCCGAAAAGACTCTCAGCAGAACTGCTGAGTCACAACAGTTTACTTTATTGTAATTGCACCTCATTCAATGAAATTAAATGGCATCTTCAGTGTACATTATAAGCATAAAAATAAAACACAAACACACAACCTTCTCATGCTATACAATTGAATTGAAAACCCGATATTGCATTAATATTGTACTCTACCAGTAGAATGCAATATAGTTACTGCCCGGGGATAGAAGCTGTTTTTCAGCCTCTTTCTCCTTGTTTTTATTGTCCTGTACTGTCTGCCAGATGGTAATAGTTCAAAAAAAAGGGTGCCCAGGATGAGATGGATCTAATGTGGGGGTAATGAAGTGAAAGCCAATTCCTGACACATGATCTTTATGATTAAGGATCATTAATCACAATTATGATTAAGTTTACAATTCTGAAATTGTTGCAAACTGACGGGGAAATCAGTCATGTTGTATGCATGAATATCAAACAATCTAATATATTACTGATGGTAACAATGATGGTTAGATTGTACATGTGACGTGTGTCACTTTTGAAAACATACGCTGGATAGCCACAAAGATCTGGCTGTTCCGGCAGGCTGGGGGGCTGTTGAAATAGCCAGCCCCATGGGAACTATGAATGTTGTGTATTTTAAATTGTTGTTTGTCTATTTGTCTATTTATCCCCTTCCTTTGTTTATTGTAAGCCGCCCGGAGTCCTTCGGGAGTGGGCGGCATACATGACTAATAAAATACATTTAAAAAAATTAAAAAAATAACATTTTGGACTTCTCTGACTGCTGTTACCATGCATTCACTCCTCACATTAACCATTTTTCAGTCTGTTCTGAAGTTGTCCTACAAATTATATTAAAACCTCATTATTGATATTGTTATTTCATTAGGTACAAAGTGCCACAGGCTGAAGGGATCATTTCATGTAGCTATTCAAAACAAAATAGTCTCATATTTCATAGTCCTTACCATTTTGGGGGGGGCGGGGGTGTCAAGTAACTGAAATAGATTTGATAAATTAACCTCTCGCCAGCTTTTAAGATGGATTGCATCACTTATGAATATTCCCCATGCAGGCCAATCTGTAGTTTTATAAACTATAGTGCAGCTGACTCAAGAGTTGTGTCATAGGAAATAAGGTACTTGCTTCCGATTCAGTTTGGTATCACTGACTCCAATGTATAATATGTAAGTCAGTGGTGAAATTCAAAAATTTTCCCTACCGGTTCAATGGGCGTAGGTTGGTGGGCATGGCTTGGTGGTCATGTGACCAGGTGGGCGTGGCTGCACAACTGACACACACACACACACACACACTATAAAAGCAGCTGGACTTCACACAAAATGGCCCCTGCAACAAGCAGGAACCTCACAGAGAGCTCAAAAACCAACTATCACACTTTATACAAAAATAACACAAAAGCTGCACAACTGACTCACATGCACGGTAAAAGCAGCTGGACTTGACACAAAATGGATCCTGCAACAAGCAGGAACCTCACAGACAACCAGGCACAACTGATTATCGCACAGCTGATTGTCAGAACTTTTTTTTTTTTACTTTATAATGCATTTTTTTTACTACTGGTTCAGGTGAACAGTAGCATATTTTACTAGTGGTTTGGGCGAACCAGCTCAAACCGGTAGCATTTCACCCCTGATATAAGTTTACTCTTATTATTTGATTATTGCTGGTGCCAAGCCAGATAGGAAGAGTTTCTCAAATGTAATTTCCAAGGGACTTCTCACATAATTGTTGAGATACTGAATTGTTAAGTGTTTCACTAATATGTCTGGTGTACGTTTGTGTGCTTTATATGACTCTCACTCTCTTCCCTCCATTGCCTCCCTCCCAAAGAAACAGTATCCTCATATATGGACCTTAAATATAGTCCTTATATACCTCTTTGCTACCCCCCCAAAAAAAAATCAGGTTTCTTTTTCCCTTCTTTTTTTTAATAGATAATCTTTTTTTGTTTGTTTGTTTCAGGTAGAGATCGAAGGCTTGAAAGGAGAACAAGTAAGTGCTCCTATTTTTTTTTTTCGTGCAGGTGATACACGCACAGGTTAGAATATTCTCCAGGTTACCTAAACTCATTCTCTCTCTGTGTTCAGAAATGATACTTCTTTTTCTTCATTTTTAAGTCATGAAAAACTGATCTAATAAAAGGGCCATCAGGGATCCAAGTAACACCCTCAGAAGACTCCGAGGCTTGACGTTCCTCAAAGTTCCATTTTATTAGAGATGTCATATTAGCACATCTGGGAAAACCTGAATCTGAAAGCTTCCAGGTTTTCCCCACCCAAATGAAAGTTTGAGCCCCTGCCCAGCACCCACATGTTCATCACATGGTCCAATCAGGCACCGTCCCAACTGGAGATACCTCCCAGTCACACCACTCCAGGTGCAGAGCAAGATCTCCTTGACTCTCTGAGAAAGGAATGTTATTTTGATTATATATCTCCCATACTCCATATAGCAGTTAGACTTATATACCGTTTCATAGGGCTTTCAGCCCTCTCTAAGCGGTTTACAGAGTCAGCATATCGCCCCCACAATCTGGGTCCTCATTTCACCCAGCTCGGAAGGACGGAAGGCTGAGTCAACCCTGAGCCGGTGAGATTTGAACCGCCGAACTGCAGATAACAGTCAGCTGAAGTGGCTGCAGTACAGCACTCTAACCACTGCACCACCTCGGCTCTATAATCTCCCCTCCCATTTTCCCACAGCAATAAATGTGGCAGGCCTGAAGATCTACAAGGCTTGACAAGGAGTTTCTGAAGGTGGTATCAAAACATACTCAAGAAGTCTGCTTTGACTATGGGATAAGACCTCAGCCCCTTTTATGTGTGTCAAATGCAAGATTATACAGTATAGTCATAGCCACCATCTCGGTTTTTTGACCTTCTGGATGGCTGTGGTTGGAAAATAATTTCCCTCATAATAGTATTTATTTCAAGGTTACACTCAGCCACCACTGAATTGTTCATCCAATTCATCCAAATGAATTCTTCTTTATCTTTTCACCAGAACAAGGTGAAGGAACAGCTGATAGTGTATACTGAAGTGAAATTTAGCCTCTAATGGGTTTTATTTTCTTCAGATTTTAAATTAATCCCTTCACATGTTTCTTGTGCACACTCAATTTGTTTATAGGGAGCTCCTGGCCCACGGGGACCTATGGGGCCTCCAGGAACTCCGGGTACTTCAGTAAGTAATTTTATTTCTGAATGAATTGTTTGTAATCTGAATGAAATACTTGCCAGGAATCAGGAACCAAGTACATTAAACATCACCTGAAACTAGACTATGTTTCATTTTGAAGTCAGGAAATAATGCAGTGATAATTTGAGAAATACTTCTGTTAAAGATTGAAGGGAATCACTATAGTACACCATACGGGTTTAACCGATCAATAGTATAACTTAGTTGAAAGAAGGTAGGTGCATATTTCGGTGATCTGGCATTGCTTTTCTTGTTTGTATAATTGCATTATATAAAGCTATAATGAATTATAATGATAATTATATATCTATAATGATTATTATATATAGCTATAATGATTATATATTTTATATATAATCTATGTATATAAAAGCCAAGTACAACTCACTCATCACAAAATCTCCAGAACCATAAAGCCTACAAACGTGAAATTTGGCACATACTCTTGGCTTCTAGGTACTCACTAAGAAAAGATTTTCCAAAATGACCATCAGATCATCAGTATTCCTTATACAGTATTATATTAACACATGTCGATGCTAAGGAGTTAGGCGTTCTACTCCCCCTCCCCACCTGACAGAAACTCTGTTCTAACTGCCAGTTGCCTTATATGGGGGCGTGGCTAGAGCATGACTCATCCGGCCTGTGGGCTGGCCGGATCACATGGTTTCATAGCAAAGCATGGGTATCCAGCTAGTTTCATTACATAGTTGTAGTCTCAATAGGGAAGCAGCGTTTTGGAGGTGCCTATCAGATAAGACTTTGCCTCCTCTGTGTATTTTGGGCTCCATTCCACCCATATAGTTAACTGTAAATTATTACTAATGTTCTTATTTATTGTTTTGATATTTACCAGGTTTTAATGCTTGTAAGCTGCCTCTAGATGAGATGGGCAGCACACAATATGTAATAAATAAAATAAACTACATTAATCACCCATCACTCTCGATGCACCTTTTCTATCCCCTATGTAAATCTTTGTCACTCCATTAGCAAAGTGCTCAGTTTGGCTATAACTATAGTTTATAGTTTTATAGTTTATTTTTTATTTGTATGCCGCCCTTTTCCCTGAGGGGACTCAGGGCGGCTCACAAGTTAGGGGAAGGGGAGGACAAAACAAGTTATGAACATAAAACAATACATTGTTAAAAGAGAACACAACAATCATACCATTCGGGTGGGGTTAGGGTCTTTAGCCCCAGGGACAGCCAGATTTTAAGGGCAGTGCGGAAGGTCTGGAGGGTTTAGGGGGGGGTTGTTTTGGATCTCCATTGCTTTGGTTCATATTATAGGGGATAGCTTTTTTTTTTCCTATGACATCACCCCCCAAAATAGAAACTATTTAATCTCAACGGACCTGTATGCAATGTAAAGGAAGAAAATATATCTTGTTTTCAGGGATCACCTGGACCAGAAGGCAAGATGGGATCTCCAGGTCCACCAGGTCTACGGGTAAGCAATCCTTCTTCTTTTTAGAGGCTTCCATCTAAAAAAACCTCTGCTTCCTAGTAGAGTTGTCTGCTTTATTGCAGAAGATAAAAAGGCTCCCAGTCCTTCCCCACCCCCTTTCTTGCTTTGAGCTAAGAAAATTACTGTATGTGTCACCATTCCATCAGAACTTAACTTCTCAGATGAGAAGTGAAATGTCTTCAGGGATAAAAACAAATCCTGGTTGCCTTTTTGAAAAAGCACCTTTGGGACAAGACAAGACTCTCCACAGGCATTAAAAGCCACGTGTGGCTTCCCACATTGGGCAGCCATGTAAATTTTATGGCACAGCTTTGCATCTTGCTTTAGGCTGCCAGTAGAAACGGTTCATTTTCCCCTTCTCTCTTGCCTATTGCCATCCACGTTTTATAATAGCAATAGCAATAGCAATAGCAGTTAGACATATACTGCTTCATAGGGCTTTCAGCCCTCTCTAAGCAGTTTACAGAGTCAGCATATTGCCCCCAACAACAATCCGGGTCCTCATTTTACCCACCTCGGAAGGATGGAAGGCTGAGTCAACCCTGAGCCGGTGAGATTTGAACAGCCGAACTGCAGAACTGCAGTCAGCTGAAGTAGCCTGCAGTGCTGCATTTAACCACTGCGCCACCTCGGCTCTAGCTTCTGTGTTCCTGGGATGTAGCAGGAAATCCCCGGTGTTAGTTGCTAATTCTGAGAATGTGTTCTTGCCATTCCTGTGCTGCCTCAGGCCAATCTCTGGGCTCTTTGCTGATCAATACAGAAAGAGGAAGGTGAACGAGATGAGAGCTTAGAACTCTCTCCACACTGCAAATCATTATGTGAGCATCATTAGGGATATAGTGGTAAAGTGGAAGAGGTATTTGCTGCCATGCTGACAAATGTGTTTGTGTGTTTACAATACGTGGAGGTGGGATATACTATAGATTACCAGGGAGATAGGCAGCATATTTATGAATCCAGCAGGTTGCTTCCTTCTCTATAAAACGTATTTTAAGGGTACACATAGTAAGCAATAGAACTGTGATGGCAAACCTATGGCACACGTGCCAGAGGTGGCATGCAGAGCCCTCTCTGTGGGCACATGCGCCGTCGCCAGTTGCTCTTCTGGTTTCTAGCATGCCGGCCAGCTGGTCTTAATGGGTGAGCACCACAAAATGGCCTGGAAACAGCCTGGGAAATGGTGCCCTAAGCTGGTTTAGCAGGAAATAGACACATGATTATGTGTTCTGACCCCCTCCTCCATCCAGTAACGAATGCTGAGACAAGCTTAACTGGAATGTACTTTATTAGCAAGAAACCAAAACCTCGGTGGCTGAAAGCCAAGCAGAACAAACAGATAAGGACCTTGGCAGCAACTCAGACAAGCCTTGGCAGTAATCCAGCCTGCCAAGCTAGTTACAAAAGTTCTCCAACTTTTAGTCAATGTGTTGACTTCTGCAAGAGGGGTGTGTGCACAAGCAGTCTTTTTATAGTCTGGAGAGGAGCCTAATGACCACCAGCTGAGTGCAATTACCTCCTGTACTTGCGCAACTGTTCCTGACGCCTATTAGCTCTTCGATGCCGGGCATCCAGGAACAGCTCACTACTGGCGTCCAGATCACTCTCCCTTGTCTCCTTCCCACTGGTCCAAGGTTCAGGTGTCTCCTGGTGGCCAACCAGCCTCTCTGCGCCCTGCTCGGAGTCGGAACCCTGTCCAGGGTCCTCCACATCCTCCAGAGCCAACTCATAGGGCCCCTCGCTGTCGGAGTCTGGTGGCAGCTCCAACGGCTCCTGCTGGGCTACAACAGTTATGTCTCCAAAATTGACCCCCCCCCCCCAGATAATGTCTGTGGGGTTGGTGAGCTTTAAAAACTCATTCCCAAATTCTTTGTATTATCTTGGAATTAAATATTTAGCTCAATTAAAGTTTTCTCTCTTAGAAACCATCTTTTTCTCTTTCATCTCCATCTCTATTCATTTCTCTCTGGGTCACTTTTTTTTTATTTTAAAAATGTTAATTTCTGGGCTGCAGAATGGGAGTTCATATTTTTTCTGGCATGATTCCATTCTGCTGTAGTAATGAAAATTGTACCAGGTAACCCATAAAAAAATAATGTAATGGACTCTGGGATAATAAATTCTCATATAGAAGTGAGACTAAATTTTCCCTGGTGTGCTATAAATCTATATTGAATTACAGGTTTATTTTTTTTTAGCTCCTTCATTTTCCGTCGAACCAAAGAAGACCTGTTTAACAGCCCTGCTTGCAATGAAATGAACGTGGACTATTTCAAATATTTGTGTGTGTGTGTGTGTGTGTGTGTGTTTGTTATGTCACAACCCCTGGTATGCCCAAATATGGGAGGAAGCATACTGCTTCCTTTCTCTGTCTATTGGCTCACCCCAGGAGACCATCCAGACAGAAAGCCATTATTTTTAATGTTACCTTTGTTACATTTCTTACATTTTGTTACATTTGTATTTATCAGCACCAATGCAACATACATACATACATACATACATACATACATACATACATACATACATACATATATATATATATATATATATATATATATATATATATATATATATATGTTATATATATAATTTACTCCTGTTGTTCATTTGAATTGTATTTTGCACAAACACAGAAATGCCTTGAGCACAGTGTGGAAACCACACAGATGGTGGTATTCCAACGTGATAGTTATGCCAAAAATCTAATCACACTGGCTGATAATTAAATTCTACTCAGGTTGTAACATAGCACCAACAACTCTTCTTGGCCAGAAGTAGACAATTCATTTCCTGATTCTTCATGAATTTTCATTGGCTTTTTCTTGTAACAGAATAATAAGAGTTCAAAGGAGACTTGGAGGTCTTGTAGTCCAGCAGTCACCAACTGGTGGTCCATGAGAAAATTTTGATGGTCCACAGAAAAATTATTTGCATTTTTTAAATATTGCACTAAATCAGAGGTCCTCAAACTACGGCCCCTGGGCCAGATATGTGCAATGAACGTTTGTGTTGTTGCAGAGAGTCTCCCCCCCTCGGGCTCTTTTTGTGTGAGTCGGAGGTGGGGAAAAATTTCAACTTGGGGTCTGCTTCAGCTCCCTAGTGCTGGGTTTTGGGAAAAGGCTGGAAGGAAGCGTCGCTGGTGGCAAGGAGCCGGAGGGCCTCGCTCCAGTGGGACTGCATCATGGTCTGGAACTGGCTGACCATCTCACCCCACTAAGCCTCCAGGCGCTGGCACCTGGCCTTGCACTCCTCCAGGTCTTCCCTCTGCTTGGAAAACCTATGTTTGTAGTCCTCAGTGAGGTGCTTCTGCTGAGGCTCCTTCTTGGTCAGATCCAATTGGAACTGAACCAGCTGTTTTGCCTACTCTTTCTCATGGTGGTTGCTTAGCTCCAGGAACTACTTCCTGTTGGGGCCCCAAGAAGCCCAGGCGGGCAAGCAAGAAGTGGCTGGGAAGGGAGGGGTGAGTAGAGGCTGGCAAAGTACCCTTGACATGAGTGACATTGAGTTGGCCACACCCACCCAGTCACATGCCCACCTTGCCACGCCCACCCAGCCGGTCAGTAGGCAGATCATATTAGTAGCCCGCAGGATTTAAAATTATGAATTTAGTGGTCCCTGAGGTCCGAAAGGTTGGTGACCCCTGGTCTAGTCCAATATGGTTGCAGCATTTTGGCCCAGTTGAAATATCTGGATACCTTTTTTTACGGAAAGCTCCCCATGAAGCATGTTGTAGCGCTCTAATCCTATCAAAATCAAGGATTATAACTCTGTTTAAAACAGATACTGTAAAAATTAAGAAGACCCCTTGAAAATCCAAGGAATTATTTTACCTAAAATCTAGTTTTAGTTTATGACTCATAATGAATCGGTTGAATGATCAGTTCAACTTGTTTCTTTGCATGACGTGGTTCATAATTTTTAGTTCTCTCTTCTTAGGGCAAGAAAGGAGAAGTAGGCCTCCCCGGAGTTGATGGATTGTCTGGACCGCCTGTAAGTAAGACTGAAGTGGGTTACCACTCTGATCTCTGTCCAAGGTGCTGAAAAAAAAATCAAGCTTGTAATGCTTGTGTGGTGTAAGATCAATAGGCTGTTTTCTACTTGAACGTTAGTTTTGGTGCTGTTTTATTTACAGAGCTTGGTTTATTTGCAAAGCCTTCCATGACTACATTTGCAAAATGCATCTGGTTTTTGACCCTCAGGCAAAATCCCCTAAGCCATTTGTTGACACATTGTCAAGGAATTGCGCAGCCGGTGTCCAAATAAAGTCATAGATGCTGACACGTACTTGCAGTTTTGTTTTTTTAAATAAATTTATTTTATATCAATATATACAGCAAACTAGATAGTCAGGCAAGCTGGAGCATCATGAGGTAAATCACACATGGAGGATAAAGAAGAAAAAGGCGGGGAAAAAAGGGAAATGGCCCTTTCAAACTCACAGCAACCAATTGCCTCCCGGAGGAGCTAGAAGTCTCCAATCAATCAACCACAACTGTGTGTTCTGACTCACTGCACAATCCAGCTACTAAAGTTAAATAGTTTAACACACTTTGAATTGCCCTTTGAAGTGCAATTGGTCTACTCACAGAGTGCCCCTTGTGTAAGTGATGCTTTAAAGAAGATCAAAGCACAAATTCCAGGCTTTGAGAATTTACCGTTTGAATTTTCTTGGAGAAGGCTCAAAACCTACAATACGTTATGTAGTGTGAACTACTTGAATGAATTATTCACTTTATATATTTTTTTAAAAAAAATCGTGACTTCTTTTGTGATCATTGTGCAAAAAGAGCACATTCTTGCTCTTTGGACTTTTATTTTGTATTAGATTTTTTTTAAAAAAAATTCCATGTTAGTTACTGGAAAAAGAACACCTTGACATTTTCTCATTACAGTTTGAAATGTGAGATGAACCCAAACAACATAGAACAAATGTTATAAAAGCTCTACCTTTTCCCATGTTAAGAGTAGATTGACTTTTTCCTAACTCAGTTTCTCTTTTAGGCTGGCTAGACTTTTTTCAATTACTATAAAACTTCTGGTAAATTGAGTTGTTTGTGGAGAGAGGAGCAGGAGGAAAGAGAAAAAAATATATCAAATAGCAATATTTTTTTTTTTTAAAGGAGCCTGGAACCAGGCAAGAAGTTAGATTTAGATTTATTTTATTTGTATGCCGCCCTTCTCCGGGAGGGACTCAGGGCGGCGAACAACTCAAAAGGGGAAAAGGGGAACATAAAACACAATACAAGTAGTTAAAATAGCCAAGAATCACACCACCACACAGGTCGAGAGGGGAGGGGAACTCACCAAGAAGTTCAAATATATTTCTTAACAGAAATATCAAAGTTCAAAATTATCGAAGTTCAAAGATATTTCTTAACAGAATAACAGAGTTGGAAGGGACCTCAGAGGTCCTCTAATCCAACCCTATGCTCAAGCAGGTTCAAGCTGAGGAAGGTCTGACAGAGACCCTATGCCCATGATGGTGAACCTGTGGCACGTGTGCTGGAGATGTCATGCAGAGACATCTCTATGGGCATGCCAGCCATCACGTTTCTGGGTTCCAGCTGGTCTTCACGCATCCGGGAACGCTGGAAAATTGAAGAGCATCTCCCTGGTGTGCATGGAAGTTGGGCTTCCAGTTTCCGGTGTGCACATGTGCACCAGCCAACTGGTCTTTGTGTGTGCATGTGCACCAGAAACTGGAAGCCCAGGTGACTGGCACGCATGCATGCACTGGAAACCAGAAACATGCATGCACCAGGGAACTGTTCTTCCAGTTTCCAGCATTCTCATGTGCACATGTATGCTCCCGTTTCAGCACTCGGTACCAAAAAGGTTTGCCAACGCTGCCCTATACCTTCTTGAATGAACAAGAAGAGCACACATGGATTTGGGGAGTACGAGAAATATTTCTATATACGAATCACTTCTTTCTTGTGAATACAACCAACGCAGAGTGAACTGTGTCTTCAACAATTCGCAGAAGAAGAATACTGCGTATTCATTTTATTTAGATCCCTTATCATTTCTCTGGCAAGGCAGATGTCACTCAAGTGCCATTCATTGGCAGAAAAAAAAGGGTGCTTACATTGAATAAAGCAATGAAAACTAATTTTTTTCACATTTATACTTTTCAGTTCTCCCATCAGTCAAACTGCCTTTTGGACAAACTGCGTTATACAACTATAGTGTTAGGAAAAGTAGCCTTTGTTGAAATGCTCTATTTTGTACACAGAGTAGAGACATTCTACCTCTAGCGGGTAGTGAGTGGGTGTCTCTGCAATCACTGAAAGTTACAAACAATGCTGGTGATAAAAACATATTGATCGATTTCATGTAATTTATCTACTCATTTATTCAATATCGATAGCAGCCTATCTCAATCAATGACATTGGGCAGTTTACAATGTAATGTCTTTGTCTTCTACATTATTTGTAGGGTCCTCCAGGGCATCCTGGACTTGCTGGATCTCCCGTAAGGAAAACATATTTTTAATATATAAACAGGAAAGTTAGCAATGTTAGAATCTCTTTATCTGAGATTCAGAGGTGATCTTTGGCAGGAGATCTCTCTCTGGGGGTGCAATCTGCTTGACCATGGTCAACACCAGTGGTGGGATTCAATTTATTTTACTACCGGTTCTGTGAGGGTGGTGGTCCTTGGTGGGAGTGGCTTGGTAGGCATGACAGGGGAAGGATAGTGCAAAATCCTCATTCCCTCCCCACTCCAGGGCAAGGATACTGTAAAATCTCCATTTCTAGCCCACTCCAGGGGAAGGATACTGTAAAATTCCCATTCCCTCCCCACTCCACTAACCTGCTTTCCAGCTCCTGTGCAGGGCAACAGAAGAAGACCCAGCTGATCAGCTGCTATTCCAATCAGCTGGGGCTTGGGAGGCAGTGAATAGATGGGGGCGGGGCCAGCCACAGGTGGTATTTGCCGGTTCTCTGAACTACTCAAATTTTCCGCTACCGGTTTGTCAGAACTGGTCAGAACTGGCTGAATGCCACCTCTTGTCAACACATGACCTAAAGGAGAAGTCAGATAAAGGAAGGTACGGAAACAAAATTCTTCCTATATTTATGAAAAAAAAGGCAGGGCTGGAAAGAGGACAGTGCAGATCTAACTCAGTATATAATCTAAAAATAAGCATTACGCCATAGTGACAGTCAAATTAGTAGAATGGGTAAGGCCCCAAACTAGAAGACTGTGAGTCCTAGTTCTGCCTTTGGCACAAAGCCAGCTGGGTAATCTTGGCCAGTCACTCTCTCTCAGCCCTAGGAAACAGGCAATGACAAGACACTCCTGAAATCTTGCCAAAAAAAAAAAAAAAACCTGCAGGGACTTTTCCACGACTCAAGACTGACTTGAAGGCATCCCAAAAACCAAGTAAAACAGAACCCAGAGCAGTTTTTGTTGTGACCTGGCTGAAAATGGGTAGCAGAGAACGCCAGGGAAACCTCATTATATTATATTGTATTGTGTTGTATTGTATTGTGTTGTATTGTATTGTATTGCATTGCATTGCATTGCATTGCATTGCATTGCATTATATTATATTATTATATTATAATCTGTTTTACTGTGTTTTATTTTGTCTTATCCTAGGGCAAACCAGGAGAAACTGGCAGAAATGGTGACAGTGGGCCACCAGTGAGTTCATGTCATAGAATCTTCAACGTCAATACATGTGCCTTTTGTTGAATACACAGCTAAAATAAGCAAACAGCCTCTTCCAAAGTCAAGATAACCATTACCTGACTTTATCTTTGATTGTTTACTCTTTTAAATTATCTTAAGATAACTTAAAAGAGTAACAATCAAAGATAATGATTAGTCCAATTATCATTTGCTAGCATCAGCCCATTTGCTGCCAATCCTTACTTATGACTCTAATTAATTCCACCGATTAATTGTTCTCTCCATCAGGAAATTTCTCCTTAGTTCCAGATTGGATCACTCGTTAACGAGCTTTCAGCCATGACTTCTTGTTCTACCTTCAAATGCTTTGGAGAATAAGTCAGCCCTCTCTTCTCTGTGGCAGGTCTTCAAGCACTAGAAAACAGCTATCATCATCATATCACCCCTAATTATTCCCTTTGTTAGGCTAAACATACTTAGTTCCCTTAATTGTTCATTGTACAATTTAGCCTCCAGACCCCTTAACATCTTTGTTGTACTCTTTCCAGGGTCCCAGCATTCTTCTATCATAGTGATCAGAATTGGGCAAATATTCCAAGTGTGGCCTCAGTAGTGCAGTATAAAGCAGTTTTATCACCTTGTGATCTTGATGCTACCCCTTTGCTGATGCAGTCTAGGACTGTATTGGCCTTTTTGGCAGCTGCAGCACACTGCTGGTTCATACTTAAGTGGTTGCCCACTATTACACCAAGCTCCCTCTCACAGTTACAATTATTGAGCCAGGTACTGCCTATTCTGTATTTGTGCATTTGGTTTTTTTCCTGCCTAAGTGCAGGAAAAGTGCAAGACCTTACTTTTCGCACTACTGAATTGCATCTTGTTGGCTAGGGCTCAAGTCTCAGGTCTATAAAGATCCTTCAGAAATTTCAGTCTCTCTTCCAACGTGTTAACAATTCCCCAGAACTTGCTGCAGGGGTAGGATTCAAACCTTTTAACAACTGGTTCTCTGCCCAGTGGCTGGGTGGTCTTTGCCCTGGCAGGTGTGGTCTACTCAGTCTCCTGCACCACAGCAGAGGGGTGGGGTATTTTCACCCTCCTTAGCTTCCAAAGGCTTTTATCGAGCCCCCGGGAGGGCGAAAACAGCCTCCCATGGGCTCCAGAGGCCAGAAATGAGCCTGTTTCTAGACTTTCAGAACTTGGGGGGGGGCAGTTTTTGCCATCCCGGAGCCTCCATGTGGGCCCTGCACTTAACTGGCATCCAAAACAGGCCACATGCAGGGAAGAGTGAGGTGGGCAGGGCCAGCCAGTCCTTGCAACTACCGTTTCTGCCAACCAGATGTAAAATTCGCATCCGATTTGCCTGAACTGGTCTGAACCTGCTGAATCCCACCCCATGACTTGCTGTCATCTGGAAATCTGATATGCTCCTTTCTATCCTCCCATCTAGATCATTTATGAAGCTGTTGGAGGGTACTGGCCCTTAATTTAAAAAAAAAGTCCACAAGATTGGGGGTTGCTGCCTTAATGAAATAAAAATACAGCCTTTGTGGCTTATTCAATAAAGCAAGGTGTAGCAATTTGTATGTTAAGTCAGTCCTAAGTTTCTACACTTTTTGCTGAACTTCAATAACTATTTCAAACTATTTTCAAGTTTCCAACAAGCCTTGAGATCCTTTTCTTTGCCATTGCTGACATCTGATGGCCATTGCTGAAATTGCTTTCTTGAATTGTTTTGAAAGGTGTTCATGACCATAGTTAGTCAGATAGCTCAACTCTGTTGAGCTCCTTGAGGTTTCTTCCTCAGATACGTTTTTAGTCTTGGTTCCTTTTCTCCAAACGTGGGACAAATTTCTAGCATTGCATTGGCCAATCTCTGAGACAGAATCTCACCTGTCCCAACCTTGGCCTTATGCATAGGTCAGGAGTCAGCAACCCATGGCTCTGGAGCCACATGTGGCTCTTTCATTCCTCTGCTGTGGCTTCCTGTCGCAGTGAGCTCCACAATTGATTGGGCTTTTGTTAGGACAGGTAGAGGAAATGGATGCTGCGCTAGGAGAAGACTCTATGATGTGGGAACTGGATTTCCGGTCAGCAAAGGGAAAAAGATCCGTGAGGAGGAGACAATATGGTGGGGGAGCGGACTTCCAGTCAGCTCCAGAATTGAACGGGGGCTTCCGGTTAGGACCTTTGTGGCTCTTTGAGTATTTAAGGTTGCCAACCCCTGGCATAGGTTGTTATCCTTCAAATGAGTGGTGTGCAGGGGTGGGTTCCTCCCGGTTCGCACCGGTTCGCACGAACCGGTTCGTCGGTGAACCTGGAAGTAATTAACTTCCAGGAATGCCGGTACCGGTCCTGGCCCCTGTCGCTGCAAAGCGCCCTTTTGCCGGCGCGTCGCAGCTCACTTGCTCATTCCCCCGCCCATCCGCAGCTTGCTCCCTCGCTCCCCCGCCCGTCCACAGTAAGCCCAGCCTGCCGCTCACTGATTGGCTGGAGTCCAGCCAATCAGTGAGTGGGCTGGAGGCGAAGCAAAGCTTTTTTCACGCTTGACCTCCATTTGAAAATTCCCTTCGGCCTTCGCTTGCTGCTTCCCCCTCAGGTAAGCAACAAAGCCCCAGCAGCGGGATTCGGGAGGCTTCGGGAGCCACTCCCATCCGGTCACATGGGTGGCAAGCCACGCCCACAAAGGAGGCCACGCTCACCGAGTAGGTTCGAACAATTTTTGAAACCCACCCCTGGTGGTGTGCTTCTCAACTTGCTTTTCAGTCAATGTTGTGGAATGATGGAAGGCTTCACAATAGTTTTTCATGTCATTCGGAAGCTGTGTGGCGATGCTTTAGTAGAAATCAATCAATTATTACACATTGATTCAAATTGTAATCGAGATGCAAATGTTTTTGTTCAAATCCTCCCTTTGGTTTACTAAAAGGAGCACTTTCACATGTGCAAATATTTGTCAATTAACAAATCTACCCTAACTCACCTAATCTGATTTAAAGAGTTGCAGAAAAATCAGATCCAGAAAGCACACACATATAATTGATTCAGTTGGATTCATTAACTTTTTTATATACATAATAACAGATGAATAAATGTACAATACCAATAGAAGATTTTTCGAACATAGTAGAAGTTACAAGCAGAACATGAGCAGGAGAGAACAGCTAGTTTCATTTCAGAGTTCAGAGCAGACAGAAAAGTTTCAGTTACGATTCTTAGCACAGATTCAGATTTGTTTACGCTCCCATTGCCTGACTTAGTTGCTATGCTTATTCATTGGCTTGTTACCATGTTTCTCCCAGTCATGAATATTCTAACAACTTGAATAAACCATTTTAAACCATATCCTGTATCTGAACTGAAGCTTTACAGAATAGCAGATTTGGAAGGGACTTTGGAGGTCTTCTAGTCCAACCCCCTGCTCAAGCAAGATATTTTATACCATTCGGACAAATGGCTATCCAATCTCTACTTAAAAACCTCCAGTGATGGGCATCCCAAAATTTTTGGAGGCAAGCTATTCCACTGATTAATTGTTCTAACCGTCAGGAAATTTCTCCTTATTTCTTTTTACGATGCAGAAAATGATGCCCATCTTTATAAAGTAAAACCAGGCATGTCTGAACCCAGAAATTAATATGCATGACTTGTTTTTCTTTTTTTTTTTTTTAGGGTTTACCTGGAAATTCTGGTAAAGATGGTTTGCCTGGTCTCCCAGGCTCAAAAGTAAGTAAACATAGGGGCAAATATTTGCTGATCTCATTACTGGAAGGACTTAAATTAATTGAATTGAATTTGAATTGAATTTATTAGATTTATAGGCCGCCCAATCCCGGAGGACTCTGGGCGGCTTACACAAAACAAGAAAAGAAAAAAACAAACAAAATAAAAATAAAGATTTAAAAACTCTCCAACACACATACATTCAGAGTGGGGCTGGACCCTACATAATAAGGTCAACAGCCCCAGGCCTGCCGGAACAGCCAGTTTTTAACAGCTTTTCTGAAGGCCATGAGGGTGGTGGGATCCGAACCTCTGGGGGTAGCTGATTCCACAGGGTCAGACCAGCCACAGAGAAGGCCCTTCTCCGAGGCCCCGCCAGCCAACACTGTCCGGCTGACGGCGTCCTAAGGAGGCCCACCCTGTGGGATCTTATCGGCCGTTGGGAGATATGCGGCAGTAGGCAGTCTCACAAATACGCTGGTCCTGAGCCAAGTAGGGCTTTAAAGGTAATGACCAACACCTTGAATTGCGTTCGGAGACCAATTGGCAGCCAGTGCAGCTCGCGGAAGATAGGTGTAATATGGGTGTATCTCGGTACACACATTATCGCTCGCGCGGCTGCATTCTGGACTAGCTGTAGTCTCTGAACGCTTTTCAGGGGTAGCCTAAACCATTCCATAGTCTGATAATTCCAAACAGTCATTACGTTTCTTGCTTCTTTACTTAGTACTAGGATTCATGATGAATTTTTGCCTAAACTCAGTGGCTAGTGGCTGAAAAATTGTGGCTTCCTCATTCCAAAATAAGTATATTGGGAAAAAAAGGGGGGGGGAATCCAGGAGCCATAATAGGTGTTTCAAATATCTGGAAGCTACTATGCAGGACATCAAATATAGAGGTCTTGTGTAAATTGTTTGCACAGACTGGAGCGGGCACCATTTCCTTGCACAAATAAAGCAACCTCCACATTTGCATGTGTAAAAACATGTCAGCCACCATTCTTGCACCCTTTTTACGAACTTGAATTTAATAAATCAGAATGGATGTTTCTTCATTTACTTAGAAGGAAGAGCTAGAACTGATAGATGGAAATTGCGAGAAAGCCATTTTCAGTAAAACTCCCAGGACATCCTAGGCTCTCCTCTATTTTTAGAAAGCCCAAGTGTTCTTTGAAATATTTAATTCTGTCCTTATTCAATAGTTGTGTTTCACATTGTCCTTTTGGGGGGCCAATTTTCTTCTATGTTTTTTTTTACAGGGAGAACAAGGGGAAAGGGGAGAAGTTGGAAAAGCAGGCTCCAAGGTAAAAAAAGAAAAGAAAATTCATTTCCTATAAGCCATGAGAAATATTGTAAATAAGCAAATGCGGGAGGTGGTGGCTGGGGTAAGAAAGAAGATCCCACATCTAATTCCTAAATTGATCTCATTCATATTAATCTTAATTGTTTTGTTGGAAGAAATATCCATCTGGTTCAGTTCTAAGCCAGGAGAAAGACACTGGTTTACTGATGAAGAAGAACCACATGGGTTTGTGGTTCTAGGCAGCTGACAAAATGGAGTTGAGAGTGGTATTTTAATATCTTCTTTGGGCTTCACTCTTGAGCTTCCTGTTCCTGTGCAAGAGCATGTGTTCTATTGGCTGTTGTCAGATTCTTATAGGTCATGTAGGGGTCAAAGCTGGTTCTATGGGCAAAAGAGGAATGCAAATCTGAGGTGTTTGTCTGAGCTAAGTTTGGTTGAAGTTTGGACTGCTTTGGGGGCGGTGTAATGAAGGGGCTTGTGCTCTGAAAAGGTGTTGGGCAATTCCTATTGTGGCTTAATGGCTTTGTCCTCTGTTGGATCTTGAGTGAGAGGCTAATCCTACCATTGTGCCTTAGTTCAGACTTTGCTGCAGGGAGTTTCAAAATATCCTGCCTTGAATGGATTACCAAATCTGCATTTCTAAAAGGTGGCCTCCTCAGTTTCTACTTGGGGCTGGGAGACTGGGGCTGTTTTCTACCTCTAAAATATATACATATTTTTCCCTTTGGAGAAATATAATATTCTGCATTTTTAATATTTCCCCAACTATTTCATTCTCCGGGGGGGGGGAGGTTCCTGACTTTCTACAATCCCCCCATTGGGCTTAAATAAGTGTGAGTAACACAGTTTTTCTGGGCCAAGATTGGGAATTGATTTGATGAGGGAGATTTGATGGGAGTTTTAATTGTTTTTTCAACACAAAGTTTAAGGCATTGATAGAGGCAGCAGAAAAGTATCCCTTCAGTGGTTCCCAAAAGGAGAGCTTTCAACCCATGAAGGTCTAGCAGCCAGGGCAAAATTTCTGCAAAGAAATTTACAATATCCAATTTTCTATGCCAATTATTTTTAGATGTTTGATGTCAGTTTCTGTGACCTTCCAGTCAGGTTTGAAGCAAGTGCAAGCCCCAAAATTTTTCGCAGCTATGGTTTTGCTTTAGTAAATAACTACAGGTGGTCCATTTCCAAGGGTTGCTTCCTGAACCTGCTTTAGCTCTTAGTTTAGTGCATCCAGGATTCCTGATGCCAAATTAAGCCAGTGTGCAATCCAGGCTGTTAACATTTTTTTTTAATTGCGCACAATGAGCCCTGGGACTCTTACTAATGAGATCACCAGTGCAACATATTTTGTCTTACTGGGCAACTAAGCAGCATCATTTGTGAATCAAAATCAGGGTTGGGGTTTGGTGATCTCTTTTCTGCTACCTTTTCAATGAGGGAATTGGCTGAGGAGGCACGCCCCCTCACCCATGGAATTTGCCTCCTTCTCAGTGGTGGGATCCTCCCAGTTTAACAACTGGTTCAGTGATCGCGCGCATAGGCAGTTTGAAGAAAATCTTCAATTTCGGGTTTCTTTGGAGGAGTAACACAGCTGATTCGCGCAGCAATCTGCTCTGCCGTGTGAATCAGCTGAGAAGATAAAGGTAGGAAAATGGTGCAGATGGGTGGGCCCATCTCGTTGTCAGGGTGAACTGGTTCGCTACTATCTTATTGCTGGAGCTACCAGTTCGCCCGAACTGGTCTGAACTGGTAGAATCCCATCCCTGTTCATTCTGTTTGTGAGTTGTGTGTGTGTGTGTGTGTGTGTGTGTGTGTGTGTGTGTTACTTTTACAAGACAGTCAATACAAACATCCTGGACAAATTTCCCTCCCACCAGATAGAAATCCAAGGTCTTCAGAACTTGCTGTGCCAACCACTCCTAAATGCCATCCTTCCATTTAACTGATTACAACATAAATGAGGCAAGAAATAAAACCTTACAATGAATTTCCGCCCTCCCCCTCCCTCCCAATAGTCTTTCCAGCTGTCTTCTGGGGATTGAAAGAGTCTTTAGTCTTCACTGGTTCATCTCGGGGGTCCTCTCTTTCATGTCTGCTGGGTGGCATTAGGCTTGGCTTGGTGGTAAGGCTGGTCAATCAGGCTTGGGAAGGTCTGCTCCATTCTGGTTGCTGTGATGATTTTTTGGGTAGATGACTGGATCCAAACCCAACTCCCTGATTCAAATGGATGGAGGATCTCTTCTGGGTCAATGTGATCTGCTTCTAAAGGTTGCAGAATTGTCTGTATAGGGCTGAAAGATACACTACATTGCCAAAAAGTATTCGCTCACCTGCCTTTACTCGCATATGAACTTACAGTATTTAACCTGTGATTATGTCTTCCCGACTGAATTGCTTAGTATTTCCCCCCCCCCCTTTGGATTCATTGTTGAGTCACTGACACTGCATTAGTGCCCATAATGTGGCTAGATATTTCCTTAGTCTACTCCATGCTTCATTCCTTTTTATTATCCTACAGATGCATATCAGTTATAACGTGACTTCTCCAAATTAATGACTTTTTTCATTATTCTTTGTGCTAATTATAGTTAGTCTGGATTTTATCAGACTGATTTTCATTTATCTGTTCTGTATTAATGTGAGTATTGGGTAGAGAATTTGTAACAACATCCATTAGACCAGTGTTTCTCAACCTTGGCAACTTGAAGATGTCCGGACTTCAACTCCCAGAATTCCCCAGCCAGCATTCGCCAATATGAGTTCATATGCGAGTAAAGGCAGGTGAGCGAATACCTTTGGCAATATAGTGTATGAGAACAGGGCCTCCTTTCCCCCTTTGTGGGTGATTCTCCCAGAAAATAGAAAGAGTGCAGAGAAGAGTGTAGAGAAGAGCAACAAAGATGATTAGGGGACTGGAGACTAAAACTTATGAAGAACGGTTGCAGGAACTGGGTATGTCTAGTTTAATAGAAAGAAGGACTAGGGGGAGACATGATAGCAGTGTTCCAATATCTCAGGGGCTGCCACAAAGAAGAGGGAGTCAAACTATTCTCCAAGGCACCTGAGGGTAGAAAAAGAAGCAATGGGTGGAAACTAATCAAGGAGAGAAGCAACTTAGAACTGAGGAGAAATTTCCTGACAGTCAGAACAATTAATCAGTGGAACAGAAGCTGCCTCCAGAAGTTGTGAATGCCCCAACACTGGAAGTCTTTAAGAAGATGTTGGATAGTCATTTGTCTGGAATAGAATAGGGTTTCCTGCCTAGGCAGGGGGTTGGACTAGATGACCTCCAAGGTCCCTTCCAACTCTGCTATTGTATTGTATTTTATTGTATTGTATTAAAATGCACTGTTGGAGGATAAGAGGTGGAGAGGTGGAGTGGGGTGGATAAAGTTTGAAAAAAACTTTAAGGTTAACATTGCAGATGTTAAATAGACAGATTAAACACATACAGTAAATGCAAGAGTGATTTTTTCCCCCTGTAAATGAACTTAAAACATTCCTTCGTAACCTTGGGCTGTTCTTAAAGGTACAGAGAGGGAAGGAAAAAATAATGAACACAGTTTTCTTCACCCTGTTCTGCTGGCCAGGCAAACCCAGGGTAAAGGTATTTTTTTCTTTTTTTTAATAAAAAAAATTAATTTTTAATTTAAAACAAATACAACATCTTTCTTTACATGCTATAGAAAGTGTATCAGTTGGTTACAAAAAGACTTTTGTGCATCTCTTCCACAGTCAACAAACATAATTCATATTAACTTAAGTATTTTAAGTCAAATATTTATACATGTCACCATCATCATCTCTTCATTTTCATTTGACTATAATTGTTTAAGGGTCCTTTTTTTCATTGCTTTACCTGTGTTTCCTAACAATTTAAAATTCTTGTTTCTAGGGATCAGAGACACTTAACAATTGTAATTACCTCAAGGGCATACAAAGACTTTGCAACACACACACACACACACACACACACACACACACACACAAACACTCACACCAAGGAGAAAAGGAGAGGAAAACAGAACTGTAAGGTTTACACCCTGGTCATTCCCACCATAAATCTCAGTTAACTCAACTTAGGGAAGGCACGAATCTTAGCAAACATAGCATGTGGTTGAATGGAAAACAGAGAGGAAGAGAGAGAGAGAAAAAATATACATACAAACAAACAAAAATCCAACATTCCTATTTATATATTTTCCTTTTCTTTTTCTAAGTACCTTTATTTAGCCAAATTGGTTTTCCAGTTTCGTCCCTCGGAAAGCCCACTCTTCCACAATTTTTTGCTCACAACCTCTTATTCATACCGACCAGAATGGGCATCTGCCACTCATCCTATGCCATGAGCAAATCTCCTAAGGGGGTTCCTGTTACAATCGTCAAGCTACAGCTTCCCGTGTTCCCCTTCTGATGCGGGGCTCACTATGGCTTAGCCAGGTCTACCATCATCAGTTTTCAGATGGGAAAAAAACAACAACAGGAAGGACTCTAGTTCCTTGAGAGAGTACAGGCACCTCCTTTTGTAGGGAACACCAGCGTCAATTTTTGGACCAGAAAGGGGTGAGTATGGGCACCTCCTAACACTGCCATCAGTTTTCAGATGCTCGGGGGTCTGGGAGGACCTGCTGATTTTCCTAAGCATACAAGTATGGGCACCTCCTAAAACAGGGCTTTGTTCAGTAACTCGCCCAAATTCAACTGTCTCATTCACTTTTCCATTCCATTTTCACACAGCCTCTCCCTTTTCCCCAACAGGAGGTCCTGCTCTCTGGCCTGGCTCCCTATACTTTCCAGGCTTTGTTGGTAGAAGAGATCTTTCTGTGGTTAGGAAAGGCACAGAGGTAGCAGGATCCAGCTGTGATTGGGAGAAGAGTCCTCTCACACACAGAATCATAAAATTTTAAAAGTTACTCACCTTCTTTCCAGGCATCCAACACCCAGAACTACCTTTACTGCCCTTGTTCCAAATGGCCAAGGTCTGGGGGAACTCACCCACAGACTCAGTAGGTCTATTGCCAGCAAGGGAGGATTACCCGGGCCAAGTCCATTGGTCAGGTTAGCTTTGAGTCCTATCTTGGGGTTCCAAATTGTGGGAACAAATATCCATCTGGTTCAGTTCCCAGCTGGGAAAACGACACTGGAAACATGGAGGCTGATTGGAAAGATGGTTTATTGATGAAGAAGAACCACATGGGCTGGTGGTTCTTAGAAGTTGACAAAATGGATTTGAGAGTGGGATTTTTTAAGTATCTTCTTTGTGCTTCGCTCTTGAGCTTCCTGTTCCTGTGCAAGAGCATGTATTCTATTGGCTGTTGTAAGATTCCTATGGGGTCATGTAGGGGTCATAACTGGCTCTATAGGCAAAAGAGGAAATGCAAATCCTGTCTGAGTTCCCAGGTTTGGTTGAAGTTTGTACTGCTCTGGGGGTGATGCAATGAAGGGCCTTGTGTTCTGAAAGAGTGTTGGGCAATTCCTATTGTGGCTTAATGGCTTTGTCCTCTGTTGGTTCTTGAGTGAGGGCTACTCTTACCAGTCTGCCTTTGTTCGGACTTTGCTGCAGGGAGTTTCAAAACATCCTGTCTCGAATGTATTCCAAATTTTCATTTCTAAAAGGTGGCTTCCTCAGTTTTTGCTTGGGGTTGGGAAACTGGGGCTGTTTCCTGCTTCTAAAAACATGTTTCTCCATTTCTCCCTTTGGGGAAATATATTATTCTGCCTTTTTAATATTTCCCAAACAATTTCATTCTTCTAGGAGGGGTGTGTGTGCTGACTTTCTACAGATTTATGTTTATGCTTTTATTGTATTGTAAGTCTCCCAGAAAATAAGCATTTTCAAGCAGGCAAGAAGGACTTAAATAACTACCAATAACATTTAATGGCTTATGTTTAATATAACACATCCTTCTATGTGCTTAATAAGTGCATGCATAGCATCCTTCACAAATCATTTTTGTTTTGAAAAAGATTCAAATGTCTGCAATAGGTTCTTCCTTCACCAGAGGGAAAAACATAACTAAAGATAATTTTGCTTTTCTTGTTCATACTTTAGTTTTAGAGGTAGGTATGTGAAAGTTTAGAAAACAAAACAAAAACCTTGGAAAATGTGCTATTTTGCTATTTTTCAGGGTGAATCTGGCTCCCCAGGACCCTCTGGCATAAACGGAGAAAGGGTAAGTATTGTTTATGCCAAAGTAGTCTGTTAAGGTTAATTTGTTATTTGTTAGATATATAATTACTTTGCTTCTGAATGCTCAAGGCAGCTTACATGGAAATCTCCCTTTATTATATAATCACAATAACATTCTATGGCAGTGTTGGTGAACCTTTTCAACACCGAGTACCGCGTGTGTGCATACCAGAAACCGGAAGAGCAGCTGCCTGGTGCACATGCGCATCCTGGGAAGATACCTTCTGGTTTCCGATGCATGCTTGTGCACTGGCCACCTGATTTTCCGATTTTTGGTGTGCATGCATGTGCGAAGACTAGCTGGCCGATGCGCATGTACATACCAGAAACTGGAAAATCATCTTCCCAATGCCGGGTGGCTACTCTTCCAGTTTCTGGCACTCCCGTGCATGTGAAAATCAACTGGCAGATGCACCAGAACCTGGAAGAGCAGCAGCAATGGCTTGTGTGCCCAGAGAGATTGGATTTGGATTTTATTCAATTTGTAGGCCGCCCTATTCCCCGAAGGGACTCAGGGCGGCTGAACAAAGCCAAGGGAGGGGAAATTACAAAAAATAAGACAAAGACAATCTTTGCATGTCACTTCCAGCACACATGTCATAGTTTCGCCATCACGGCTCTATGGAAATAGTTGAGCTGATTGTGAGTGAGTGGCTCAAGGTTCTCCTTGAAATTGTTATGTGTCAAGGTGGACAATCTGGATTTTCCTGGTCTTAGTCCTACAACTGTAACCACTACTCCTCACTTACAGTGCTATTTCTAAGTGGTCCTTTTATTGAAGCAAAAATCCTCCCCAAAACATCCAGCAGTCAACAATGTATCTACAGCAGTGTTGGCAGCCACATTAATTGGAAAGATTAAGAGGATAGATGTGGAAGGCCTCAAAATAATATTTGTGTAACCCATATTGGATGCTAAAAATGAAATGAAACTTTGGCAGAAGTTGCCTAGTAGGATGGGTAAATCATGCCAGAACCAGTGGTAGGATTCATTTCCTTTTACTACCAGTTCTGAGGGTGTGGCTTGGTGGGCGTGGTAGGGGAAGGATACTGTAAAATCCCCATTCCCTCCTGATCAGCTGGGACTCGGAAGGCAGAGAATAGATGGGGGCGGGGCCAATGAGAAGAAGTATTTATCAGTTCTCCAAACTACTCAAAAATGTTCTCTACTGGTTCTCCAGAACTGGTCAGAACCTGCTGAATCCCACCTCTGGTCAGAACCACAACAAGTTGAGTTGTGTGTAGAATGTGTGAACACACACACATACACACATACACACACGTTTGTCAAATTGCTGAATCAATTCAGGGGCACCTAATCTGATTCGCTGCATTTAATTCATGGAGTAATAAAACTCTCGAATGGTTACATTCGGGGGGGGGGGGAATCAAACTGAAATTTCAGATCAGTTATTTTTTCTACAACTCTAGTAAGTAAGTACCAATTATCTGGACATACCTTTAACAATCTTTGGACCATTATGTTATTATCCACTTTTAATGTCAATAATTTTTAATTATATTTTAATGTTAGTATTTTTTTTTAATATAGTGTAAAAACTAATGTGTATTGCTGGTGTTTGACCGTAATAAAGATTTTACTTACTTACTTACTTTCTACAACTCTGAGGATATTATATTCCCTTTTAGGGTGAAGCTGGTCTTCCAGGCCCACCTGGTTTACCTGGTCTAAGAGGAGAAAAAGGAAACCAGGTACGTAATCCAGGATGGCTACAAGCTTTGGTTTAATTCATGAATGAATGGAAACTTCTACTTGGAGAACAATTGGTATCTGTCAAACTTCTAGACCAGGGCTTGGCAATTAATTTTCACAAGGGGCCACGTTGGAAACTGGGACTGTCAAGGGCCTCCACCATTGACCCACTCTCTGCTGCCCCGCTGTCCTACAGTCCCAAAATAACATAAAGACCCTGTTTTCCCAAAATAAGCCCTCCCTGGATAATAAGCCCCATTGAGTTTTTGAGTGTGCGTGCTAAAATAAGCCCTCTCCAAAAATGAACCCTCCCCCAAAATATTACAGCACAGCAGCAGCCATGAGGTAGCCACACTTGCCATCCCCTGCACCTCAAAAATAATAAGACCTCCCCAAAAATAAGGCCAAGTGCTTATTTTTTGGGGTCAAAAGAAAATAGGACCCTGTCTTATTTTCGGGAAAACACGGTATAAATTACAAAAAATTATTAGGAAATAACTAATTATGGGCAAATCTTTCTTATTTTGCTTTTCATTACTGCCTGGAAATAATGAACATTTTTCTTGAGGCAATGACATTAATCAATGGCCTTGTCAACGTCTATTGTAATATCCTGAGAAGATCTGAGAAGCGTACCACCATTTATCTTAGGAATGGAGAATGGAGACCCCTCTGCTGCCTTCCAACCTCCTTCTTGCAGACTGTGTTGTGATACCAATTTAAAGGTCAAACCACAGAAGGGCCAAGTCACCCAGAATTTCTTCAAACTTAATGCTCTCCAAGTCAACTCCTAACCCATCCAACCTTTAAATCAAGTCCAGAAATTCCGACCCTGATCACTTCTAAGGCATCACCATCAGACCTGAGTTGGACTTAGCTACTGCCCAAAGTAAAACAAGAAGTGTTTTGCACATGTTTGCACATGTATGCACTATATACATGTACAAAGGTACAAACTCTTGGGTTATTTGTGTTTACAGGGTGAAAAAGGAAGAGCTGGACTTGCTGGCTTCAAAGGTGACAGAGGAGAAAAGGTAAGTTATCTGCTAACTGATAAAATCCCAAGGTGTATACACACACTGATAAATTCATTTGTTTGGAGGTCACATCATTGTTTGTGTATGACCCACACCAGGCCATACATACTTATAGGATTATTAACTGCATTGAACACAGTGGATAGATGATAAGACAGACACCCCCAAATTTATGCTATTGAACATTCAATGATTGGATATTAGAACTATCAATCAAAGCAAATCCAGTTTCAATTTCAGATTAACCACATTAATTTGATTAAAAATCAAGGTCTTTTGTAAGGATTTCATGGGTTCTTACTTGCAAACCATACAGAGTTGTTCTGACCCCCCCCCCCTTTCCGGCCTGTGAGTAATGCAGACACAGGCTTGGCTATTTGCCACTCTTTAATCACAGGAATTACAACTCCATTGGCTGAAAGCCCAGACAACATTCTCATGCAAGAAGAGTTGCCAGCAACCCAAACCAAACAGAATGGAAATACAAAACAGACCAGACAAGAGTTCCTCAAGACTGTTACGAACGGTTGTGTCCTGCAAAAGGACCCTTCCCAATTTCTCACTTATATACTCTCTTGGGAGGGGCCAAGCCACAACCACCTGGGCTTGATTATCTCTTATGAGTCTGCCTCCGCAGCTGCAGCTTCTGTTTCTTCGCCCTCCTTTGTCTTGCGTCAGGAACAAACTGCCTTGAGTCCTCCCCACTGCCCCATGCCTCAGGCGCCTCCTGGTGGCCAACCAGCCTCTCTGGTCCCTGCTCTGAGTCTGAACCCTGCCCAGGTCCTCCACATCTTCCATAGCAGACTCATAGGGTTCCTCGCTATCCGATTAATTATTATTAAATGGGGAAAGTACAGAGACTTTCAAAATAATGAAATGAGTAAGGCAGGGCTGCCCACTATCATCTCTCCTCTTTATCCTGGCACTTGAAAGTCTGCTAATAAGAATTAGATGAAATTCAGAGATAAGAGGAACTAAAATTAAAAGAGACGAGTATAAAATTCCGGCCTTTGCAGATGATTTGGTATTCATTAAAGAAGATCTGCTAGAAACAGGAAGTAGTTTAATTCAAGAATTAGAAAAATATGGAGACGCAGCAGGGCTAAAGATTAATAGAGAAAAGACTAAAATGATAACTAAAAATTTGAAGGAAGAACAAAATAAAGAATTAGAAAGGATAATAGGACTTCAAGTGACAAAGAAAGTTAAATATCTTGGAATATGGCTAACTGCAAAGTGCTCAACTATAAAAGAAAATAATTATACAAAATTAATGCAACAAATAAAAAAAAGATCTAGAATTATGGGGAAAACTACAACTATCATTATTAGGGAAAATAGCAGAGATAAAAATGAATGTATTACCGAGACTTCTGTACTTATTTCAAACAATCCCCATAAAATTAGAGAATTTTTAAAATTCAATTGAACAAGATTATATTAAAATTTATATGGTAAGGGAAGAAAGCCAGGATAAAGTTGAAAGCTCTTCAGGATGACAGAAGCAGAGGTGGTATGGGACTCCCTGACTGGGAGCTTTATTATAAAGCAGCAGTGTTAACATGGATTAGAGATTGGATAATGTAGCAATATAAATATGTGATTACTATTTATTAGATTTATGGCAGATCCTCTCCTTATTGGAAGATGAATTTTTATACCATAGTTTACATTCAGATATGAAATTGAGTTTCCATTTCTTTTTTTAATCTCTCCTCCCTTCCTTCCTTCCTTCCTTCCTTCCTTCCTTCCTTCCTTTCTCTCTACCTCCCTACTCCATACCTTTCTCTTTCCCTTTTTCCTTCCTAGGGTGAAATTGGTGCTCCTGGCCTCCCAGGTCAACCTGGAAAAGTAAGTAGAACTGCAGTTAAAAAGCTATAAAGACACCTAATTAATCTTGGTTAATTTCAATAACTAAGCAGGATTAAAGCCCATTATTTCCCATTAGAGTAATCCTACCACTATAGACTATAGACCGTATCTGTTTGTTCACTTTGAAAATCACAGGAAGTACAATTTACCATAAGTGTTTTTCTCTTAAGAAAAACTAAGGATTATAAATGGAATGAGGGGAAGAAATGAACCAATGATTCTGAAAATCAAAGTTTCTTCTGTTCTTTAAAGTGAAGATGTGCTTCAGTCAGCCAACAGCATTACTTGTTTTGTGTGGCCTGAAGGCCTATAAAAAAAACAACAACATATACTCCTACAAAATGTTGGCATTGTGTTGCAAGCTTTTGTGAAGCATAATTGCACAATGCGTAGCCCTCCATGGAGATGCTGAGCCACAATTCTTGTTGCCCGTCAATACGTAATGCTGAGCATTGAAATTTAATACATCTGGAGACCTTTGTTGTATTTTTGAACTATTTTGAAATAATAATAAAAAGGAGTATTATCACATATTTATCACTGTAATGCAATCAACATTATGTTGTTGCTGTTATTATTTTATAAAGTTGATCCTGAAATCTCTTATTTTCATTTTTTTGCACTTTAGACTACTCTATTTACACCAAGGCCTAGTATTCCTGTAAGTAATTTTTTTAATTCTTTGATGTTCTATGGTTATGCTTATATTTAACATGTTTACGTGAGCAAACTGTATTAAACTTTAAACAACGGAATTTCACGTATATGTACTTTTCAAGAGGATATACATAAAGAACAGAAGCTGATGCAGTTCCTATTTAAAATGGAAAGGAAGATCCTGAAAACATCCATGGAAGACAAGAACTCATAGGCATCTGGGATCTTATAACATCAGACCTTCAATTGGATAAAATGAAGCTCTGGGATGGCCAGAGATGATATGGATGTCCACCTAACATGAATAAAACCTACAGGTTCCATCTCTACTTTAGCTCCATCAGCAAGATTTCACATTGCCAGTAATAGATCTGAACTGAAATCCAGAGTTTGAGTGACATTTTCTCTCTGTAATTTTAGGTCATTCGCTGAAAGCAAGTCGACCTACTTAAAAAAAAAAGATTAAATCTGTTGATACATCATCATCATTCTGTACGATATACAAAAGGAAAATTTTGCCTCTTGGTTACCAAATCCAGTTTTTTCCTGATCCCTCTATTTTAACAGATGTAATAGCCATACTTTTGCCAATCTTCTTTTCAATCTGCCTTAAAATATTTCAAAACAAACAAAGAAGAACAATTGAAGGCAGGGAATATCAGGCTGCTTCCCAAGATTACAAATTCCTGCCTTAGTTTCTACAACAATAAGAGCTTCTTTTTATCCTTAGTGTAATCCTTCTCCTTAATCTAATTATTACAAAATATTGTACTTTAGGTAACACTGCAGTTTCATAAGGGATTATAAGCTTGCAAAAGTATTGTTAATATTTTCCCAAGTGAGCAATCAGATAAACTGTTAGTAAATTAAAGACAGTTCAAATAGTTTGCCTTAATTTAGATAGCTCACATTTCCCTGTCATGTTCCTCTAAACCAGTAGAGGGCAGCAGATGTTCTTCATAAAAATAGTCTTATTTAAATTCTCTCTGAAAGTTTATCTTGTTTATTATCTGTATTGGTTTCCCACCGCAATGAATTGAAAATTAAGTGAATTGATGCAGCCATGTTACAGGTAGTCCTCAATTTATAAACACATTCGAGCCCAAAATTTATGTTGCTGAGTGAGACTTTTGGGAAGTGAGCTTTGCCCCATTTACGAACCTTTCTGGCCACAGTTGTTAAGTGAATCACTGCAGTTGTTGAGTTAGTAATATGGTTGTTAAGTGAATCTGGCTTTTCCATTGGCTTTGCCTGTGAGAAGGTCGCAAAAGGGGATCGCATGAACCTTGGACACTGCAACCGTCATGAATATAAACCAGTTGTCAAGCATCCAAATGTCAATCACATGACCATGGGAATGCTGCAACGGTCATAAGTATGAAAACTGGTCAGAAGTGGCTTTTTTTCAGTGTTGTTGTAACTTTGTGCTTTACTTAGATATTTAGATTCAGCAAAACCCTTTAAAACAATAGCATAGGTCAGTGATGGATAAACTTTTCCCCATCACATGGCAAAAACGGGGAGAGCACAGGGCGTGTCTTCCACAAGCGTTCCCAGACCCATAATTCTATGCGGTTCCACCACAAATCCGCGAAGCCCTTATCCGCGGAGACATAAGCGTGAAGATTAATTCGCGCCGTTCTAAGCGCTAAGGAAAAATGTGACCCTACCGCGATGACATAATCGCGGAGGGCAAATTCGCGCATTCCCAAGCACTCAGTACCCTAAACCTAACCCTAACCCTAACCCTAAACCTAAACCTAAACTTAACGCTAAACCTAACGCTAAACCTAACGCTAAACCTAACGCTAAACCTAACCCTAAACATAAACCTAACTCTAAACCTAACCCTAACCCTAACCCTAAACCTAAACTTCACCCTAAACCTAACCCTAAAACAAACCCCTAAACCTAATCCTAACGCTTACCTTAATTGAAGTTGGCTTTCTGCCGCGGCGCCGTTTTAAAGCGCCCTTCTGTTGCTACGCTGTTGTCGCGGTAGTGATGACGCGCGGTGATGACGTCACGGTTTTAGCGCCGCGATTTTATCACCGTGATTTTGACGAGCGCAGTTTTGTCGTGCCACGATTCTATGCATGGGTCCCCTGCCCTCTCCCCATTTTTGGCTGGTGATGGAGCCCTTTTTCGCCCTTTCCAGGCTCCAGAGACATTCTAGGAACCTGGGGAGGGCAAAAATGCCCCCCCCTCCCAAGGCCCTCCATGAAAAATGGCCCTCCTCCTGGCAACCCGGAAGTCAGTTCCCAAACTTCCGGGTTATCTGTAGAGGCAGTTTCTCCCTCCGGAGACTCTAGGGAAAATGGCCGAAAATGAAGGCTGAAGTCAGCTGGAGCTGACAGGCCAATGCCTCGCGTGCCCTAACAAATGGCACAGGTGGCACGTGTGCCATAAGTTCGCCCTCACGGGAATAGGTGTTGCCTGTTCATCCACCCTCTTTCTAAGGGGTAGATTTCTGCTACAGCATTTTTTTCCCACTGTGGAATTTGTGTTTTGTAGTATTTTTCCACTGGGAAAAAAAATGCACAATATTCATGGACTTTGGGGGGATTAGAGAGTTCGAGATGGAAGCTGTCCAGAACTTTATGATGCTTAATTCGTGTACTTAATAGAACTTCATCAGCTGTACCCTGAAAAATGACAATGTCAAGCCACTTCTATAGTGGCTTTGCTAAGAAAACTACAGGAAATTGTCCGTGTCAGGCCCAAGTATCAGAGATGATACAGTGAGATCTGATGAAGTCCAGTTCTTTGTTTACAGCTAATGGGAGCTGAGGTGGCGCAGTGGTTAGAGTGCAGTCCTGCAGGCTACTTCAGCTGACTGCTAGCTGCAGTTCAGCAGTTCAAATCTCACCGGCTCAAGGTTGACTCAGACTTCCATCTTTCCGAGGTGTTTAAAATGAGGGCCCAGATTGTTGGGGACAATATGCTGACTCTATAAATCGCTTAGAGAGGACTGTAAATGAAGGGGTATATAAGTCTAAGTGCTATTGCTAATAGACAGAATCTTGCCAGACTAAAGTTATAACCTTTTAACCTAACTAATATATCCTGGAAGTTTCTAAGGCTATCCTGAACCTTTTCCTCCACACCCTACCCAGTTTAGGACTGTGCAGTCTCTTCTTTTGGACCTCTGCGGAATGTGCTGTCTCCACCATGGGAAATTGCAGTCCTACTGCTGACATTCCCTCGCCTCTTCTTCTCCTTCAGTTGCATATCCCATCATAGTCCATGAAGTCACTACAAGTCAAGCTTGACTCTAGGGAGACGCTATTTTTAACCACTCTCACAAGATATGGAATCAGACCATGTCCCTGCAAAGTTTCCTGTGGCCATTTTAATTAATATGAGTGTCACCTTCGGAACAGAAGAAGCAATTCAGCAACTGGAATGGACTTGAATTTCTATCTCTTCACAGATAGGAGCTGTAGGATTCTGGTGCCATGGAGGCTGTCGTCTTTACCAGTTCTATCGCTCTTTATCTAAACAAACATACAATTCTTTTCTTTTACTTACTCAAGGGAGAACAAGGGCCAAAAGGTGAAAAAGGTGATCGTGGAGAACGAGGTGAACCCGTAAGCATATTATTATATTCTTTCTTTTCAGATAAACCAGGGGGGGGGTCAGCAAACTGCAGCTCTGGAGCCGCATGTGGCTCTTTCCTCCCTCTGCTGCGGCTCCGTCACCGGTCAGTGACGCAATTTTGAGAGGAGCTTCCGGGGGGGGGGGGGGGACAGAGAAGCACAGTGTGCCAGGAGAAGACTCTAGACTCTATGGCAAGGTGAGGGTTTTCCAGTTGTCTCCACAATTGATAGGGCTTTGGGTTATGACTTTTTCTTAGATCAAGATACTCAGAATCACTACAGTGGAAAAAAAGTTACATAAAACTGAGATCATTTATGTGTCCTTTTCTGTCTCTTCCTTTCTATAGGGAGAACGAGGTGTTCCAGGAGAACAGGGTCCGATCGGACCAGTTGGACAGCCGGTACATTAAGCTAAAACGAAACCACTAAATTAGCTCATATATTGATATATGCTAAAGGTAAAAGTTCTCCCGCACATGTGTGCTGGTCATTTCCGGCTCCAGGGAGTGGTGCTCAACTCTGTTTCAAAACCCAAGAGCCAGCGCTGTCCAAAGATCAATCCATGGTCAGGTGGCCGGCATGACTAAATGCCAAAGGCGCAGGGAACGCTGTTACCTTCCCACCAAAGGTGGTCCCTATTTTTCTACTTGCATTTTTTCGAACTGCTAGGTTGGCAGAAGCTGGGACAAGTAACGGGAGCTCACTCTGTTACAAGCTCAGCATCTTAGCCACTGAGTCCCATTGATGTATATATGATAGGGTGATACAAGCTATTCATAGGATCACTGCTTAAGACATTGATATACCTAACCTAAAGTTCTCTTGTACTGTCTGAATTGGCAATCCCAACTGAGCTGACTTTTCTGTATGGGTTGGCATGCTTAGCCCATGTGAGGAGATGGCCATCCAAAAGCTTCAGGAAGACATGCTCTCCTTCGAAGTCAGATGACCAATAACAAAAACTGATCTTTAAGAGGTTTACAAGTTACAAGTTACAAGTCTCTCTCTCTCTCTCTCTCTCTCTCTCTCTCTCTCTCTCTCTCTCTCTCTCTCTCTCTCTCTCTCCCTCCCTCCCTCCCTCCCTCCCTCTCTCTGTCTCTCTCTCTCTCTCCTCCCACCATCTATGGAGAGAAATCACAATGGTTACACAATATGGAATGAGATTTGGAATGGAACTGATTCAGTGTGGATATATATATATATATAGATAGATAGATAGATAGATAGATATAGATATAGATATAGATATATATATATGTGTGTGTGTGCGTGTGTGTGTGCGTGTGTGTGTGTGGTATTTGTGCTGATAAATAAATAAAGGGAGACTAGTATAGATCTATTTCAAACTATTTAGCTCTTATCAGGTAGCCATACCTTTCCTGGGATTCGAAATACCACACAAATATAACAAAGCCAACAGTAAAAATATTGGGTTTCTGTCGTGATGGACTCTTGTGACGAGCCGATTGACAGATAATGGAAGCAGTTAGCTTCCTCCCATAATTAGGGCATAGCAGGGGTTGTGACACTAAATATATATAATAGATACCTTTCACCCTGGCTTCGCTGATAACAGATAAGAGCTGTGGCCTAATGGCTAAGATGTCTGCCTAGTATGTAATATAGCCCAGGTTCAAATCCCAGTAAGGGTATGGCTAGCTGATGAGAGCTAAATAGCTTGAAATAGATCTATACTAGTCTCCCTTTATTTATTTATCAGCACAAATACACACATACACACACACTCACACACACACATACAAACACTTTTTTGCTCATAAATAAATGAAGGGAGACTAGTATAGATCTATTTCAAGCTATTTAGCTCTCATCAGCTAGCCATACCCTTGCTGGGATTTACCCTTACTATATATATATAGTCTTTAACTATGTGTACTTGAATATAGAATAAGCAAAGGTTGTAATTTGTCACTCATTTTGATTGAATTTAAGATTCTAGGAACAGCTATTGTTAATCACGGACTTCATAAAGACTTCATGCTTTTCCAGTATATAATCAATTGCTGGTGATGGAAAGTCCAATATAATTGTTATGCTCGCTATGAACAAACATATCAGAGTAATTAAAATCTTCCATATATATATATAACTTTATTTCTTCTTCATTTTTTTCAACAATTTTCTATTTGTGTTTGAAAGTATCGTCTGTGTCTTGGTTGACCAGGTGATTGTGACCAACAACATTATAACTTTTGTTCTGCATCTTGTTGTTATCACATCTCCAAGTTCATTTATGTGGATTGCTGAGTAGGAATGGATGCCCTTAACACTCTTCCTTTCCTTCTGCTTCTGTTCCTTTTGAACAAATAGTATCCTTTAAAATCAGTTGATAAAGACCTAAGTATCTCAGCTTGATGCTCCGGTGTTATTATCTTTTGGTGAATGAAAGCAAGGAACCGCAGTATATTTTCCTTCAGCCATTAAAGGTCCTCTCACAGCTATCTTGGCACGGGTTCAACTTGCTTTATTGACTGCCTGAGCATCTGCATCTTTGACTCTTCTGTCTACTAGACTGAACCCTTGTTTCTTGTCTTTAGGGCCTGAAGGGACAAGAAGGGGAAGTAGGTCAACCTGGACCTCCAGGAGAAATTGTAAGTAGCTGCCTTAAGAATAGTTTTTTTTCTAGGTAGATCAAGGTTGAACAAACACTTGGATACTTAAGAGCCTTTCCATACCTCAACCAGGGTCATTGCAATGTTGATATTGGGAATCAATGATGGGTATGAGCATCAATATATTCTTCAAACCTGTGGCTATGGTTTATTTTAACAGGGTACCCCTGGACCTGCAGGACCATCTGGCCCACGTGGTTTGCCTGGGAATGTGGTGCGTATTCAGTGGCAAGGAAACAACTTTTTATCTGACAGAAGAGTAGAGTAGTTGTGAATTTGGTCACCAGCTAAATGCACACTGACTGTTCTGGTGGCACAAGTTCGTCCCCTTTGAGGGGGATACAATTTTACCTCCATCAACTGCACCCACAACCTGCATTATTTCCTCCTTGAAACCTATTCTCCTCCTCCTCCTCTTTTTCTTCTCCTCTTCCTTCCTTCCTTCTTTTTCTTCTCCTCCTCCACCACCTTTTTCACCTCCTCCTTGTTCTTCTTCTTGTTCTTCTTGTACTTCTCCTCCTCCTCCTCCTTCTTCTCCTCCACCACCTTTTCTCCTCCTCCTTATTCTTCTTGTTCTTCTCCTTCTCCTTCTTCTCCTCCTCCTCCTCCTTCCTTCTCCTCCTCCTTGTTGTTGTTCTTCTTCTTCTTCTCCTCCTCCCCCTCCCTCTTTTTCTCTTCCTTTTTCTTCTTGTTCCTGTTCTTCTTGTTCTTCTTCTTCTCCTCCTCCTCCTCCTTCTTCTCCACCACCTTTTCTTTTCCTCCTTATTCTTCTTGTTCTTCTTGTTCTTCTTCTCCTCCTCCTTCTTCTTCTTCTCCTCCTCCTCCTCCTCCTTCCTTCTCCTCCTCCTTGTTGATGTTGTTCTTCTTCTTATCCTCCTCCTCCCCCTCCTCCCTCTTTTTCTCCTCCTTGTTCTTCTTGTTCTTGTTCTCCTGGTTCTGTTTGTTCTTGTTCTCTTCCTCCTCCTCCTCCTCCTCCTCCTCCTCCTCCTCCACCACCACCACCTCCTCCTCCTCCTCCTCCACCACCACCACCACCACCACCACCACCACCACCACCACCACCACTTTTTTCTCCTCCTCCTTATTCTACTTGTTCTTCTCCTCTTCCTTCTCATCCTTCTCCTTACTCTCCTCCTCCTCCCCCATCTCCTCCCCCTCCACTCTTCCCCCTCTATTCCTCCCCCTCTACTACTTCCCACTCTCCCTCTCCCCCTCCCCCGCCCCCCTCTGCTCCTCCACCCTCTCCTCCTCCTCCATTCTGTGGGAACAAATCATCTTCCCACTAAAAGGAAAGGAATTTTGTGTAGGAAAATGATCCTTGCTGTCTTCTTATCCTCTCCACTTATTCCTCTCCACTTCAAAAGAGTGATGGACTTCGGTCACATTCTCTGAAAAAGGATTAGAGCCTGTTGTAAACATGCAAGACACAAAGCTATATTTTACTTCAACACGCAGCTGCAAGGATGTCTTTAATTGCTCTTGGATGAAAAAAGTACAGCATTTGCTGCTCAATGTAGCATACAAATATTTATGATCAACAGTTAACAGAGATATTTTTTTTAAAATGGGAAATGATGTACAAATGTCACAAAGAAATAAATGTGGGAGGTTTAATAAAAATGCTGTGGCATAATATTCACGACAAGTAATTAAAGGGATGGTTACAAACTATTTCCATTAGTTTATTTATTTGTTCATTTATTTATTTGCATCCTGCCTTTATTATTATTATTATTTTACAAATAACTCAAAGTAATTAACATATCAAACACACCTCCCTCCTCCTATTTTCACCACAATAACCCTGTGAAGTTATGCTGGGCTGAGATATAGTGACTGGCCACGAGTCACCCCCCAGCTTTCTTTTGGAGCTAAGACAGGGCTAGAAATCAATCTTTTGCTGATTGGTCCAAAGTCTCCCAGCTGGATATCAGGCCTAAGGAGAAACCAGAACTCACAGTCAGGGGTGGTATTCAGCCGGTTCAGACTGGCTCGGGTGAACCAGGAGCTCCGACTGGGCCTGCCCACCCACTCCTGCCCTATCCTGTCCTTTATTTCCTGCTTTCAAGCTCATCTCAATTGCGCTGCACAGCTGATTTCCCCCACCCCAGTTGTTTTACTTACCGTTGTTGACTTGGAAGCTGACCAGCTGAGCTTCTAAACGCCCCATTTTCAGTGCTGCGTGCGGGCGCAAGCCACACATGTAAAGCACTCTCTCACCGAACCGGCTTTTAAATCGACATCAGTCCACCACTGCTCATGGTTGTCTTGCTTTCTACCAGGGGTATCAGACTCCATCGTGTCACACAACGTACTGTGATGTCTTTTGCCTTTTTCAGTGCCAGGGTGGGCATGGCGTGCCTGTATCCCGCCCGCAGGCTGTGGGTTTAACAGGCCTGCATTAGATCAAACTGGCTCTTTATGTTTATTGTTGCAAATAGTCTATTTAATATTTTTTTTCACGTGCCTGAATCAAGTCCATATAACTCCCGATCAACTTGTTCATTAGCAAAATTTGATTTGTTGCATATTATTTCCTTTACAGGGTATACCAGGAGCTGCTGGTCAGCCAGGAATTGATGGACAAAAAGGAGAAAAGGTGAAAAGATGGATCCACAGCTAAAGTGTAATGATTATTTGCAGGAGGGAAAGGGTGAGGGCTAAACATTAAAAGGATTACAGGTAGTCCTTGACATGAATGCACTTGGAATTACCATCCCTAAGTCGTTAAATGAGTTGTGCCTGATTTAATGATCTTTTTAAGCATGCATAACATTATTAAGCAAATCACCATGGTCCTTAAACAAACCATGATATCATTAAGCAAATCTGACTTTTACTGTGGACTTTGCTGTTGGAAGATCCCTGGGAAGGTCGCAAATGGTGATCACATGATTCTGGGGTGCTGCACAACCATTGTAAATACACAATAGTTGTCAAGTGTTCAAATTTTGACCAGGGGACACTTGGGTGGTCGTAAGGGTGAGGAGTCAGTTTTTTTCCAGTGCTTTCATAACTATGAATGGTCACTAAATAGAACTGAGTATTTACTGGCCCGATGCCCTTCCTGTTGCCAATGAGGAGTTTTGTTCGGCAGATATATTCTCATTGTGCCCAGAGAGAGAAATATCTATCTCTACCTAGGATCAAACTCACAGCCTTCTGATTGAGAGGTTGTGAGCTCCGGTTCACCGACAAAACCGCGAAGCCCTTATCCACGCCGACATAAGCGTGGAGGGCAAATCCGCGCCGTCCGAAGTGCTAAGGAAAAAGGCGACCCTAGCGCAACGACATAACCGCGGAGGGCAAATCTGCGCCTTCCAAAGCACTCAGCACCCTAACCCTAACCCTAACCCTAACCCTAAACCTAACCCTAAACCTAACCCTAAACCTAACCCTAAACCTAACCCTAAACCTAACCCTAAACCTAACCCTAAACCTAACCCTAAACCTAACCCTAAACCTAACCTTAAACCTAACCCTAAACCTAACCCTAAACCTAACCCTAAACCTAACCCTAAACCTAACCCTAAACCTAACCTAACCCTAAACCTAACTCTAAACCTAACCCTAACCCTAACCCTAACCCTAACCCTAACCCTAACCTAACCCTAAACCTAACCCTAACCCTAAACCTAACCCTAAACCTAACCCTAAACCAAACCCCTAAACCTAATCCTAACCCTTACCTTAATTTAAATCGGCTTTCTGTCGCCGCGCTGTTGTCTCTGTGGTGATGACGTCGCGGTGATGACGTCGCAGCTTTAGCGACGCGGTTTTGTCGCCGCTATTTTGATGAGCGCGGTTTTGTCGGGCCACGGTGAGCTCCACCTCTAGGCCACTGCACCACTCTCAAGGACTACCTGTATAATATCATCAAATGCCACATCTCATACTTGGCATCAAACATTGTGATGCTAGTACGTAACGGTGACATTTGCCTGATGAAATTACCATGTAAAGGGTCATCATTTTGGCTTGCTGAAGATACTGCTTAAATAATATGCAAACCTTATTACGCATTAAACAAAGCAGTTACCCGTACACTCTTTTATCTCCTCTAGCTGTTGTTGTGCATGTCAAATATTGTCCTGCGTTAGCCGAACAGCAGTAAGCAGGGTAGCAATTAGTACTCTTCAGACAGTTTTATTAGCTGAGCCGTAGCAGATAATGCTAGAGCTATTGGTTGTAAATTAGGCAGAGAAACTCTGCAGGGGAGGTACCACTTCCTGTAGTTTGTAGCTGTGGTTTAAACACAGCCAAGAAGAGAGAGTCTTATAGTCTAAGGCCACAGACATCAACAATATCCAGGCTGGGGAATTGTAATCCAAATAGCTGCCTGTAGGACAAGAAATCAGGAGAAATCCAGGATGTGAAGTCAAAGGAATGCAGGTCTAACATTGAGAAAAGGATTTTGAACCTTTGTAGAATTAGAGGATTTAATGCCTTGTCCTGTAAAGGAGGTATGCCAATGTTGGCTGCTCAGCCCTCCTTAGCCAGAAATGTGTTTTAGGGCCTCCAGGTTCCCAAGTTGAAGATTAAACTCCTTATTCTCCAAATTGGTAATCATCACCTTCAATCATTGGGTCTCAGTCATCACTCCCAAGAGGCTCATAGTATATTTGTGTTGTGTTGCATGGAGCTGGTGGCAGACTCGGACGATGAGGAGGTTGGGGAAGAACTTGGGCCAGTTCTGGAGCCTGGGGAAGGCTCTGATGGATGATCTGCATCGGACGCAGAGTTAGAGACAGGGCCGTCTGACATTTCACAGCCACCATAGAGGCAGCTGCCTTTGGAGGCTGAGATGAGCGAGGAGGAAGAACAGCTGGGACCTGTTCCAAATGCACATATGCACAGAGTAGTTAGGAGAGGTGAACAACAGAGGACAAGGAATCGACTCGGGAAGCAAAGCACATGTGGATGTTGAATGTTCCCCTCCTGCCTGGGGAATAAATAGAAGGAAAGGGGAGTGGTTGTCGTAGGAGGCAACAGTTCGTATTTCTGAAGATTTTGATCATTGTTTTTTTTGCGCCACAAATACTGCTTGCCAGGACTTAATTTGGCTGGGAGCTCATGGCCTTGCAATTATTGCAAAAAAACTGATAAGATCTGTTACTGCAGTTAACTTCTTGAAGGACTACTGCCTGGACTTTTCCGTGGATGAATGCAATTGATTCACAAGCGGTAAATAAAGAGGGGCTTTTCGTGACAAGGAGTCTGTTCCTTGCTTCTGATAAGGCTGGGTCAGAACAATTTGCTACCTAACTGCAGGCTGAGACTGGAGGGGCGAGCGGCTACCAGGCCACAACATAGCCTGAGGGATGTGTTTTCCACATCCTACATTCACCTCATTGGTGGTTTCTTTGTTACGCAAGTAGAGAATGGATGGGTAAACCAAATAAATTCCATGTTTGAAGGAAAGCTGGCACAATGAGGCTATTGAAAGTCCAATGTGATGTGGACTAAATATTTGCAATCCAAATACTGAAGTGTTTACATTGATCTCCACAAGGTTTTGAGGAGCAAGTTCTAGAATTCTTTTTTTCTTGGCTTCTCTATTTAGGAGGAGCAGGTGACGAGCAATCCAGAGCTTCCCAGTTAAAATCCTTGATGTTGACGAAATGAAATAAGTAGAAGATACTGCCTGCCTCGTAGTCTGTCCTAATTGTCCTCTTATCCCCATTGTCTCTTCTGCAGGGAGAACCTGGTAAGGAAGGAAACTCAGGTCCACCTGGGCCTACAGGTGAACCAGGAGCTGTTGGAGAACCTGGATTATCTGGAAAGGGTCGAGATGGAGAAAGGGTAAAATTTAATTCCTAAACTATTTGTGTAAGCAAATGCTTACTTAAGAAGGCTCTTGAGAACCCTTTGGATTGCAAGTCGATCAAACCAGTCAATCCTAAGAGAAATCAGCTCTTACTGTCCTTTGGAAGGGCAGATGCTGAAGTTGAAGCTCAAATGCTTTGGCCACCTAATGAGAAGAGAGGACTCCTTCAAGAAGACCCTGATGTTGAGACAGATGGAACGGGGGAGAAGAAGGAGATGGCAGAGGATGAGATAGTTAAATAGTATCATCCACACAATGGATATAAATTTGGGGAGACTCCAGGAGACAGTGGAGAATGTGTGTGTGTGTGTCTGGCATGCCATGGGCCTTGGGGTTGGGAAAAGTCAGGCATGACTTAGTAACTGATCAACAAAAGCTTGTCAGTTTTGGAATAAGTATAAGTATAATCTTTATTGTCCTTGTACTTAAGTACAACGAAATTGGTTATTTTACAACGAATGATCTGATTGAACCAATTACTCATTTTGTGAGTTATGTAATTCCATTCCACAGTATTCTCTACTACTTAGTCATTGGTTTACCTGAACAATTTTTTTTAAAAAAAAATGCATTTTCAGCTGTCATCCTATGAACTGTCGCTCAGAAACACAATATCAGGGGAAAAAAGCATATTACAAAAGACTAGGTCGGAAATGCTTCTACCATTATTCATTCCTGTCAAGTTTTAATTTGATTGGGTTGCGTGTATCCTCCTGCTTCCTGGCAACCATCGGAGGAAAGAAAATGAAATTGGAAGAACAATAGGTTGAACAAATTATGAAATTAAAGACGAAAGCACAAAGTTTGTGAACTCCTGCAAACACAATTCTCTGTAATTCAGTGGTTGTGTTTGCCAATGATTTAGCGATTGACATAGCTGCTTTTCTGGGTTCATGAACTACACTGAATCAGTGGTGGGTTCCTACCGGTTTGGCCCGGTTTGGATGAACTGGTAGTGGTTTGATGACCTGGGTCGCTGGAACCGGCAGTGACCCAGGCCTGCCATGTCCCCGAACCAGTTCTCCCCGTGGCGCCATCGGTGCCGCCATCTTGTTTTTTTCCTTCTACGCGTGGACAGAGCAACTTTTATTGCACAACCATGAGCAAACTGGCAGTAGAGGCTGCCAGAACCCACTCCTGCACTGAATCATCAGCTAACCCAATAAGCTGTGTTTGTAGAAGTGTTATGCCACACATACACACATACTTTCATGCAAAACACTAAATAAAGTTAATTTATGTAATTTTGCTATAAGCATAAATATAACAAATTGAATGTAAATATGAATGTCCCATCAAGACTACGTTGAGTAACTGGTCTATTATTTCAGGATAGAATTTCCAAACAGAAATGTTTTCCATTGCATCTTAAGTCTATTAAATTGAGCGTTTCTTTGTAAGATATTAATCCCCCAAGGTCAGTGGTGGGATTCAGCCAGTTCGCACCTATTCGGGAGAACCGGTTGGTAACTTTCTAAGCAGTTCGGAGAACCGGTTGTTGGAAGAAATCTTTTGATTTTTTCACACTTTACAGGGCTAATCCTGTAAGGAAGGCAAGAAAGAAACATTCTGGTGTTATTTCTAGCCTAATCCTTATTACCCTGCTTACAGAAACTGCCTCTCCAGTTAACCCTTATTACCATTGTAACAACTAAAGCGAAGTGCCCATCAACCTGAGTGACACTGACTTGGTCACGCCCACATGATCACATGACCACAGAGCCCCACCTACCCAGCTGGACATTAGGGCAGAGAACTGGTTGGTAAATTATTTGAATCCCACCACTGCCCAAGGTTATGATTTCATCATCATTTAACAACCCCATAATCCCTTGCAGGGTGGAGTCTGGGCAACTGAATGGAGCTAGCCAAGTGTTTAATGGCCAGATGCCCTTCCTGTCACCAATGCAGAGTTTTCTTCAGCAGATACCATGTTTTCCCGAACATAAGGCAGGGTCTTATTTTCTTTTCAACCCCCCCCCCCGAAATAAATGCTTGGCCTTATTTTTGGGGAGGTCTTATTATTTTTGAGGTACAGAAGGTGGCGAGCGTGGTCACCTCATGGCTGCTGCTGTGTTGCAATATTTTTGGGGAGGGCTAATTTTTTGGGGAGGGCTTATTATAGCGCATGCGCTCAAAAGCCCAATTGGGCTCATTTTTCCGAGGAAGTCTTATTTTCAGGGAAACAGGATATATTTTTCATTGCGCCCAGAGAGAGAAATATCTGCCTCTATCTAGGCTTGAATTCACAGCCTCCTGATTGTGAGGCGAGATCTCCACCTCTAGGCCACCACAACACTCTGTTAAGGGATTATGATTTGTTCTTTGTAAATGGGTTCCCCCGCCCCACACATGTCAGTTCTTGAGAGTGAGCAGGTTCAGGGCTGGAATTTAGGTTCATTTTCAGAGGTCTAATAAATGGATGTATTTGGCTTTCCAGTTGGGATGATGGTGTTAACTTCTTTTACATCTGTGTGTCTTTATAGGGTGAAAGAGGTCCGCCAGGTCTACCTGGATCCTTTGGGCCTAAGGTGAGTACCTGCTTTGCCATTCAATGATAAATGGAAGTGTGTTTCCTGCTTTCAGAAGAACAGGTCTGGTCAGACATTATTTCAGGAGGACAGAAGTGAAAGATGTCATCTATTGCCCCCATCCTACTCAGATATGACCTCTACCCAAGGTCTCTCAATCAGATGTAATGGCTTCCCACCTCTGTTGGTGCAAATAATGCTGTTCTCCTCCATGTCTGGATACTGCTGGGCTTCTGGCCAGGGCATCTTCTATTATGTTCAGCAGAGGAACAACAAAAATACCCACCTTCCTTCCTTCCTTCCTTCCTTCCTTCCTTCCTTCCTTCCTTCCTTCCTTCCTTCCTTCCTTCCTTCTTCCTTCCTTCCTTCCTTCCTTCCTTCCTTCCTTCCTTCCTTCCTTCCTTCCTTCCTTTTCCCTAATAGCCCTTCCTATTGCTCGGATTAGCAATAGGAAGTATTATGAAACAGTTCTCCTATTTCCCTCCCACCAGTATTCAGAAGTCCTTCCCACAGAAGGTAATAGGACCAGAGGTGGGATTCTACTGGTTCGGACTGGTTTGAGTGAACCAGTAGCTCTGACTATTAGCTGGGAGCGAATCAGTTCGCTCTGACTTGGAAGTGGGCCCGCCTGCCCGCCCTTGCGCTATACACACTTCCTTTTCCAAAGCCCAGCTAATCGGCGTGGCGGAGTGGATTGCCGCGTCTCAGCTGTTTTCCTTGCCAGCTGTAATGCGGAATGTGAGTTTTCCGTAAAGAGTGCAACATGTGGGCAGTGAGCATGCACAATCAAAGCACACATTCAGCACGCTGGTTGTTAAACTGGTAGAATCCCACGCTTGAGTAGAACCTTTGTCTGTGAGTGATTGATTGAGGCAAGGGAATCCACTAATCACAGACTTTGATAATAATGATACAAGAGAGCTGGCAATCATTGCAGCAAACTAGAGGAAGGGATTGAAATCTGGAAAAGCTTCATTTTCAAGCATTTACAAATGCAAGCGATGAGATCTCATAGACGCAACACAAAAACTCTGGTATTGTAGTAGGGGACAGCATTAAACATAGCAGTGGTAAAATAATTGGGGGCTGATAATGAAATGTCAGTTTTACCTTTGAAACTGGAACTCATTTTTAATTGCAAAATAGAAAGCCATTTCAGGCTTGTCAGTGGAAATATTGATTTAAAGGTGAAGGGTCCCATCACAGATGAAAAATAATTTTGCACAAATTGGATGTTTTTTTCTGAATGGCTTATACTCTATTTCAAGTGAGTGCTTATATCTTGAGAAGTAACAGATACAATTTGTTTTAAAAAGAACAATGTGAATCTTTATAATAAAATTTTAATTACATTATATACAGCTAAATACATTCAGCGTTTTCATAATTGTGCAATATAGGTGTTACATATTCTTAACAATGCAAGATAAGTTCATTAGGTTTACATGTCAGTGTAGTTATACCCACATACTACAATAGCTCATCAAACCTTTGTAAAAACCAAGAGCAAAATTATTTTTTCTGCTAAATTCTCCAGTAGTTTAATAATTAAAAAACAACAACAACAACAAGGAAATAATGCTGAAGATAAATTCTGTCTATTCTGCCCAGTAAGGAAATTATTTGCAAAAAAAAATATGTAAATTTAAAGAGACATTCATGTAAAATGCATGAATGTATAAATCTGTATATTTCCACAACTCTTTGTAAAAATGAAAATATAGGAATAAGATGGAATTAGTTTAAAATTGGAAAGACAAAGCACAGTAAAAATCACCTTAATCATATCTAGCCATCCCTACTTCTATTTCTGTAGTATGTATGTATATATGTATGTATGAATGTATGTATGACGTGGTGGCTCAGCGGCTAAGATGCTGAACTTGTTGATCAGTACAGTCAGCAATTTGGCAGTTGAAATCCCTAGTGCCACATAACAGAGTGAGCTCCCGTGACTTGTCCCAGCTTCTGCCAACCTAGCAGTTCGAAAGCATGTAAAAAATGCAAGTAAAGAAAATAGGAACCACCTTTGGTGGGAAGGGAACAGTGTTCGGTGCGCCTTCGGCGTTGAGTCATGCCAACCACAGACACGTCTTCGGATAGCGCTGGCTCTTTGGCTTTGAAATGGAGATGAAACCGTCTCGTAGAGTTGGGAACGAGGGAAACCTTTACCTTTACCTTTATGTAAATATGTTTATATTAATTAATTATTTTTTGCATTTATTTATTTCCTTCCTTCCTTCCTTCCTTCCTTCCTTCCTTTCCTCCTAACATATAACAGGATGAATTTCAAAGAATAACCTAGTAAGGTTCCCCGAGTGCCATTTTGTTTGGGGAGTGGAAGGGTTGTTGACTCCTTGCTGACTACTAGTGAAGTTTGGAACAGTCCCTGCCATTTTCTTGGCGAGAATTCAGCAACGGTTGGCCATCGCCTTCTTCCTGGGACTGAGGAAGAGTGACTGATCCAAGGTTCTTCAGCTAGCTTTGTGCTTAAATCGGGATTAGAACTCAGTCCCCCAGTTTCTAGTGTGGAGCCATTAACTCTACACCAAACTGGTTCTGCATTAATCATAATCTGAAAAATGTTTAATGCACAGCCTCAGTTTAATAAATACCTATGGAGATTCTCAAACTTAAACACTCAAAGAGCAATTAGGACCCGTTTCCCACACACACAAAAAAAAACACCAGGAACCACAAAGATCCTAACTGGAAGCCACCTGTTCAATTCTGGAGCTGACCGGAAGTTCAGTTTCCCCCACCATAGAGTCTCCTCCTAGCGTGGCGTACTTTTTCCTCTACCTGTCATAACCGGAAGCCCTATCAATTGTGGAGACAACTGGAAAACTCTCCCCTTGCCATAGAGTCGTCTCCTGGTGTATTGTGCTTCTCTCTCTCTCCCCCCCCCCCCCCGGAAGCTCCTTTCAAAATTGTGGCGCCGACTGGTGACGGAGCCGCAGCAGAGGGAGGAAAGAGCCACATGCGGCTCCAGAGACACAGATTGCTGACCTCTGACTTAGGTCATGGTTGCCCGAAAGATGCTTTTTCAAGAGGCAAGTTGACTTACTTGCTTTTTTTCTTTGAAGATGTTTCGTTTCTCATTCAAGAAGCTTCGGTCTTCAGAACTCAAGAAGCTTCTTGGATGAGAAGCAAAAAACGTCTTCAAAGAAAAACTAGAAAGTCTTGAAAAAAGCACCTTTGGGACTCAGTTTAATAAGCACTTTTGATAAATAGAACATAATTTTCTTTCGTTCACCCCATAACTCATAATCCATTAAGGTCATGTAGAGAAGACTGTGTTCTAATGTAAGTTGGATATAACATAATCATTATAATAGGTCTGTAAAATGAATCTATGGGAATATACACTATGTCACTTGTCCTTCTTAGGGAGATCGAGGTGCCCCAGGCGTTCCAGGTCAGCCAGGAGACAGAGGAGCCCCAGGTGTTGGACTTTCAGGGCCACTGGTAAGTATGGAACATATTGTTGGAAGAAATGTCCTTCTGGGTTCAGTTCCAAGTGGGGGAAAAGACACTGGAAACATGGAGGCCGCTTGGAAATATGGTTTTAATGGTGGACAGGACCACATGGTTTGAACAGTAGTAACTGTGAGAGGGATCTTGGAGTCCTAGTGGACAACCATTTAAATATGAGCCAGCCGTGTGCAGCAGCTGCCAAAAAAGCCAACACAGTTCTAGGCTGCATAAACAGAGGGAGAGAATCAAGATCTCGTGAAGTGTTAATACCACTTTATAATGCCTTGGTAAGGCCACACTTGGAATACGGCATCCAGTTTTGGTCACCACGGTGTAGAAAAGATGTGGAGACTCTAGAAAGAGTGCAGAGAAGAGCAACAAAGAGGATTAAGGGACTGGAGACTAAAACATATGAAGAACGGTTGCAGGAACTGGGTATGTCTAGTTTAATAGAAAGAAGGACCAGGGGAGACATGATAGCCGTGTTCCAATATCTCAGGGGTTGCCACAAGGAAGAGGGAGTCAAACTATTTTCCAAGGCACCTGAGGGTAGAACAAAAAGCAATGGGTGGAAACTAATCAAGGAGAGAAGCAACCTAGAACTGAGGAGACATTTCCTGACAGTTAGAACAATTAATCAGTGGAACAACTTGCCTCCAGAAGTTGTGAATGCTCCAACACTGGAAGTCTTTAAGAAGATGTTGGATAGCCATTTGTCTGAAACGGTATAGGGTTTCCTGCCTAGGTAGGGGGTAGGAGGATTGTTTTGGATAACTGTATCCACTGATTAACATGGAATTTGAGAATTTGTCCCTATTGTAACATTCATTTACTATTTCTGTGCCCAGCTCTGTCAATGTTATACATTATCCACATTAAGATATTCACCATGATGGGCAGCTACAAAAATTGATTGATTGATTGATTGATTGATTGATTGATTGATTGATTGAATGAATGAATAAATGAATGAATGATAGATAAAGTGAATGATTATTATTCATATTTTTCAGGGACCTATGGGATCCCCTGGAGACAAAGGGCCACCGGTACAGTAGGTCTTTCTAATTATGCAGTATGTGGTAAGAAATAGGGTGGAAAGATTATTGTTTGCCAATGATAGTAGAAAATTTGGAATCAGTATCCGTAGTATCAATTAATACAGAAATATTGATGACTCTGTTCTGTACATCCCCAAATGCCCTGCCTTATGACATTGCTTATGATCTATAGATATCCAGGTGCCAAGGCCTTCTACAACTTTTGAGTGTTTTGAGCAGAATACTCAAGAGCTGGATTATTATGGGTTTTATGAAAGGATAATTGTGTTGATCATCTCCATTTCCATACTTCCACTTGATTCAGTGGTGGGATTCAAATAATTCAACAACCGGTTCTCTGCCCTAATGATTTCTTCCAACAACCAGTTCACCAAACTGCTCAGAAAGTGAACAACCGGTTCTCCCGGAGTGGTGCGAACCGGCTGAATCCCACCACTGACATGACTGTACCTGTTTAGAGAGATGGCAAAGCTAATAAACTTCTAGCTGTGTTTAGCATATGATAAAACTTAGCAAGTGATTGATTCTACTGCATATCTGTTATGTGCTGACCCTTAGTTATTTTCTCCTTAAAACAAATATATATATATATATATATATATGAGGTCACAGTACCACATGTGACAGAGACCTTCAGAACTGTTAGCAAACTGTAATTTTAGTATAAGAGGAGAAACCATTAAATGCATGACCCAGTGATTATTGGATTAACTCGTAATTAATGCTTATAGAAGCATACAGGGCAGGGCATAACCTTTTCCTAGGGGGTCACAGCAACACTTGTAATAACAACACAAATAATTCATACACCATTCGAAAGCCCATCAAAAACTGAGTTTATTGACACGATTTAATAGTCAGTATGACCACCATTAGCCCTTCGAACAGCATTCAAACGAGGTGGATAAGAACACAACAAATCTTCAAACAGTTCCGTTCGATTTTCCAGATTTTTCAACACAGTTTCCAAATTCATTCTCAAAGTTTCAACCGAATATCGATTTTGACCTTGCTCCTGAATCATCAGAGCTTCCACTTCATCCTTAATTATGGCCCCAATGTTCTCTGCCGGATTGAGATCTGGCGAATTGAGATCTGGCTCCAGCATCGCGAGCCTCTCGAAAGGCAATGCATTTTATTCTGTCAATGATCCTTTGTTCTTCCGAATCGAATTTTCCAGCCATTCTTAAAGCAAATTTAACATTTAATAGCTCATTCAATTCAGTTTTTTATGGGCTTTAAAATGAGGTGTCGCGGAAGTTGTAAACTGCTGTCGATCTTGCTGTGACCCCCTAGGAAAAGGTTATGCCCCGCCCTGTACATCAATGATTTCTTTCCTTCCTTCTCATCTCTACCACAACTAGTTAGAATGAGGTTGGAGACCGAGGATAATTCTCGCCCCAAATAAGTTTTTCCATCATAGAAAAATGTGGCATGTAAGCTTTGAGATAATGCATCAAGTTCTTCTTCCTGTTTCAATAGGGCCCCCGTGGCTTACCAGGCATTCAAGGTCCTCCTGGACAGACTGGTCAAGATGTAAGTAAAAATCCTGATAGCTGGTTAATTTATGACCTACAATAGATTGTTTTTTTTATTGAAAATTTTGAAAAAAAAAACTTTTACAAATATTTACCTCCCTCCCCCTACCCTCTCCACCCAACCCAACCCCCCCAACCTCCACCCCCCCCCTGATTTCCCAGAACCAGTACAGGGTATAAATCTTTAACAAATATATTCTAAGATAAACTTTTAAAAAAAGTTAGTATCATCTTTCCTTTGAGCTTTAACTCTTCTTTGCTAGGCTAGCTCTAAACAAATTATATCATTCCTTGTTTCTTCAGTCATAAACTATCTGGAATTTCTTAGTCCCGTATTTATTTTGAGTATAGTCAATCCATCTTCTCCACTCCAGTTTATATCTCTCATTTGAGTGGTCCTTGAGATATGCTGATATTTTAGCCATCTCTGCTAGGTTTGTGACTTTTAATGTCCATTCTTGAATAGTAGGCAAATCTTCCTTCTTCCAGTATTGCTATTGTTATTAAATGCAAAATCAAGTTAGTCTCTATAACTGTACAATCAGTTATTATTTGATTGATTTGATTTTATTATATTTATATGCCGCCCTTTCCCCCCGAAGGGGACTCAGGGCAGCTTACAATTCAAATCAGGGAAGGGGGGGTACAGACAGAAAATAAGACAAAAAACATAACAATACATAATTTAAAAACACACGACAGTCCTAACAAGAATAACTGAGGGGTAAACTTTATCCTTTTTTAAAGAACATTTTGCATAATCCACCATATTTTTATCCAAAATGCGTTCCCCCTCCCACATGCACATGTGACCTCCCCCTGCGCATGCATGTGCGACCCCCATTTTGGTGTTATCAGGCCCCCCTGAAGCCTCCTGGGACCCAAAACGGGGTGTGGAGGGACACGGTGTCCCCTCACACACACCCTGCGCATGCGACCCCCCCCCACCTCCCCATGCATGTGAGTGCTCCCAGCTGGCCTGCAGGAGTTTCGCACAGTGGAACTGACTTGGGGATGGCTTGCATGCCCGCAGAGATGGCTCTGTGTGCCCACCTGTGGCAAGCGTGCCATAGGTTCCCCATCATGGACATAGACAATACAGTTTCCATTTACCTTCCAGCTAGGACATATAAAAGAAAATTTCCATGAAATGTTTGAGTCAAAATTTCAATGTAAAATGGGAAAGAGATAATAACTTAAAGACCAAAGTACAAAGCTGTTAAACGTGTGGTTTAGATAAATTCATAAAAATTCTCAAACCATTTGAAGTTGAATATTTGAAAACATTTCTCAATAGGGTTTCTTTTTGGGGGGGGGGGGTGAATCCCCCAATAATGTACAAAGAAGGTTAAAACAGGATGTTATGTATTCAATAATGCAATATTGATGAAGCAACTCATATAATCAATAAATAGAATGAATTCCCTGTTTTAAAGGAAGTTTTGAGCAATGGGGAAAAAAGTCTCAGGACTCTAATAATCCTACCTAAAAATGAGCGATTAACCACTAAAAATCCATTCTTTTAATAATATTGGATCTGTTTCATAATGCCCAAGGTCATGCAATTCAAATAATCACTTATTCTTCATACCTCATTTTTCCAGGACTTCAATCAGCAGTAATTGCTTTCTAGGAATCTTTCCTTTTTTTCTATTTATAAGAGAGATGGAAACATAGAACGATGCAAACTTGCAAAAAGGAAATAATCAGTGAATTTCTTCTTGCTTGCTCTTCCCGTTGATCTTCTGTTCTAGCTGAGCTCAGCAAAATGGAAACCGATAATTGCAGTAATCAGCCAGCAGCAAAAAAAGAAAGAAAAGGAAAATGTAGACAGATAGAAGTAGGGGATAGAACTGATTCTCCCAAGCTCTACTTTTATGCAAAATAACTGATGCATTAACTGAAGAGCTCTAAGTACGATCTCTTCTCTGAAAAGATCCAGATGGGAAGATTTCAAGTTATGATGGACTGTTTTCTCTCTAATGAGAAAAGAAATGGTCAACAGATAGCCCCCATCTGACCTCCACAGTCTTTATTTTTAGTTCTCCCAGATTACAACAGGCTCATGTCACCAGAATTCAACATTGATTCCTTGAACATCAGCATATCATGTAGAAACATCTAAATGAAAACACACATGAACAGGACTGAGAAACAGAGTTGGAAGACACCTTGAAAGACTTCTACTCCAACCTCTGTTCAAGCAGAAAACCCCAAAACATTTCAGACAAATTATTGTCTTCTTAAAAACCTCCAGTGTTGGAGCACCCACAACTTTTAGAGTTAAGTCATTTCATTGATTAATGGTTCTCATTGTCAGGAAATGCCTCCTTAGTTCTAGATTGGTTTTCTCCTTCATTAGTTTCCATCCATTGCTTTTTGTTCTTCCTTCAGGTGGAAAATAGGTTGACCATCCTCTTCTTTATGGCAGCCATGTACATATAGGAACACTGCTATCATATCACCCCATGTCCTTCTTTTCATTAAACTAGACATACCGAATTTCTATATCGACAACAAGAAACTTTTCTTCTGAAGACTTTAGGAAGTTCTCATGATTTCCAGAATCTTGTTATTGAGATGAATACTGCTATTGTGAAAATAATTTTACTAATGGAACACATTCTAGCTAAAGAGAAAAATCTTGACTTCTATGTGCACCTGAGTCTAATTGCATTGTAGGGATGCACAGCCTATTCTTTTTGAAGCGTTTGATGTCCCTACGTGGTACCAATAGAAGAGATGAATTGTAGCTCAGGATTCAACTGTGGGATCCTTGCATTGATAATGTTTGGTAATGAAATAGCTGCAAGAAAATCATCAAGCTCAGAGAGCACCAAGGACCTCACTATTCTTCCCCCCCCCCCCTTCTGTTTCCACAGGGTTTACCAGGAAATCCAGGAGAAAGGGGACCACCAGGAAAACCAGTAGGACATTACATGGTCTTTCTCTCTTTCCCTTCATTTCCTTTTCATTGGCACGTTTCCTTAAGAAACAAACAATTTTGCTCCAAGCAAATACGTTTACTGCAGAACAATGTCTGAATACCTAAGAAGAAAACCATTCTGTGCCGTACAACATCAGGGGTGGACAACTAGGGCCCCTTTACAACCTGTGACCATCAACTCAGAATTCCTGAGCCAGACATGCTCAGGAATTATGGGGATTGAAGTCCACAGGTCATAAAGGAGCAATAGTTACCCACCCAAGATGTTGTAGATATTTCTCTTTCAACTTAGATCAGTGGTAGTAGAGCTGCGTCTCCTTTGTGAGATGTGCTTCAATAATGTGGTCCTTCAAAAAGACTTGATCCGTTGTAAATTTGATCAGTGGGTGGGTAATCTTTCATGTTCTACCTTTGATAGCAGACTTTTTGAAATGATCTCCATAAATGATGTAGGTGGTTTTATTTTATTTTTCTCCTAGGGTTCCTCTCCTCCCCTTAACCCTGATGACATCAGACTATTAGTTAAGGTAAGACCTTTTCCCAGGTGTCCAAAGACCTAATTCAACCAATTTCATTGTATTTATTTTGTACAATGATAATAAAGACTATACTAATTCTTGGGGAGAATTAATGTAAATCATCAATGTCTATAAATGTTTGTAAAATGTACTGTGCATACAAAATATAAGAAGGAGACTTCAGGATAAAATGTAATTATGCAGAGGATGTTCATGACAGCAAAGGAAATGCATTTATTTACTTCTTTTTGTGTTCTTCTCCCCTTAAGTAAAGTCTTCTTCAAGTCAACTTTGGGTAAACATCATGAGCACATTTGTCTACTATTTTTTTGGGGGGAGGGGCAGATGTAGATAGATAGATAGATAGATAGATAGATAGATAGATAGATAGATAGATAGATAGATAATAGATAGGTAGGTAGGTAGGTAGGTAGATAGGTAGATAGGTAGATAGGTAGATAGGTAGATAGGTAGATAGGTAGATAGGTAGATAGGTAGATAGAAAGATAGAGAGGGATGGATGGATGGATGGATGGATGGATGGATGGATGGATGGATGGATAGATAGATAGATAGATAGATAGATAGATAGATAGATACAGAAAGACAGAAAGACAGAAAGACAGACAGGGATGGATGGATGATAGATAGATGATAGATAGATAGATAGATAGATAGATAGATAGATAGATAGATAGATAGACAGACAGACAGACAGACAGACAGACAGGGATGGATGGATGGATGGATGGATGGATGATACATGAAAGATAGATAGATAGATAGATAGATAGATAGATAGATAGATAGATAGATAGAAAGATAGAGAGGGATGGATGGATGGATGGATGGATAGATAGATAGATAGATAGATAGATAGATAGATAGATAGATAGATGGATAATAGATAGTTAGATAGATGATAGGCAGATATAGATAGATCATAGATAGAGAGGGAGGGAGGGAGGGAGGGAGGGAGAGAGAGAGAGAGAGAGAGAGAGAGAGAGAGAGAGAGAGAGAGAGAGAGAGAGAGAGAGAGAGAGAGAGATGGGATGTTTTTCAACTTCCCAATTAGCACACAACCCTGCTACACACAATTGATCTTCCATTATACCTTTGGAAGAAGCACAATTGCTGGTGGGGCCAGTGGGGGCTCAGGGACTGATAGATAGCACTAACTCATCTATGAGGAAGACCTCAGAAGAGGTGCACATAGACCCATAGGGAGAAACAAGGGCTTCTTTTATTTACAGTCAATTTATAATTCAATAAAATAGAGCCAAGGTAGATTTGCATTTCAGAAGAATGGCCTGCTGTTTCAGTAACACTATGATTCTCCTCGTTAGGATGTTTGCACTGATTGTCCCCCTGGACCATCTGGTCTCCCTGGAATCCCAGGACAGAAGGGTGATAAAGGCCTTCGAGGCCCACCTGGGAACGATGCACCAGTTGGAAAAAGGGTAAGAAAGACTTGGAACATAAGAGACAGAATAACAGAGTTGAAAGAGACCTTGGAGGCCTTTTAGTGCAACCCACTGCCCAAGCAAGAGACCATATGCCATTTAGACAAGGGCTGTCCAATTTCTTCTCATTGTCAGGGTTCCAAATAGCGTTCATCCTGGTTGCTCTTCTCTGTACTCTTTCTAGAGTCTCCACATCTTTTCTACATCGTGGCGACCAAAACTGGATGCCGTATTGCAAGTCTGGCCTTACCAAGGCCTTATAAACTGGTATCAACCCTTCACATGATCTTGATTCTATCCCTCTGTTTACGCAGCCTAGAACTGTGTTGGCTTTTTTGGCAGCTGCTGCACACGGCTGGCTCATATTTAAATGGTTGTCCACTAGGACTCCAAGATCCCTTTCACAGTTACTACTGTTGAGCAAGGTACCACCTATACTGTACCTGTGCATTTCGTTTTTCTTACCTAAATGTAGAACCTTACTTTGTTCACGATTGAATTCCATTTTGTTAGATAACGCCCAATATTCAAGTCTGTCAAGATCCTTCTGTATCTTGAGCCTATGTTCTAAACTTCTCCTTGAGCAGATAAATGAGGTCACCCAGTCCTCCCATAGGCACAGACCATTTTAGGATACCAGATGTTGCCAAGATACTGTAGGAATGAACAATCAAGCCAGAAGACATCTGTTTGTAAACTGTGTTTCTTTCAGGGAGAACCTGGACACAGAGGTCCTCCTGGGCCTCCGGGAGTGGAAGGTCCCAAGGTAAGATGTCCATTCTATCTTATATGACTCTTGCTTCCCCTCAAAAGTACATTTTTGAAAGGAGCTGGTACAGGAAGGAAAGACTCTTTTTTACCAACAGAAAATTGCTATTTGAAAGAGAAAAAGCATTCCAATTTCAAGGTCCATCAAATCCAGCTTCCTACAAAAATACTCTTATTTACTCCAGCATTTAACAGTCTGAATATGTCCATGTCTTCTATTCCTTGTTAAAGAAAAGGGATCAAGGGTGTTATACGTGAAACAGCTTCAAGAATTTGGCCCCATTTGCCATGCTCAAGTTAGCATGAAAGACACCTTCTTGTATATAGAGAATTGGCTTTTTTTCAAAATACTTGTTCCTTTCAAAACTGGAGGAAAATAAAATAAGATGGGCTTCCATGGAACATCTATTTCCAGTATGTCCTACAACTTTAAGGAGTTTTCTGAGCCACAACACTACTGTGCAAAACTAAGCATGAACCCTAATAATGCATCAATTAGCGCAGGCTTGCGTAATCTGATGCCCTCCAATCACAAGTGCCAGAAATCACAAGTCCCAGGGTACCTGTGAGCCCACCTACCGCCACTGGTAGCCTCCCACCATCCAGTGCGATCCCAAAGAGTTGGCCTCTTCAGGGTGCCGTCAGCCAGACAGTGTCAGCTAGCGGCCCCCAGGGGGAGAGCCTTCTCTGTGGGGGCTCCTTCCCTCTAAAATGAGCTGCCACTGGAGCTTCGCATAATTCCCGACCTCCGGTCCTTCTGGCGCGCACTCTAAAAAATTGGCTTTTCCAGCAAGCCAGCCTGGCCTAAACAAAACAAAATAAATGATTGATTTAATTGTTAATTTTACTCTAATTTTTAAAATGTTATTGTTAATATTAATTGGGTTTGTTTTTGGATACTCTATCTAATTTCCTTTTTAACTTTTGTAATATGTGTGGTTTTTTTTTAATGTTGTACACCGCCCTGAGTCCTTTGGGAGGAGGGCGGCATATAAATCCAATAAACAAACAAACAAATAAACAAATCAGCACTTCCCCAGTCTGATTGTGCAATTTGAGGATCTTCTTGGACTTGTGACTTCTACTCGAAGAGCAGTTGGAAGTGATGGCTAGAGACAGGGGTGAAATTCAGCAGGTTCTAACTGGTTCCGGAGAACCAGTAGCGGAAATTTTGAGTAGTCCAGATAACTGGCAAATACCACCTCTGGCTGGCCCCAGGAGTGGGTAGGAACGGAGATTTTGCAGTCGACTTCCCCTGCCACGCCCACCAAACCACGCCCACAGAACCGGTGGTAAAATAAAAATTGAATTTCACCACTGGCTAGAGGGGCTTTTTCACAGGTTCATCTTGGGCAGAAATGCATCCATTCTGGATCGAGAGATCTTATGCCTTGGATACCTCCACACAAGGGGTGAGATTCAGCCAGTTCCCACCGGTTCGGGCGAACCGTATGTTAATTTTGCATCCAGTTCGCAGAACTGGTTTTTTTCAAGGACTGGCTAGCCCCACTCACCCCTCTCCTCCCCGCCCAAGAGGCTCCACCTGGCCGGTTCATTATGCCAGGTAAGTGCAGGACTCACACAGAGGCTCTGGGATGATGGAAAAACAGGTCTCTGGAAGTCCAGAAAAGGGCCTGTTTCCGGCCTCTGGAGTCCAGGGGAGGATATTTTCTCCCTCCTGGGTGCTCAGGGAAAATCTCCGGAGCCTGGGGAGGGCAGAAAACAGGCCTACTGGAAGTCCAAAAATGGGCCTGTTTCTAGCCTCTGGAGGGTCTCTGGATCCCAGGGAGGCCATTTTTGCCCCCCTGAAGGCTTGGGGAAAGCCTCTGGAGCCTGGGGAGACCAAATAATGCCCCCCCCCACCGCCGTAGTGCAAGAGGTTGAATAGGCCACACCTACAATGGCCATGCCCAGCCAGCAACCAGGCAGAGAACTGGCTTCTAACATTTTTCAATCCTCCCCCCCTCCCCGTCTCCACACTGCATGAGGCTCCTTTTGAAGAGCATTCAGAAATTTCAGCTGCAGTTGGTCCTGAATGCAAAAATGTGGACT